>NC_089725.1:6130628-6444378 GCF_035083965.1 Branchiostoma lanceolatum
TTCTTACCTCCGGGAAGGACGTCAGTGACCTCCGATAGGGGTACTGTATTTGTGTGTTCGAAGCTATAACTCAAGATCCTTTTGATAGGTTTGTTTGAATTTTGCCATGTTGGTAGTTATTGAGTTACCAGTGAAACTCGGCGATTTTGGGCACCGTAGAAGTACTTTCAGGTTTTGAAGAATTATAGATCGACACCCCCATATTGAAGGTAGTGTGGTACAGCCGATCAAATCAGCTTTCGTTGGCCTAATGGTAGCCTGTGTTATACAAGCTGGGGCAAAGTAGCTACTCTCCAAGCAGAGTAAGACATAGTGGAGGATTTATGTAACCCGGCGGGTTAATGTTAATAAAGGTTATACCTGACATTGTTTCCAAATGTGTGCGAATTGCGTTGAAGCCGTTGTAGTAACCTTGCCTTGCTTTGCTTTGCTGTTGACCTGTTGTGACGAAACATTAACTTATTCATATAACCATCTGTTAATATCTATAATTTTCTCCAGGGCGTGTGAATGAAACTAACGAGGATGGTGGTCTGGAGGGCAGTTGGTCATGGACAGCGTCCAACTTCCACCACGGCGATGTGATGGACCACACCTACACGGACCCGTACTACGTCCCGCTCTACGACCTCTCATATCTGCCACCTTACCGACTCAATGTACGAATAATAGCCTCTACATGGCCTTCATAATGGGTTATTGATACATTTCATTTGCAACTGCCCTCATTATGAGAATGAGAGAAACAAGCTTTTCGAAACCACCGAAACAATATTTCCGCATGCACCACCTAGAAGACCTCCAAAAAAACACATTTCTACTAAAGTCACAAAACCCACTCTTCATTGAAAACGTGGGGATTTTCATCAGCCACTGCCTCTAAAGAAGTCACCCCCCCCCCCCAGGGTGTGTGTGTGTGCTGCAGTTTTAGAATAGCATAGAACAGACACTTGTTACCATTGTTATCCTGTCTACTGTTTGTACCCTTGCAATTAGCCTACGGGTATGGATTTGCAAATGAAAGTTATTATTGATAGTAGATGTCGGCAAAAATAGGGTGAATAATTGGTCAGAGGAGTCAGTTTAGTCCACGAAAGGGTATCATTTGGGGCTGGCAAATGAAACCCTATAGCAGCCAAGTTCTCCTGGCAAATATTCTCCCTACAGCCAGCGTAATTAGTCTGGTAGAGATTACGAATAATATCTTATACTAGTAATACAGTAAATGCAGAAATGTTCGCGGCAATTTAATATAGCGGTAAGGAGAAAATTGAGTGTTTGTGGCGCGGTTTTGAGTTCGCGTTTGAAACAATAGTCAGTGCTACAGTCACACAATGGAACGGCTTTTCGCGGAGGTTTCAAGTTCGCGGTAAAAGTTCACCGCGAAAACAGCGAACACGAAACCACCGCGAACATTTCTGTATTTGCAGTAGGTGTTATTTAAAGTATGGACAATCGTGCTAAAAGCTTCTACGACCCTCAAACTTGAAGAAATGACGAAAATCCTGGAATGCTTACACACGTGTATGTGGAGAGTGTGGTTTAGTAGTATGTTCTACTGTAACAGTTGTCTCCTAAATGTGTTCTTCAGGCGGCCCGAGACGCTTGTATCAACAAGAAGCTTCCCAAGGACCTACTGATCAACTGCGTGTTTGACGTGGCGCTGACGATGGACTCGTCCTTCGCACAGCAGGGATCGCTGAATCTCGGTACGTGTCTCGCCTCTCGCGTACGGTCATTGAACAGATGATAATGATTAAAAAGACTCTTTTTACACAACCAAGCTTAAAGATCCACCGACGTTTCGGTGACCATCTGTCACCTTCTTCAAGGCAATATTCTGACTGGTTCACATAGTAATGCAGCACAGGTGTCGCTGCTTTTACAGAATAATGAGATGCATTCCCAAAGTATTTACATATGTACAATCACATGGGATGACATCACTATGCGGTCCCAAACGTACAGAAGTGCCTTGAAGAAGGTGAAAGATGGTCACCAAAACGTCGGTGGAATAAATCTCTTGGTTGTGTAAAAAGAGTCTTTTTATTCAGTGACTTACCAACCTGATGAAACTATTCACGGAGATGATAATGATATCGGAAAACATTATGAACTTGGTAATGACATTTTTCGTACGGCATGTTGAAATGGTAATCATAGTAGTATCAACGTTAGGTGTGTGTTTGTGTGTGCGCTGCGGTTTTTGAAGTACATTTGTATTGTAAGTGTAAAATACATTATAATACAGTATCCCCTACCAATCCGTGTTTTTTTCATTGCAGCATGTCCTACGGAGTGTACTGGAAAAGGCCGATGTGTTGACGGAGAGTGTGTGTGTCTGCCCGGGTGGACAGGACCAGAATGTGAGACAGGTAGTACAAAATGTTACGTTTCAACATTCGCATACTCTCTCCATTAGCGGTGTGGAGCCGAATGTCTGCTCCGCTATATTTTTGCTCCGTGGGATTGTGCGCGTGCGTACAGTAGACTAAAGCCCCCCCCCCCTCTCATTGGACCCGCGACACGTTGGTGACCCCGCTGCGACCGAGCTCGCTAAACGAATTTCATCGTCTTTTTAGTCATACTTGTACTTTTTGTATTCCCATTGTAAAACCAAGGCTAACTCATTCTAGGACGCAGCGAGGTCGCCGACGCGTCGCGCGTCCAGTGAGAGGGGGGCTTTAGGGTTACGGCTAGGGTTAGGGTTAGGGCAAGTGTTGGGGCTACGGTTAGGGCTAGGGCTAGTATTGGGGCTACGGTTAGGGTAAGGGTTAGGGTTAGGGCTAGTGTTGGGGCTAGGTCTTGGGTAAGCTTTAGGGTTAGGGTTAGTGTTGGGGCTAGGGCTAGGGTTAGCTTTGGGGTTAGGGCTAGGGTTAGGGCTACTAGTAGGGTTAGGGCTAGGGTTAGGGTTAGTGTTGGGGCTAGGGCTAGGGTTAACTTTAGGGTTAGGGTTAGGGTAAGGGTTACCCTCCACTACCCCTCCTCCTCAAATCAGCTCAGACGTCTGCTTGAACATCGATCACCACGCCCCTGGAGTGGGGGTCACGAATGTGACGCACGTTTCCTCCCTCAGGTATACTGAAAATCCCCAAGCTGTGTTGGGGCAAATGTTTCGCACGGGCAGAAATTGTCTTGACACGGACACGGAGAACTAGAAACGTGATTGACTGTGACGGGTTAAGTAATGACACAGACCGGACCAATTTAAGGGCCACAAGGAAGCACTAAGATGGCGTCAATATGAGAACTGTGTATATGACTAGCAGCGACGTGATAATCCCAGATCCAGACAGTGTGGATTAATGTCGCTAATCTCTATGTAATGAAATTCTATTCTCTGTATCATTCAACGCGGCTGCACATAGTATATTATGAAGTAAACTATCTATCTATCTACCCAATCTAGCTTTCTATCTAGCTATATCTATATATTATATATCTATAAACCTTTTTAGTTAGTTGACGTCCTTTATTTGTGAAAAATGAAGTTGCACTTGAAGTGTGGTGTTTAAGGTATGACTTGACGTTGACTTGTCTGCTTGCTTGTAGGACTGTGCAGCAATTGTTCAGAGGAGCACGGAACATGTCTGGACGGGTTCTGCCAGTGTGACATCGGCTGGGAGGGACCAGGCTGCACCTGGGAAGGTTCGTACGTCTGCCATGTCTATGAAAACGGAGATACTGTTTTTTGTCTGTTTGTTTGTCTGCTTTGGTGTGTGTAGAGGTTTATTCCCTTTGACCCGGGTCCAAGTTTGTTCCCGGGCTGAGTTGTAATTGGAGACTGGCAAGATGCGAAAGTTGACCTGGCCTTCGTCCAATTTTTTCGGCAGGCTGGCAGGAAGTAAACGTTAGCACATGGCCAAAATTCAGAAACCCGAGGACGGCATGTACCCGACGGTGGAGCATGTTATGTGTGAAGTGGACATCGCTGTGTTCTGTTTTGTTTTATTTACAAAGACTCCTGTATACGTTCTTCGATTTCCTGTTCTGATTTCTTTGGCGTAAGCCCCCCTCTCACTTGACCTGCGTTACCGCGGCCGATCGAATTGACAAAGCACTCAACGAATTTCATCGACAACTAGAGTTCCACAAACACATTATCTTCGCCAAATAATCAAGGCTTATTATGGAAAGTGATTTATATTTACGTGCCTATCACCCCCTGCAAATTTGATCATGCACCATACCATTTGGACGTTATGATTGGGCGAATGAGTCCAGTTAAGATAGGGTTAAAAATCATTTGGCGGTACAGGACTAGTATATGTGTAGAGTGTGCTGATATATGTTATAACTGGTCATGAAAAAATATGAGTATGTTGATATTATATGGGCCACAAAGGTTCGATATGGCAGTGTTGAAAGTTGAAAGTGATGATGAAATAGTACAGTCAATACATATGAATAGAATAAATCTGGCACGTTTTTAGGTGTTTCTAGTCAGGCTTTCTATTTTGTCCCTATTTCGTTATGTCGCCAACCGTGTTGAACAAAAATGCTTAAACTGAACGCGTCAAAAACCAGCAGGACCCACACCTCTGCTTGGAGAATAGTTTATTTATTTGACCTACATCATACATGTACGTTTATGCAAGGCTATCTGTTTACATGACCTGACACTGTCCCATGTCCCATTGAAAGGCAGTGGGTTAACAAACTTTCCTTACTAATTATGCAAATTAGCTTCTTATTTGCATAATTAGTCATTGATTATGTAAAGCGCCATCCAAGCTCTCTACATACCAAACATCACGACGATCTGTCGACCCATTCTCAAGTTATTCATGTCCGAATGTCAAAACAAAAACACCCACTGCGGTTCTTAACAAGCCGCTAGGGGGCCAAAATTTACAGAACTTACTTTCTATGGCATGAACTATCTACCACACAAAAATCATGACCATAGCACTTTCAGAAAATATGCCCCTAAATTTTGAAGCTCTGCTGCAGTACCTTTGGTATCTGCTAGAAGGCCCATTATCGAACTTGACCTTCCTTTCGGTAAATCCTACCCATCCACTGAATATCATAAGGATCCATCAACAGCTTCTTGAGTTATGTTGTCCACAAGAAAATTCACATCCACACAAAGCCCGCTGCAGTACCGACGGAAAGTGCCAGGAGAACCATTTTTGAACTTGACCTCCGTTTTCACAACATCTACACACCTGCAAAAAATCACGAAGATCCATCAACGTTTCCGTCACTTTTTTTGCCTACATACAAACACAAAAAAATGCTAAGTCCGCTGCAGTACTATTGAAAAACGCAAGGTAAACCATTTTCGAACTTGACCTTCCTTTACACAACCACTACACACCTACCAAAAATCATAAAGATTCATTGAAGTTTTCTTGAGTTATGCTCCTGACATACATTCAGACCCACCCAACAGATTTTTCAACCGAAAACATAATCCTCTCCGAGTACAAGTACTTGGCGAAGATAAAAATGAATCTTTCTAAGCTTTGTGTGTTTTGTTGTCTCTTTGGTCATACTTGTACATTTTGAATGATTCCCATTATAAAGTCAAGGGTAACACAAATCCAGTCTAGGACGCAGCGACGCCGCCAGCGTGCCGCGGGTCCAGTGAGAGGGGAGCTTTATTCTAGCTTGGTGTCGTTTTACTGTGATGCACAAAATAATGGTAGCTTTACCCAACCATAGGGCATGGGATTATGGTGTAAACTTACACTAACGATGACGATTTTTTTCCAATCGTTTTATAGCTACGTGCCACAATGTGAACAACTGCACCAGCCCTGAGCACGGTGTGTGTGAAGAGACAGACGTGTGTCAGTGTAACGACGGTTTCAGTGGTAAGTACCTCGATCTTTTCATGACATTAGTCCGAATTGATCGAAGGACTGTCACATTCACATCATCTCGGCCCACCTCATATACATATGTATCACGATATGAAATGTAGAGTGTATTCCAAAGACTGTCAGAGTTGTACAGGGCGGACATATGTGCTCTCCAAGCAGAGGAGGGGTTCCGGCTGGTTTTTGACGTGTTTTTAGGCGTTTTTGTCGGGCTTTCTACTTTGTCATTTTTTTGTCTCTTCAAACTCTTTCAAACAAAGTAGAAAGCCCGACAAAAACGCATAAAAACACGTCAAAAACCAGCCGGAACCCCTCCTCTGCTTGGAGAGTACTGGACAGTACTGAAGAGGCTTTTGGTAGTACATATGCAAACCAGAGTAATCGACTAATTTGTATAATTCATGATGAAATTTAATAAATATGCTGCCTTCAAGCATCTAGCATACGTGACTGACAAAGAGAGAAGTATAGAAGATCTCATTTGCATGATTAGTGAGAAAATACTATACATGTTATATCGTGGTGGTAAATGACGGGAATTTATACTTGTCGCATTTGGCAGTGTGAGCATCGTAAGACATGAATCAAGCAAATCAGGGCCAAATTTGTGTACAATGTAATTGATGAGAAAATACTTTGGTTAGTTAAGGCCTTCATACTTGGGCAACATGTATCATTTGGGTAGAGAAGATCATTGTTTCCTTGAACTCTTGAAAACGGCCCAGGCCAAAGAGTATGTATTGTAAACTTCAAGGTTGAATAGAGTTTGAAATATGTATCTTTATATCTATATCCATCTATCTATCTATATGTATATATTTATATATGTATTCATACAATGTAATTCATACAAATGAAGATCTTATTTTCATAATCAATGACAAGCCTAATGATACGTTACTTATATAGGTGAGCTCGTTGAACTCTTGTTACCATTTTCCGTGAAGGACTCGACTGCAGCTTGCAGGCCACCTGTTACGACGTGGACGACTGTTCTGGGAACGGCGTGTGCGTGGACTTTGACTGGTGCAGATGTGACGTCGGCTGGACCGGCGAGGACTGCTCCGTACAATCCTGTCAAGACCTCGACTACTGTTCCGGTACGGTTAACTTACAGATTGTACTCAATTGCCTGTTGCAATATTGGTAGCCTGGTATCACTCTCACTCACTCACTCACTCACTATCCGGTTTATCGTCTATTATTTAGCGTTATCAGGTTTGTCGTTCATCGTATCCAAAGCTATTATAGCCGATTCTCTTTCTGTCCTCACCGCAACAAGTTTTAATATGGCTTTTGGTATAACTTGTTATGTGTACCTCCGAGAAAGGGAAACATACTATTTTTGCTCCGTTTGTTCTCGAAACAAATAAGGTCAATGACCTGGACCAGACGGCTGTCACCATGGTTACTGGCAATGTAGTGGTTTAGGGCCTGGTCACATGATATGAATTAATGTGTTTGAGTAAGAATAAGAAGAGCAGTTTTTTAAAGGCTACACCATTTGAAGGTAAAAATTGTTTAGTTGCTTGCAAATGTTACCTTTCTATTCGATGATTTTGCTTATCCGAATTTCTGATGATTTTGCCTTACGACTTCGTATAATTGGTCTTGTCTGTACTTTTCCTCCACAGGCCATGGTGAATGTATTGCGTATGACGTGTGCGCATGTCATCGCGGATGGAAAGGTCGCAGCTGCGCCATTCCGGACTGCCGAAAGTTGAGCCAGTGTTCCGGCCACGGTGACTGCGTCGCCCCGAACCGCTGCCGGTGTCACTCGGGCTACTTCGGGCGAAACTGCAGCATAACGTTCGACTGCTCGCACCTGAACGACTGCTACAACAACGGCATGTGCGTGGTGGAGAGACAGGAGGACGGGTCCGTGACTAACGCGTGTCGGTGAGTGTCGTACCTACTCTCGGCAGAGGAGGGAAGTAATGTGCCCACGTATCATTTGTGTTACGTGAATAACAAGTGTATAGTTTTGCTGGGTACCCCTACTCTCCAAGCAAAGGAGGGTTGTTTTTTTCGTGTTTTAGGCGTTTTTCCGGTCTCTCTACTTTGACATGTTTTTTGTTGGTCTCTATAGAGGCAGAGGTGGGGTTTATAGAGAGAAAAAACATGTCAAAGTAGAAAGCCCCCCCAAAAAAACTAAAAACACGTCAAAAACCAACCGGTACCCTTCCTCTGCTTGTAGAGTAGGGGACCCAGCAAAACTCTACACTTGTCATTCACGTAACATAAATAATACGTACACAGTACTGTGCGGCCCGAGTTCAGGGGCTTATATACAGAACACACGACGCAAAGTAGCATCACAAACAGTAAACGAATGTCTAGAAGATTGTAAAGATGAAAAGATCTCAAGAGGTTTGACAAAATCTCTGGATGTTTGAAAAGATCTGGAGGTGTTTTGAAAAAAGAAATCTTGGTGCTTTGAAACAATCTCGAAAAATATGTTTCAATTTCTCCCTAAGATTGATATAATATTCATCTGCCAGTAACAGAGAACTAGTATAAGCTTCATATATTTTGGCTCAGTCAAACTGGTTGGATCGGAATTCGAGCATATTATGGTAGTTTCAGTGCCATTAGTTTGCAAGATGATATCCTCTTGTCGATGAAACCTTTCCTCTTTTTGGTACCATAAATGGAGGAATTATGATGTCTGTATGTCGTCTAAGATGTCTGCCTAACGCTAGTTCACCATGATTCGTTGTGTAACCTATATTCGTTGCTGGTTACCCTATCTAAGAACGCGTTCGTTTTAATGCGACTGACGGCGTTTTCATAATCGCAATATTGTGTATCACCAGGACTAGATAAGAAAAATATAGCATAAGTGACAAAGGTAATCTTTAATATCGGTACCTAACAGAATTCGAAAGAAATTATGGCTTATGCTCTTTGCCAGATTGGTGTTTATTGGCTCCTACTGAAAAAACGAACGAATAAAGGTGAAGTAGCGTTACCTACATTTAGGTACATTAGGTACCTATCGTTACCTACATAGAGGTTTTATTCAGGAATCTTACATTCTGTCCTATTTGCTTGACGTAACATTAGATGCTATCCTGGCTACGGAGGCGAAGACTGTGGCCAAGTGGCGTGCGACGAAGTGCGTCAGTGCTCCAGACATGGCCGATGTGTGGAGCCGAACGTGTGTGAGTGTAACTATGGTTACGCTGGTCACGATTGCAGCATCTATACGTGTCAGGGGATGCACTTCTGCTCAGGTAATCTTACAGCTATTACTAGCCTGGGTGCCAGACCACCGCGCTCCTGGCGCTAATCCTTCGGCCGGGGAAGCAACTCGCGCCGCCGCCACAGATAGCACACGGCCCACTAATTAGCTCGAAATCAGAGTTCGGCTGCCAAGCGCTCCTGGGTGCCAACTTTATCCCTACTACTAGATCTTTCCCGCCCAAAAGGGGTTATCATCGCATCGCGCGAAAGGTCTGGTATCCAGGCTAAGCTATTACCTGATTCAAACTTGTACTTTTATCTTCGTTTGGTCGTTCTCTTGTAGTGCCTAGTGGCACATAGACATAGTAAAGCAAGTCTCCTTGCTGTTTTTGTAGCAGGGCATATTTTTTACAGGGAAGGTTCGCTAGTTCTTCTACTTTAACGTGCTGGAGGAACCTCCTCGAACACGAGACCACATTTTACGTCCCTTTCGAAAGACGGGTTCAACAGGGGTGTCAAAGAATACATACGAATTTTACGGAATACATACGAATTTTACGGAATACATACGATCCATTACTAGAAACCTACGATCCGTACGGAATACATACGATCCATTACGCAGAAACATACGATCCGTACGGAATACATACGATCCATTACGCGGAATACATACGATCCTTACTAATTTGCTGGCCATCGCGCTAGCAACGAATCTAGCTTTGTCTTGTCCTCCTAGTTGGTCTAAGCCAACATCATAGTCTTAATTTAGTGCAGCTTGAGATCCTTAGAGTTTAGCCGGATGAGATACGCCATTATTAAGCTCTTAAAAGCCAAGATATCGTAAGAAGAACTGGTTATCCCGAGTCCGCCATGTTGAATTTGCCGCCGGTGTCACGTGATCCAGGCGCATTTCTAAATTAGTAAGGATCGTATGTATTCCGCGTAATGGATCGTATATATTCCGTACGAATCGTATGTTTCTGCGTAATGGATCGTATGTCTTCCGTACGGATCGTATGTTTCTAGTAATGGATCGTATGTATTCCGTAAAATTCGTATATATTCCGTAAAATTCCTATGTATTCTTTGGCACCCCTGTTCAACCCCAACCGAGATGTCCTGCCCAGGATGTGAACCGGGGAGTCAGTTGCAATCATCAGACAAACCTGTACTCCAAGGACAGGTCAAGCCCTGTGATAAAATATTCTCCCTTTTTGACCAACTTCTACAATTTTTCAATCCACATAGACTACTGTTAGAGACTAATATTCGATACGAATGTCACAAAAATGTCACTTTTCTGTATCTGTATCTATATAGCCGGTATAACCGCCATTCGGTGTAACACACCAGCTTCGCAGGCACGCGGCGCAGCAGCAGCTGGTTATATAACGCCGAACGCCCTCTCACGTCTAACCTTCGCATATCTAACTGCATGCATTGTTTAATGAGGATGTCTAATGAGGATGCTTCCACGGTACTTGGTTGCAACGAGTTGAACCACCCTACGATCGTTCTAGGAAAATACGAATTTTTGAACACGTCAATCCTAGGTTGAAAAGTCTGATACTTAAAGGCATGGCTATTTCTTGTCCTTTTCTGAGCTGGTATTAGATACTCATTAGTCGGCATGTCCACCAATTTATTAGTCATTTTGTACATCATGCATAGTCTGGACATTTTCTCTCTTCGAGTGACATCCACTGCAGATCTGTTTTTTTCATTTTGGTGACACTTTTACATATTGTTATTCAACAGGACACGGTGTGTGTATTGGGTACGATGTGTGCTACTGCCATGCCTTGTGGTACGGCCGCTCTTGTAGCGAGCCGGACTGCACGGGTGTGAATCACTGCTCCTCCCAGGGGACGTGCATCTCACCCGACACCTGTGACTGCTTCCCTGGCTTCGATGGAGACGACTGCAGCCGCGCGTCCACAGTGAACGAGCACGCGCCTGTCTTTGACCCCGAATCCTACAACGTGACCGTCTTAGAGAATGTCCCTATAGGTAGCAAAATCCTGTCGGTAAGCTACCTGTTATATCACGTCATATGTTGTTGCCTTCGCCGAGGTTATGATCTGTTCCCGGCAGTGTTTGTTTGTATATACATGTATGTTTGTGGTTGCCAGCATAACTCGAGAACCTATCATTGGATTGTCATGGAATTTGGTATGTGGTTAGGTCTTGTCCTATCGAAGAAACGATTAGATGTTGGTTCCCCTGATGGTGTTTTTTGGTACTGCAGCAGAACCTCCGTTTTTCCTATTTCGTTTGGGACCTATTTTAAAAGTCTATAGAAAATCGACTAAAACTCCATATACATTGCTTCATAAGTTCAGTATACTTAGCTTTAAAATGGACATCATTGACTTTGTTTTGACAACAAATAAAAGTTAAGTGTTCGCTCTTGTCTAAACATTGTAAGGTTGATGTTCATAAGAACCGGACGACGTCCATCCATCCTGCTGTGCTACCTCCATTTTTGCTTCAAATTCATACTGCTCGTTTTGATAGACTACAAGACCACTTTTCATCTCTGCATGATAGGACTTTGTATACAGCCAAGTGTTTTATTCAACCGCATTAACTATCTTTGCATATGTGTTAAATACTTGACTTTTGGTACCGCATCTAAAAGCAGCGACACCTATAGCTGCAGTGCAAAGAGAACCAGTCAGAATTGTCCTGAGGAAGGCGACAGACGGTTTCCGAACCGTCGGTGAATAAAACACTTGGTAGTGAACAAAGAATATTTTTGTTGATACAAGTGACTTACCAACCTGATGAAACGATTCAGTTTGTCTGATCAAGCCCTCATTCATTTGTTATTAAGGGGTCCATCCATTTGTTTCTTTTGATTACAATCGTGAAATTTTGGGCTTGATTCAGGCCTATATTGTGACGAGCGAACGCTTTAAAACTTAATTAGTAGGACTGTGTTATATATTGATTGTTTGTTTGTTTGTTTGTTAGTTGCGTATATTGCTTGTTTGTATTGGACCACCCAATCGCTGTTACTTATTGTTATTGTATTTGTCTATGTAAGTTGTAACTTTTATTTCAGAGGTGATGGTGGACATTAGCTACTGCTAGTGTGCATCACCCCTGTGTCATGTGTTAGATTAAAAAAATAATGAAAAAAAAAATAAAAAAAATAAAGAAAATTAGAAAAATAAAGAAAATAAAAAAAAAACGATTTACGGATTTTTCATCCCTGTAGCCCAACGGATATGACGAGGACGGCGGTAAAAACGGTTTGCTGACGTTCACGCTGTTACCGTTCGGTGCCTACAACCTGTTCACCATCGACACCCGGACAGGGGACGTCTACACGTCAGCTGATGTGGACTACGAGAGGCTGCGCATGCCGTCGATTCAGCTAACTGTGGTTGCGACCGACAAGGGGACTAACCCGTTAGCAGCGACGGCAGCGGTCACCATCAATGTGCAGGTCTGGCTACGTCAATACCTTTTCTTTAGATATTTTATGTCTTTTCGTAGATGCTAGAACTGCTTCGAAACAATATGTATACTAGTATTTTGAGAAGCATCTTGTTCCAACAACGTCAATCACTGTCTATTGGCACGTGGATGTCTCCTATGCTCCTAACATGTACTTCGGGCATGAACTTTGAATTTTTTTATCAAAGTATAGAGTAAGTCGATTAAAATAGCATTGTTTGTTAGTGCCTTCTTGTCCTCTAGCTTCGTTTTCTTCAAAAGCGAATCAGATATTCCATTCCACATTTCTTTAATTCCAGCGCTAAATTTTGAGGTCAAAATTTACGCTAATCGCGTCTTCCAAGCAAGTTACACGTAGCTGCAAAATTGACACATGTCAGTCATGTAGCTGCGATTTTTCCACCTTTTGAATAAGTGGCCAAAACTGGATTTGGTATTATACAGCAACGTTATACTGTGTATAGCAGCTCCTACAATTAGCCCTAATGGAATAAGAGCGAGCCATGTTGATGCCACAGGCAATTCATTATTGACATTTTTGGAAAACATCTTTTTTACACACGACAATTCTTTCTTTCAGGATCTCAACGACAACTGTCCCGTGTTTTACGACAACATCCCCTTGTTCCTGAACTTCCCGACGACAACAGAGCCCGGTACAATCCTGGCTATAACCAGGGCGCATGACTGGGACAGCGGGAAGAACGGAGATATCTGGTACATACTCGACCAAGACACCAACATTAACCTGTTCGACATCCACTGGGACTCCGGCGTTATCAGGAGCGTAGACCAGCTACCTGCAGGTAAGGGCCTGGCCACAATCACCGTACGATCGTCTTACGATCACCGTTCGACCACCGTACGATCACCGTACGATCACCGTACAATCACCGTACGTCACTATACGATCACCGTACGATCACCATACGATCACCGTACAATCACTGTACGATCGTCGTACGATCACTGTACGATCACCATACGATCGTCGTACGATAACCGTACGATCGTCATACGATCACCGTACGATCGTCGTACAATCACAATCTGAGGGCATTCTTGGGATAGTACACATGTGCAAAATCTCAGCTGTCTCAATCGCATTTCCAATAGAAGTGGTCGAGTATATATTTCCCTCAGAATCTTTGTTGCTGTCGAACGTTTTATAGACATACATACACGGCCACACAAAACAAGTAATCATTGTCATGTTGCTGTTTGTGATTGTTTGCTTTTTATTTTGTACACAGGTGTACACCGATTAGGTGTGGTAGCGTCCGACAAAGGCGAGTCGCCGTGCTCTAGACGCATTGTCATCACCCTCCTCGTAAGCAAGGTTGTAAGGAAGCTGTCAACTTCACCAGATTCCCCCTACGCCTACGAGTACGATATAGAAAAGGACGAGGACTTGGAAGATCTAGAGGAGGAGGAGGTGTTCCTAGAGCCCACCAGTGCCAGTCCCGAGGAATTCGACGTCATCGCTTGGTTGACGTCATCACGTCAAGACCGCCAGCCCACGTCTGTGGTCCCAGAGGGAAGCACTGTAGAAATGGAGTTCTCTGCGACCGCCATCGACAGCGACGAGACAGGAAGCCCAACCAGTTCAGCCGACAAGACACTCGACGAATTCTTACGGTCCAGGTTAGGTACAAACGACGAGGATCCCAGCAACGCGGCGGAAGGTAGCTCTGTCGATGCCGGGGAACCTCTGGAAATCACGATAGACAGTGATCCTCTGCGCATTCCAGACACGGAAAGCAGCACGACAGATTCCGATACTACCGAAGACCAACGTAACGAAAACGACCTAGCACTGATTTCTTCTACTGATGATGATTTTGGAGATGGATCAGAGGAGGATGAGTCAAACGCTTCTGCATCTGGTGCAGAAGAGACAGATGCACCCGTTACTGACAAAATGAAACCAAGCACACCTGTCGCTGAGAAAACAACAAACCCACCTACCACCACCACCACTACTACTACTACGACTACAACAACAACTGCTACTACTGCTACTACCACTACAGCATCTGCCACTACCGAGCCAGTGCCTACACGACCACGAAAGGCCAAACCGCAAGTTGAAGGCGCTTCAGTACCCATTTCTACCATAAAGGATACAACAACTAAAGATGAGCCTCCTACACCCGCGTCTGAAAACACTGTAGAGGTTGTCTTTTCAGGCATAGAAGATTTCAAACCTCCAGTAGAATCCGGTGACACCGTTGAATTTGATTTCTTTGGCACGCTGACTCCACTCGATGAAATTCCCGATCCCACACCGAAAACCACGTTGGAAAGAAACAACGGACAATCGGGGACACGCGAATCGTCTCGAGACAACGAGCTGCCTACAGGAGACCGAAGTTTGTTGCGATCGGAGGAATACAGCGAATCGGGCGGGGACAGCAACATCGTGACGGACCCCATCCGACCGAGCGCCGGCATCGGTGCAACAGGTCCGCGCAACTTGCAATTTCCCGGATGGAGAGAAACCGCTCTATACAAACAGCTGGCTGCGCGGGGCAGACAAGACCTACTCGCCGTCAGTGAAGACAGAGACTCGTCCCGAAGGCGGGAGACACTCGCCCAGTTCGCTGGAGGTGAGGAAACTGTACCAGTTGGGCGCAAGCCGCCGCCTGCTCACGATAAGCAGGGCACGGGAAGCTCCGTAGCACGCAGCGGTGACAGAGAAGCGGTCACGAGGGGAGGGAAGAAACGACAGCCGGCCTCTCCCCGTTCTCCCACCCCGATTCCCGTCCCGTCACCCGCGCCCACATCCAAGCCGCAGACCACCACAAAATCAACGGGTAATGATCCAATCGAAGTCGCTTTTGAATTTCAGGGTATTTTCATTGAAGATGAGTAAGACGTATCCATATACTGTAGACTTTCATATCATGTGCCTCGTGCACGACCATAAAGTGACGTGTTCCTTACTGTACTGCATTCCATTAGATGGCATATATGCATGGTAAGACGCACCTTCCATCGTTTCCCGACGTAGTTTCTTGATTTCGTTGAAGGACTGTATATTTTGGGTTTTGTTTTATTCCTTAACCCTTATCAGAACTAGCTAGATTAGAAATTGCACGTAAAATATAAAAGATTTATAAAGCCTAAATTTAAAGTTAAGAGTTATTCGTATGATAAAAGACGATTTCATATAAGCTGGTGACAAAATTTATACTTAAAGATATGATACAAAATAGCATCAACCATAAACATGCCCTATAGGCCAGGGTGGTTCGAAGCACGTTCCTCCATACCAGGTATGGTTTTTCAAATACATACAGAGCTAAGTCACCAAATCGGTATACTGAAAGTGGCCGGGGAGACTTGTATATAGGCCATTGAAGTATAATATTCAAAGCTTATACGTTATAGCTACCGATATCAAAGTTTTCAAGAACACCAGAAGGAAACTTAGAAAAGAAAAGCAAAACATTGTTGTTCTTTTATAAAGAAAGAAAAAAGCGCCTGGATTATTTTCTATCAGTTATATATTTTCCGTTCCGGCTTTTTCAAAGTGTGTTATTGTGCATGGTGTCATGTTGAGTTGAGGTGTACCATCCTGCTGGCAGGCCCGATATGCTCGGTTCATTGCCTCCCGTATAGTGGCCCTGCCCTTTCAGCCTGTGAACTCGCTTCTGGCAACGTCACCACCAAAACAGCTTTCAGCCAATCAGAAGGTTGGCTTAAGCTCATCTAGAGCAAAAGCGCAAAGGACACTGGGATGCTATCAACCAATCAGGTTACGTCTTACATCTCTACTTTTGGGTTCAGAGCAAAAATAACGGCTGTTTGTCCCAAATAAGGCTAGCTCATTGATTATTCATGAGCAGCTGTCAATAACGTCGCCAGAAGTGAGTTCACAGGCTGGAAAGGGCAGGGCCGCTATGGGAGGTAATGAACCGAGCATACCGGACCTGCTGGGAGGATGAGGTGTACATACAGCACTGTAAGCATTCAACATTGTAAGTCTAGAAGTTTTAGCATGATATTTTGCTTCGCCTGCGGTTTGAAAGATATTCTAACTTGCCTGTAATGAAGTGAACTGTAGGTGGAATGTAACTAAAAAGTTATTTGGAGGTTGAATGAAGAAGCATGCCAAACGAAAGTGTGCCAGCCAGTTATTGTTTATATACAGTCCCTAAAAGGGTCTTCCCACGAAAGGTAACAATAGTAGCTGCTTTTGCTCGCTTTAAATAAAGAATATGTTTAACTATTTGTGCTTTTTCGTTATTTTGTTTGTCTTGTTTTTGCATTGATTTTGTTGAGTCCTGCATATACATTTCTTTTTGGTTTATACGGTCCTTCATGACTACACCATCCTGGGCGCCCGTTTTGCTAAGTGCTGATATACTATATTCATGCTCGCTTCAAAATACTTGCTTTGACCCAATACGGCTTATTTTTTAGTCCATTGCTAAACCCTTCTCATAGTTTGAACTGTTGCTGGAGTGCACTTGCAATTCTCTAATTTCACAATCACAGAGCCCGGATTTTTATATGTGGTGCATGTTAGAATGTTAACGTTGCACGTTGTCAAGGCATGTTTCTGCATGTATAAATGTCAACATCCACCCATAGTGTGCTTTCTTCTAATACTGCAGATAACACGTCTGGTACAAACATAAAAACACGTTATACATTCGCAGTTTTCCAAAAGCTTCTGATGTTAGGGCCCTGTCACACTTGTGCGTATATTCAAGTGCGTATGAGTTGCGCATCAACATTTCTTTGATATAAGTAAAGTTTGAGGGGAAGAAGTTGTTTTTCACTTTGACCTACCGTTGTGCAGCATGCTTATCGAACCAAAGAAATGACTTCTTCGGCTGCAAACTTAACCTAAACCAAAAACATATTAATACGCAACTCCTGCGGACTTATATACGCACAAGTGTGACGGGCTTAACGCTGTAAAAACTATATGGATACAGCGTCCAGACATGCTATTCTATGCTAATAATCACATATAAACGAAGTCAGTTTTCTCCAACAGACGTGGTATCTTCACAATGTTCATGGCAACTCTACTAACTTGTCTATACTAATCACAACTACCTTACTAACAGGTAAGAAGAAGAAGAAGAAAAGGCGGCGGCAGAGGCCGTTAAAATACGATGGACCCGTTAGTCCCGGCGCCATCGCCGGGGGTTGCATGGTCATCTCCATGGCCCTCCTCATGTTAGCCGTCATCCAACGACAAAACCGCGAACGAGTGGAACGTAAAAGAATCATCAAGTGGATATCATCCATACCTAATAACCTAGCCGACTTCGACATGTCCAACATAGAGCCTTTCACGGTACCAATATCTCAAACCTCCCCACAAAGAACTACTAGCAGAACTACGACGGTACAAATAGAAACGGCAGACAGACGACAACGACAGCCTTTAGTGAGAAGCCACAGCGAGCATCTACCTAGGGAACAGGAGCGTCGGCCTGCATCCTTCCCGTATTGTACTGCATGCACAACTCAGTCCAGTCTCACTTCGTCCGACAGTAGCAACCGTGCGCTGCTCAGCAACAAGTCCATGTCCGAGGCTTCCACCGCGGAAAAAGTCACGGAGAGCTCGGCGGAATGCTGACACCTGTACTGGGCTGTGAAACAAATCTATGCATAATATAACACCCTTTGTGAACCGAACATGGAACTAATCTCCAAGCAGATCTAACGGTTGTAAATACCGTATCCAACTGGCAAAATGAGTTTTTAAAACTCCTTTTGCCAGATACGGTCTTTGCAACCGTTAGATCTGCTTGGAGATTACATGGAACATGATCTTTGTATCTGGAGGACCGTGGAAAGCGCGGCGTGCATTGTGTCATAACAGGACAATAACTTTTACTTCTAAACAGTTTGTGTAATCAATTAAGAAGTGCAATATAGATTTCAAAGTAAGGCTATACTGACATAGCATTGCCAGTAAAGTGATCTGCAATGAAGTAAATTGGATATCTAAAATTCTGTCAGCAGATGATATAATATACAGATATATATATAACGTTGATATGTAATATGAAAATCGATAAAGAAAAAGGGAAAGCCCAAATTTACATTTAATACAAATGCTGTGGTGCATAGACCACCTAATGTCAAAAGCTATGTGGACGTTAGGAGGTTCTTGACTTAGACCCACAGGAATGTAAATAGAATTGCCACAAAGTCATGTGCAATAGTTAAAGAGAGAAATAGATACCTAAAGATGTCTTTTCATAAATACCAGCGCTGAAGTATGCTAAGGAGTATCAAAAAGTGGCCTTTGATGGAAGAAACTTACATATTGTAATAACATGACAGGGATATCACACTTGCCATCTAACCATCATATACATGTATGTGATAAAGGCCATACACCATTGTCGAGCAACTAATAGTATACATTTTTACAGACTAACGTTTGTAACAAAAATAAGATGTTTATGCTCTCGAAGATCATTTCATGAGATTAATACTAGTCACTTTAATCTGTATCATGGTGGTACTACTACCTAGTATACAATTTTCTCTGCTACCGTAACACACTGAGATGAAATCATTTGCTGTGAGAGTTTTGCATTTTGTATGTGTCTTTGTGTTAGACTTACTCTAGACGCAAGCTTGGGCAGTTGTGCACGAATTAGATTGTACCCGACTACATGTGCCCGTTTTAGTCTTGTTACCGACCAGCTATGTCTATACTGCTCGAAACAAAGCGATGCCTGACATGAGCCACGACGAAACTGCCTGTACGACCAAGATGATTGCATGTCATTTGAGTGGAGCATAGCCATAGGAATCAGCATTTCAGCGCCATTTACTAACGCATTGACGTTTTGAATCTGCGTGGCGTGAATGGCGTTACATGTACATAGACTGCACCTATCTTGTAGCGTTATCGAATGTCCAAAGTCTTCCAAACGTGTGTGTGTGTGTGGCACTGATGTCAAGTTTGATGCATGACACCTTCACTTGGAACCGCCATGACATCTGTACTGTCGCTAACAGAGCATGGTGCCTGGGCAGACATAGCGGAGGTGAGATATTATGTCACGGTGCAGCCGTTCATGTAAACTAAGAGGGAATGTGACCATTTCCCATTGCTAGGTGGTGGACAAGGATTGCGACCAGTCTACGTGGCCAGTATCGTGGTAGCAGTGGCCGTATTATTCACCTGCGTGGCGCTGTGCTGTCTGAAATGTCGTCGGACGGACCACAGGCGGCGGAGGCGCGACGCCAAGAACGAGAAAGTCCGGCGGTGGATCGCCTCTATCCCTGCCGACGTCGACTTCGACTTCATCCCGATGCAGGACATGGGTAGGATCGATTGGAGACACAGCAACAGCCTGCCCAGGCGCCCTCACAGTCTGGCCCGCGCGTCCATGCTAAGCGCTCGGACCGACAAGACTGGGTCCACCGCCAGTGGATATCACTCCGCCATGGAGTCATTGGACGAATCGAGCCGCCTGAGGAAAGAACGCCTAGGGACTGCGGGATACCTCAAGTCCATAGAGGATGAAGGTGATCATGAAGAAGACCCTCTGGCTCATCAAAAAAAGGAGCGTCCAACGCGCACAGAACGTCCTACCCTCCCGGAAGAGCCAATAAAGCATCGTGAAGACGACGGGGAACGGTTGAGATTAGAACGCTTGATATACGCGGGGTATACAACCCCCTCACAGATACGAGCTGTGGAAGAGAAAGAAAAGGAGGAGGTCATCATACCAAAGTCGGAAAGTCAACAGATGAGAATGGATCGTCTGTCAATAGCTGGCTATACTCCACGAGAACCCAAGGTAAATCCAGCGGATCCCGGTACCGACTCGGCCGCAGAGACTGGCTATACCACCGCCGTGGAGTCACCCGACGACGATTCACCAATTGCATCGGACAGTACGACTTTGGAACGGCCAGATCTAGAAGTGATACTAAGGATTGACGAGGAGACAGAAAAAGAGAAAGAAACATTAACTACAGCCGATGATATTGTTGTGAACGACATAGCTTTAGACTAAGAGTCAGGTGGTGTACATATCGTTGGGTCATTGGTAGATTGTTGGCCGGGATGTACTGTTAGCAGTGTTGCTTTATTTCCAATAGAGAATGCATGTGCAATCTTTGAAGAATGTAAGGACGGCGTTTGCCAATGGATATGAACGAGATATTTAAAAAGCCACGAGAGACACTCAGGGGGAACAAGTGGAGAAGTCCACAGCAACTGTTGCTGCTATTCTACAAGTTGGCGAAGAGTTTTGAAGAGGACATTCCTTACGTTGTTGTCAAATCATGTCGATGAACCTACCTCCCTTGTAAGCAAAACAGCCAACCTGCTTTTCTTCCCTTTGTACAAACGCCATTTTGAAATCATTGTCAGTTTTCTGCTCATATTCGAATTAAAGTTCATCTGTAGCTAAAATTGATTTTATAAACTTTTATACCCTATTTTCGTACAGTAGGTAAAGCGATTACCAACAGGCTTTCGGTCAGTCCTCTGACCCTTCTCAATTTAAATGGGTGAGGTACTATATATAGTACCGACTGCTGTTACAGACTACCGGGCACCATTGACCCGTTGATGACGTCACACTTCCATTCAGGTCACGTGACAAAGGCTGAGGGTCATTTCAACTTGAGAAGGGTCAGAGACTCAGAGGACTGACCGAAAGTTTGCTGGTAAGCGCTTTTCTTTATGTACGAAAATGGCGTATAAAATATTCATAAAGTTTTCTGCTAATTTGCATTCTTGTAGTGAAATTGTGACAATGAAGACTTTCTTGCAAGCTTAATGAATAGTACCAAGGAGAATGTGTCCAACGGCACAAACATTTCAAATTACTCTGTAGCAAAGATAAAGATAGAAGACAGGAATAGTATCTTCTGGAAGAGATAAGTTTATTCTCATGACTGTCTGATAAAAATAAACCATCTCTGCACACTAGCAACACTTATTACTCTTCTATAAGTCTACCTGAATACAGACGGCAGTACCTAATAGTGATGATTCTGGTCGTAATATTTTCTGTTCATACATTGTAATGCGATAAGACCAGATAAAGCACAGGTACAATATAGATATGATTGTTTGATTGTATGTGATAAATATCATTCCCTATCAAAACTTGGCACATAGAAACACAAGCAGCTTATCTGACGTTAAATCATGTAATCTGTTATAATCTGTTTTATCGCATTTCTCTATCAGTATCATACTTTGCACATACTTACTACAAATATGTACTGACATCAATCGACAATACTTGACATCAATTTCATACAGAGGAGACAAGCTACTACATGCCCAAACACTTCATAACAGTTTGAAAATAATTCTGTATATTGCAGTAAAACGTAGGACCTCTTTTCATGGGAGGTCTCCAGAAAAAATTGAATGAGTTTTTTTTTTAATGAATAATAATAACTAAGATGAATATGAGCAGTAACAGTACTACCACTTCTTGTCTGTTGAATAATCATTGAAAAAAATTCCTCCCACCACATACGTAAATACATGAAATTAGACAAAACTGTATAATTCTTAAGATGATCATTACATAGAAATTTAACTTATTGACAAACAAGAAGATAACATGAGCAATATGAGCATTCAACAATTTCTTCTTTAGCTACAATGGCACACTTGGTTCATCATCAGTCTCTAAAGTAACATATACTGACTTAGGAGATGAATTAGGAGGTCATTTTCTCTGTGTTTCGTGCCTATTTCTTAAGCATTGATACTCTTATAGGAGAAGGAAAACTGTGTACAATCTACACACAATACTAATACTATTAGGCTTGCTCCCTGATAGCGTCGCCAAAAATACAATACTAGAAAATACAGTCATGTATTACCAATTTTGCAGAAACAGGCATAAAACACGAAGAATGAGCAACATCCTTACATCTGCTTGGAGATTTGGATAGAGGAGCCAGCCAATGGTACATTGTACATAGTGGATGGAGAGGTAGGTACTAATACTTGTGTGACAGGCATAGCAAAACTATGTCACATAAAAGCAAGGTAAAAAACCTAATGCAACATATTTTTCGTAATTTCATCATACCCTTACTGGCAGTTACGTGCTTGTGCGAGGACAGATTAATGATGTTTCAAGAAAAAAAGGAGCCGAAAGGTATGCTTGAAATGACACCTACAAATACATTAGCCCATCAAATTCAGCATCCTGAATTGTAAAATAGTTCAACATTCGGATCTATGGAACATACATGTAGTCTACCTTGAACATTTTGAGTGGGTAAAAAAAGCTAAGTAAAGAATATGTCTATAAACATAGATATGGGCATTTTCAACATATCAGAATATGATTTGCCACCTCCTGGCTTATTTAATCAAAACACAACACATACTGGCATGTTGTGGTACAAGGTTATGACAGATGAATGCAGCCTCCTATTGTTTCTGGCCCACACTAGCAGCAAGAGAACTGAATCCTCAAAACAGCAGTCTGTAGTAGTCATCTTTGTAGCTGAACAACACTGCGACAGGAACCCTGGAGACAAATACAGGATAGATTGTTCGTTAGGTACAACACAGTTGAGAACAGTAGGCACATCAACATCAATTTTTGTACAGTAAGCACAAGCTGCAAAAGACAGGACTGTAAGGTTTGATTCACTCTCACCGGGAAGGACCCTACCCTTTTTGCTATAAGTATGGTGGCTCTCCTCAAATACTTTATGACTTTACATCGCATCCAAGACGACTCCCTAATTGAAGCTATAGGTACTCATTTTCATCTGAATCAAGGAATGAAAAAGAAGGCACAAACATTGGGGGCCTGCTACGGATTTGAACCCCAAACTTTAGATTCTAAGTCAACAACCACCTTGTCAACTGTTCGCTACACATTATTATTCTGTCATTTAGACTTCTTCATGCTGTGTCCAGGTCATTACAGGTTTGCGTAGCAAAACCTCGGTTGGATTCGTAGGCATGTGTGGTGGCCGCCATCTTGATTTTGTGACGTCGCAGGGTAGCCATACCATTTCATTGGGAGGGGTGTTTTTTGGGTCACTAGCGTTCTCTCTATTTTTAACAAATCGGCACACAACTATCACACATTCAACTCAAACAAAAAATCAATACCAATTCATATTTATAACAAGGCCCCGTAATTGCTAAACTAACATAGCAAATCTGAAGTATATGTAGCACAAATACATAACTCTAGTTCACAAATTGTTTTGGTTAGATCACATTTAGCCATTAGCAAGTTAGTTGAAAAGCTTGATTCACAAAAGGTTGTTTGAATCTACACATACATGTATGACATACAAACGTAGGTTACTCACTCATCATCTATCTTGAGTTCTCGGATGGTTTCGCAGATACGAGACAGGTACTTCTTCTGCTTCGGCTGTTTGGACATCAGAGTGTGCATGCTCTCTTCAAACACATCCTCATCGTCAAACTGGGAAGGGGGGAAGGCACAAGATCATTTTTAGATACTGGTAGGTCAAACGTGGTGGAACCAAATGAATGATAAAACAGCATGATAGGATGACTTATCCAGTACGGTCAAAACTGCCAAAGAAGACAACTCAGAGGACTGATAAAATCTGATCTGTGTGGTCACTCTACACAGGATTCAAAATGCTTGTGTCAATGGGAAAAACTATCTATAAAGGCCACAGCAAGTACATTTTATGGATGACATCCTCTGCAGATTCCAAATTTAGTGCCCGCGGGCGGAAAAAAAACAAGACTGGCAAAAAAAACGAGATATCCACATTTTCAAACTTGAATACCATAAAGCATGTACAGTACAGCTCGCATCAGAATTAACGGGTGTATGTTTTTGATTTCTGAATCAGGCGAAAATCAATGCGCACACTGATGTCATCCATAATATTTAGTAGTACTTGCTGTGGCCTAAGGGACCATCAACAAGTAGTCACATTGGCCAGCTAGTCCTTATGTAGAAATGATCACAATGTCATGGACAAGTTTGACTGTACTGTTATTTTCAATGCACACTTCTTCATGAGAGCATAATCAGTGTTACATGCAGTCGTTACCATTGAAAATTCTGCAAATCATTGATTATCTAGTTACACAACTAGATCTTTACATGGAACAAGTGACCTGGCACAAAGTTTGTAATTGTGGCTGATCACATGGGTGATGAACACTGACATTGAATGTTGGATCTTGCGTCCTTGAAATTGTGACACAGGAATTGTTTTATCATCTGTTACTGTAGAAGATAAAAGGAACTTCAAGACAAGATACTGTAAATGCATTTAAGTTTGTGTGGTTTTTATTTCGCGGTAGGGATAAAAATGGAGTGATCACGGTGGTTCTAATTTCGTGTTTGAAACAATAGTAGCGCTGCAGCCATAGGTTGGCAAAAAGTTTTGCGGTGGTTTTTAAGTTCGTGCCGAAAAGTTCACCGGGAAAACCCTGAACATAAAACCACCGTGAACATTTCTGCATTTACAGTAATAAGAGATAAGTAAAGTTATACCTCAAGTGTTGCAGCAATGGTCTTCACAAGCTGGGACTGTAACTCCACCTGCAAGGGGGGTTATAGTCGCATTAAACTCAAATCTATCTTTATGAAGAACATGATTAACTTAAGCCCTTGTCACATATAGCCGGGCGACCATGGCCTCCCAACCTTCTCCAGACCATACGCCAAAAAGCAATCACTCAAACAACTGGATATGATTTTGGAGTTTGAGTGATTGCTTTTTGGCGTATCTTATTACCTGGATGTCTAATCTTCATCGACGTTCTCCAGACCATGGTTGGAAGTTAGTCGTAAGCAAAGGTATCAGTGGTTGGGAGTTGGTCAGCAAGGCTACGAGTCTTAAAAGTTGCCTGCGCCAGCCGATTATGAATTTTTAAAACTCAAGGTCAAGAAAGTCATATTCTACTTGGATGCAAGTAGATAGAGTAGTAAACGGGAGCTAGAAAATTATGGATTCCAGGCTACTCCCAACCCAGCACCAACCTTAGTTAGGGAGAGGTCGGGAGCAAAGTCATGGGTAGGGCCTGAATGTGTGATGGTGGCTTTAGGAATGTTACATATTCAATAGCGATATAAAATTATAATGCACAATGGTCTTATTCTTTGTTTTAGTAAGAAAACATACTTACAGCAACAACCTCCACTACAGTCTTAGGTGCGATGGTGCCCTGAAGCACTGGCTGCAGTCGAGACATTATCTGAGAAAAGAGAATAACGTTGCTTACTCTAAACAAAAACATCTGATATGTCATAGGAAAGTTTTCTGACATAAAGTTATTTTGTACCATACATCCTGACCATGTCAAGGCCAAAGCTATTGGCAATGCAAAGTCCCATAAAATGAAAGATGTTGCAAGTTCAGAAGAAAATCCTATAGCCCAGCCCTAATCGGTCAAAACATAAAAATGTAAAATGAAAGCACAAAAATGCAAATATTCTACAGACATACAGCCACTGTCTCATTGGTTGAACCACTAATTGCCATGCTACCATTGGTTAAACTGCTAATTGTGATGGACAGACAGGATCAGCCTATTCCTACATGTACCTGAGCCTCAAATCTTCTTCTACTGTTGGACGACAGCTTGTCCAGTGGAATAAACGTTACATTGATGGGTGGTCCGCTCTTCAACTTGTTTGAGTTGGGTTCATCAGCACCTATAAAAACATACAATGTTGTGAAATCTGTAGAACAGGATTTATTTTGTACAGCTAGCTAAATGAGAAGTCACAAGAATGGCGAGATAAACTTAAGACAAAACACAGGACTGTACCTGACTGGCTGCTACTCTTGCCTGTGTTGCTCTGCCCAGCATCCGACGACTCTCTGCAATAATAGAAATGAGGAAGTCAATGAATGTTAGATATCCAGGGACAACATGGAAAATAAATCAAGCAACTAGATATTTTGTCCCTTGAGTTTAATACTACATAACAAGACAAGAATTTTAACCAAGAGAGAAAATATTTATAATTGGCAAATAAGGGCAAGGTAACCGACTGTTTTCCTGCCAGGAGTTTCTGCTGCAGACATTCCACCAGGTCAGACACGGACACCTTCTTCTCCACGACCTTGTCTTTGTCAAACGATCTCACCTGAAAAAAGTGACAAACGGTCAACGCATTGTTCACAATATCTACACATGCTGTAAAAACCTTACTGTTAACAACAAAATCATTCACACCTATTATCAAATTGATACCTTTATGGTGCTGTTCTCATTCAATTGTCAGTTTTTAAGAAAGAACATAATGACGTGGTTTCATCTCATTTGGATAACATTGCCTGTGCATCTGAAGTAGAAAGGGTATGTCGATTGAATAACTTGCATTGGATAGCTTTACACATAACTAAATTTAATGAAAAGGTATGAGTCATTAATAATTTTGTTAACTGTACATGAAAAGTCAGATTGGAGTCTAGGTACACCACTTTTTAACCTTATCATCTCACATACTATAATCTGTATTTAGCAAATCTAACAAATAGAGCATTGATTACTTGTTCTCAACTTTACAAGCAGGTAAAGTATAATAAAGCTGAGCTCAGTACTGGTGAAAGACACTGCTGAGACAGGCATTGTTAAGACAGACTTACCCTGACCATGTCACTTTCATGGTCCTTGATGTTAAGGATGACCATGTGCAGGATTCCTGCCTGTTTACAGTGGTCTTGGATTTCTTCTGGAGACTGAACATATTAGGAAGAAATACATTTAAGATGGGAAGAAACAAATTATTGAAGACTTGATGATTAATTCAATCACATTATATTTCTTCCTCAGGTAAGAATTTGTAACAAATACTTTTTTGTGTCTTACATACAGTGTCATATCAACGTTTATAACAAATTGACATTAAATACACATTACATTTTGATATCCACAAGTAGCGTTACAGTTACTGTAATTCTTGATTTACTAACTGTAACTTAATTTTAGCTGATTTAACGGTCACTAGTCACCAGCTAAATTTTCATCATCGCTAATATTTGATAACTAATATTTGAGACAATAATGTTTGTTCCCACCGTTAGAATTAAGTGCCGTGACCTACTCTATTTCCCCCCAACCACTACATTTTCCTACCGCTATATTAAAGTGATTTACAGTATACATTCCATTAAAACCACAGTGAGTGCAGAATGTTACATGTAGAATACTACATGTACTACAGATGGAGCTGATTCTATATCACAGGATTAACATGTTTATGGCACACCAGATTACTGTGAGTCTCTCAATCACCCCAGTTAAATCTAGCTAGCTTAAGGGGGATCAAGTTTATCCACAGGCTTAGTGACAGTTGACAGTTTAAGTCTGACCTAGTAGGGGCATCTTCTCTGGATAACTTTAAAGAACGCTTGCAGCTAGATGTGTAAAAGGTAGGTGTGAGAGAGGTCGTTTGGTGCAATGTAACCAACTGCTACCATGCTGAGTACTTGCAAAGCTGGTGTGTTACACTGAAGGTCGGTTATACCAGATAAAGAGCACCCCCATCAAACTCCCTTCAGACCGTCGCCAAAAATTCGAGCCGTACCCGCTTGAAATTTGGGCTGTACCCGTAAATTCGGGCTGTACCCACTTGAAATTCGGGCCGTACCCTTAAATTCGGGCCGTACCCGCTTAAAATTTGGGCCGTACCCTTAAATTCAAGCCGTACCTGCTTGAAATTTGGGCCGTACCCGCTACAAGTCTGGGCCGTACCCTGTACTTTTGGGCCATACCCAATGGCGGACATCGCTCGGCCACAGTGCGTGTAGTCGTGTGAAAGTCGCATCTAGATACCCTGTACCGCAACAATATAAAATCCCACGTATTCTATGCTCTAGCAAACATTCCTGACCACCTCTCTGCCAAGTGGCGTTGTACAAATCATGCGCAATCTTCTTCAGACTGTTCTCATGATTGGGCACGATTTGTACAATGCCACTCTGCAGAGAGGTGGTCAGGACTGTTTGCTAGAGCATAGGCTATGTGGGATTGTATATCGTACATTGATGTACTACAGAAGGACACAGGCCTACCCCCTGAGTCACTGGCGAGGGGAATGGGAGACAGACGTTTCTGGGCTGGCAGAGTGGTTCAAGTGGCGGAGGAAGACTGGCACTCGACATAAGTCAAGTAAGTCAAGTATCTAGATGCATCTTTCACACGACTACACGCACTGTGGCCGAGCGATGTCCGCCATTGGGTACGGCCCAAAAGTACAGGGTACGGCCCGATTTACTGGGTACGACCCGAAGGGAGTTTGATGGGGGTGTAGAGATACACTAAGCTGGTGTGTTACACTGAAGGACGGTTATACCGGCTATACAGACATACAGATACAGACCTGCATGGAGTCGTAGAGGATCTCTGCCCTGAGGCCGGCTGCCCACAGGTCTCTCACCACCCGCATCCTCTCCTTCAGCAGGGTACTCCTGCCGATCGTACATACCAGGATGTCACAGGTGCTGGGCACCTGGCACTGGGGAGGGGGGCAAAGATGAATGAGACTTGAGTGTGCAACTCGGAATGGTGCATGTCAGGTTATTGTGAAAATCTTAGTGTTAGGATTTTCTTTAAAATCGACTTGATTATACCTTAGAGTGTTCTCTTTCTGACAATATCAGTCATTTTTAGGACTAAACTACAGGCAATGTGTTGATTTCCATGTGAAAATGCCCAATTTGCGCATCATTTTTTATGGGAAAATACTTGTATAAAAATTAATGTAGCTAGAGGAAAATCCTTCATTCCCATACACAGTATTTCCTGGAGGAGATGGTCGCTAGACTTGAGGGGGTGCCCCCTAAAAGATATCCAGTTATAAAAAAAATGTTTATTGCAAGTTCATGCCCAGGGGCTAATTGCAAGTAACATGAAAAGGACAGACAAATGATTGTAGGACTGTATAGCATATGTCTAGTATAAATGCTGACTCAACGTTCTAACTTGTTGGGTTTGACTCCTTTTTCTTAGACAGTAGAAGACAAAGGATTCCACTTCTTCTGTATAATGTGTGGGTTCTGTGATGCTAAGAGGAGAGTAGCTTTTTGTTTTGTCTTGACAAGCTGGGAAGTTGGAAACGGAATTTGGTGGCTTCTTTAAAGAGCTCCTAAGACATAAAGAACGTCAAGTTCAATCAAGAAGGCTAGGATCACATAATCTACTAAAACGGTAATGTTCAAAAAAACTAACTAATGCAATCAAGTGTTGAATACAATTTGAGACTGGGGTGGTTGGGGGGCAAAATTGAATGAAATTGGCTCAACTGTCTAAAAAATATTCACTAAGCATATATATGAGAAAGGGGTGAAGAAAGGGGTTATTCAAGAAGGCTAGGATCACAATTACATGTAATCTATCAAACACAGTAATGTTCAAGGAACACATCTAGAATGCAATAAAGTGTTGAATACATACACTTTCCGTGTGATCTGAGACTCCTGACACCACCTTTTCAAAGGCAATGCTGACACCCACTGCAGCTGGGCCAGGCACACTGGTCATGGAAGGCCGCTTGAACTGTGAGATCTAAACACAAATAAAATGTTTAGAATACAAACACAGTAAAATGTTTAGAATACCTTTATGTGCCAAAAATGCATTTTGTTTTGGATATACGGTAAACTGCCTTTAGGCATAACACACCAGTTTTTTACAGTTAAGTATAAGCTGTATACGACCAGACTGTAAGGTTTGATCCACTCACACCACTTTTTTCAAGTGTATGATCTAAAACATGTTCAACTCTTTAAACACAGGGCCTCTGGCTTTCCGTCCCATCTGAGAGAACGTCCCTAACCTAAGCTATAGATACTCATTTTCAACTAAGTCAAGTGAAGAAATAGGTGTTAAGTGCCTTTCCCTAGGGTCCAACATTGGGGCCTGCTAGGTATTGGAAGATAGAACCTTCAGATTCTAAGTCAACAACCCCAACCACAAGACTTGTAGACCTTGCCACAGTGTCCTGTTAACGAAATTAAAATTATAGTCACTGTGTTAAAACAAATTTCGGCTCTTGGTCGCAAATGTAGCAAATGTGCAGGTATTGGCACATTGGCACACCAAATCCATGTGTGTTTTTTGCACACTTTTGACAATATCAGACCTTACAGTTAAAACAACGTAGGATAACAGCAACCAGTTTCGTACCAGTTTGTCGTATCGGCCCCCTGCAGCTAATACGTCCATCCCGACCCTCTTCTTTGTCTTGGACGTCTCCGCCATGAACTGGAACACCAGTCCGCAGAAGTGGTGCACGTTGTACACAAGGCCAAGGGATACTATCATCTGTGGGACCATATAATCAACTGTCAGGTATTGCAGGGTTGTATCATACTAGGATTCGTAATCATAACAGTACCACTAATTATATATAACTATAACACTGGAAATACAAAATTAATATGCAAACACATATATATGATATACATGACTTGTATAATAGAGCATAAACTGAAAAATACTAACTGCAGATTCTGATATGCCATCCATCATCCAATCATACATGTATACTTATGGGTATTTAGATGCATAAAGGTGCAAGTTTTCACCAGCCTACATGTACATTCTAGAAATTACAGTGACTTGTACATGTATACTGTAAATCTTGCAATTGTTTCCAGCAGTTCTATTTTTGTTTGTTTTTCTTCTAAATTAATAGCGGCATCATCTTAATTAGGCTGAATTTTCTACATGCCGAATAATTACCTTTAAAATAAATGTTGTATGTCCTGGTAATTAAACATAAAACAAAAAACCAGTCCTTATAAAGCAGAGCTAAAAGCCGAGGGAGTGTATTGGCCACAGGTTTGCTTCAGAGTAGGAATATGATGTATACCTGTTGCTTGACCTCCAGTGTTTCAGCATGTGAAATGATAGTCTGTAGCTCATGAAGACCTTGTTTAGCCAAGGCACCAACCTGTTTACAACATGATGTGTAAGTGTTACTGACATTGTTTCTGGACAGTTATTAATGATCCCAGTACAGTTGTCTTTAATCCATCTTGAATTGACCTATCTTAACATTCCGGTACAAACTTTAAAAGTGTTAAGCATTTTCAATACTGAACACAAAATCTTTTTATTGTATATACTTGACACGTATGTGAATGAGAGGAAAAAAAAAAAAAAAAAAAATTATAATAATAATAATGATAATAATGAATGATAAAACAATACAACAATACAACAACAACAACGACAATAATAATGATAATAATATCAACTGATGCAGAAGTTTCAATGTACAATGGATCTCACCTGCCCCTTGTTCTTTGTGAGAGATTTGAGAAGACTGGATATCTTATTAACAGGTCCCTCCTGTTCCACATATCTGAACAAACACTCTACCTGTGGTGCAGAAGTAACAAGAAAATAAGAGAAAGTATCTAAAATGATTTTCAATCTCATTGCATGAAGGCATAAAACAGTGTCAGCTAAGGTTACACACAGCACCTGAGCTCAACAAGGTGGCATACTACAATGTAGATCTTGCAATACCCATAAAAGTTGACAGGAGGCACACTTGACTTTGAAATTCATAGCTTCACGAGAGGAAACAAAGTACATGATACATGTATACATTGTAGTATATGACATGCAACAGCAGATGCATGACACTTCCTAGGAATGCCATGCAGAGGTATTAATAAAATAATGTGCTAAATGTAAATCTATAACTAGTATAAGACTAGTACAGTAGAAAAATATAATTGTGTATTTTCTGTTGATACTTACAGTTTGGTCAGATAGAGACAGACTGCAAAGTCTGGTTTGCACTTGAAGCTTTCTCAACTTCTCCACCTAGTTTGGTACAGAATGATAAATATGAACAGAATTATTAGGAGATACAAACTTTAAGTAAGAAAGAGAACATAGTCCTTACAGTTCCTTATACAACATACAAGTTCTTAGTAAACAGTGTTCAACTTGATGATGTTCAGTAATAACAAAGACAGACCTATAGAGGCTAGGACAAGACTTGAAATCGCTTCAACTTTCCATGGTACTTACTGCTTAAATTTCAATTACATTAAATTCAATCTTTAAATTTAAACAGACAAGAGAAGAAAACTGACTGCAATGAACACAGCAGTATGGGTTTAAAGAGAGGTACAGTCATTGAAAATCATGACAATTTCACATGCATAATATAAACCACTGTGAAAATTTTTGTTATCATCAATTATACCTACAGACACTAACAAGACACAAATATAAAAAGATCTGGAAAGTAAATCCCCAGGACCTTAAAGTGATTTACAGTAACTCCAAGCTCACCTTAGCTTCCCTGAGAATGGAGTAGACCTCCATGTGCACGTCCTCTGGGACGCCGCAGTGTGTAAGGATGGCGGTCAGCAGGGACGTGTGGTTCAGTCGGATCACATAATTCCTTTCCTGCGGATATATCATAGCAGTGTCAAGTTGTAATTCACAACATATGAATGGCGTTGTTGTGATGTGAGAACTCACTGAAAATCGTGGCCGGAGTTTTTGTAGACTTGCGAAACTAAGGGGATCATCGTAGGGCACGATTTTGCATGGTCTTAAAATCCTTAAAGTATGAAGTTATCAGTAATACGTAAATTCCCTAAACAATGTTAATAAATGTAACTACCATAAACTTTAAGATTTCAGCATTTTTTTATTTCCATTTTTGGCCCTAATTTTGCTTTGGTTGCCTTTAAGAGGAACAGAAAACTGAGAAGGGTGTAGAAAACTGGTTGCCAGATCTTCTTTTCCAACAGTCAAATAGTTTGAATAAGGGATAGATGAGATGAGACAGAAGGACGTCTATGGCCAGGTGAAGACACCAATAAAAGAACCTTACCTGGAGTGGCGGGAATTCGTTGATGACCTCACTGACAACATGGAGGACTTCTGCATCTGGTATCTGGCTATAGTTTGTGGACAACAGCAACCAACCATCAGAAACAAACAATAACAAGAGTTTCACGACCTCATATCTCCATGAACAATTCTATTCATGCAAATGACTTGCACATTTGCATAATATATGCTTGGTTATAAACACCTTTATCTAACCTACACATGTTGCAATATTGACTCCTATAATTTTCCAATTAGATTCATAGTGGTGTTTTTGCATTAATTATGCAAATAAGGAATTCATTTGTATAATTGGTATCTGTTGATGCTCCACTTTCCATAAACTACATTATGGTAACATGTATTTGAGCCTGATAATGGAAAACACTGCAAATATGGATTTCCCTCATTAGCTATGCAAATTAAGTCACAATTAGCATAATTTGCACTGCATTATGTATATCTCTGTCTAAGCTACCTGCATACTATGTATCATATTGACAGTCCTATAATTTTCCAATTAGATGAGATATGGTTTTTTGCATTAATTATGCAAATAAGGAATATATTTGCATAATTGGTATCTGTTGATGATCCACTTTCCATAAACTACATACGTTACATGTATTTGAGTCTGATAATGGAAAACACTGCAAATATAGATTTTCCTCATTAGCTATGCAAATTAAGTCCTAATTAACATAATTTGAACTTCATTGTGTACATCTATGTCTAAGCTACCTGTATACTAAATATTATGGAAATCCATCATTCCTTTGTTCCGTGAGTTATTCGCCTTAGAAGATTTTCACGATAACGCCCCTGCAGTTCCAGAACAAGCTGCTAGGGGGCCAAAACCCACACCACGTCTTCATTACACCACAAGCTATCTGCCGCCAAAAAATCAAGACCACAGCACGTCCAGGTCAAAAGATACAAAAATTGAAGTTCTGCTGCAGTACCAAGGTCACATACCAGGGGGCCCAAAATCGACCTTTAACTTCGGCTTCACAACACCTGCCCACATACCAAATATCATCGTAATCCATCAAGAGGTTCTTGAGTTATGCTGGCTACGTACGTATACAGTAGTGCGGAAACACAAACAGACAAACACACACACAGACACACCCAAAACAATCATGGAGATAATAACCATTTTTCACCAAAAGAGCTTCATATGTACTAGGTATTCTTCCAAATTAGCCAGGCGCCATAAAAAACATTGTTCTTGTCTTTTAACGAGTACTGTAAAACTTGAAATGTTTGCAGTGGTTTTATTTTTGTGCGCTGCCTCCCCCGCTGAAAAATTATGACTTCACAAATGTGTCTTTATTTGTGTTGTGTATTATTTCGACCAAGAAAATAAAGCAACCTCTTTTCCACTTTTACTGCAAAATCAGATCCCCACAAAAATAAATCAATTTTAATTACAGAAGTGATAAAAATGATTGACATGACAGTATTACTAGGTGTATCATGATGAGGAAAGTGTCGAAAATCACTCAGATAAGAGCAAAACAGCCAACCTGTTTGCTGAAGGAGTCACGATGTCAAAAGCAAATTCCCACAGTTCCTTGGGATGGCTGCCCAGAAGTTTCTTCCCTCTGTAGACTCTTCCTAAAGAATATCTGTCAGTGAGATAAAACGAGAAACATCATTCAAAAACCGTGAATAATTTCATCAGCTTGGTGAATTTACCTTTGGGACTGCATTGTTAGCAGTAACACCTAGCTTCATCAGTACACTGTGAACCAGTCAGTATTGCCCTGATGAAGATGACAGACAGTCATTGAAACATCGGCTCTTGTAAATACTTGGTTGTGAATAAAAGAATTACTGTATGCTATTCAATCATCCAATAAGATTTCAGGTGCGCTTCTTAAGACTCTAAAATTTTAGAACGTAACAGCATCAGATCACATTCTGTTTTATGAAAAAAAAAGAATTTAAAGAATAATTATTGAACATTCTTCTCACCTTTTCAAACTTGTGACATTGTTTCTTGCTAGAAATCTTGCAAATGGTACCTAAAAAGGCAAAATAAGAAATATGACAAGCAGTCCAAACAGCGGTACATGTGATCTATGACATAGAATCATGTGGATTAATGATTGGAGCACTTTAATTTCTAATCTATGTTATCCAGAAAGTAGTAAAATGGAGATGCTGAATTGTTGGCAGCATACTGTAATTGCATTTAAGTTCGCATGGTTTTTATTTTGCGCTAAGGCGAAAATGTAGTGTTCGCGGAGGTTTTAAGTTTGCAGCAGCGCTAAAGTCACATACTGCTACAGTATTGGACAAAAATGTTTGAGGTAGTTTTAAGTTCGTGATAAAGTGGTCGCCGCGAAAACCGCGAACTTAAAACCACCGCAAACATTTCTTTACAGCAGTACAGATCTAGAGTAAGGATACCATATCTAAGAATCTAAAAAACCTTTTCTGAAAGTGTATACTATAAAGTGTGCATTCATACCCTTAGGTCAAAGGGCAGTCCCAGCAGACACCCCCCAGGATCCATCATGTTGGCACACATGTCACTCTGCTCGTACAGCTTACTCTTGGGCATCAGCAGGGCAGTGTGCACCTTTGTAGCTCCTGTCAAATCATTGTAGGTTTCATATTCAATGTTACACCTGGCCAATGCTATAACATTTAGTGATAATGCTAAATAAATAAACACATTATAAAGCACCCAAGGGATAAAATGTTAAATTCAATGTGTGTACTGTATAGTATAGATTGCGTACAGAGTTTTGAATGTGACATAAAGGAAGTATCCATATTTACTACACTCAAACATGCATATTAGTCTATCACATTGCATTACATGTACATGTAGCCATGTAACAGACTGGCCTTTCATCTGACCCCCTGAAAACTTCTAAGATGATTTGGCCTCACAAATTCAATCTGTTGGTTCTCAGACACTTTTATGTGAAGTTTTAGCAAGATGACTTCACTTGGACAGAAAGCTTGCCTGGGTGAAAACTTGCGCCTGGCCCTGTTCACTCCCTGAAACTGAGTGTACCAAATTACTTCGTCTGACTTTCTGTCGATATTCTCTGTTTTCGTGTCGATATTCCAATATCTCATTTCTAGAAATGATTAATCCGAGAACAAAAAAATCATATTGGTGTGCCCTTAAGGATGTCGTAAGATACATGACACTCTTGAGTTACGATACCAGTGAAGCTACCAACATAAAATCTTGTCCCTATAAAAAAAGTATGATGAGTACTACTGACCATGTCTCTGGAATATGGACGCAATCTTATCCTCAACCACACGTTGGACAAGAACAGAAGATGTGGAGAACTGGCCCTGCAAGGAAGTACAGAAAGCAGCTTTAACAAATACACTGCCAAAATATGAACAAATTAACAGCCTTAAAGTTTATTTTTCATGAAAAAAACTCTAATAATTATTGGCCTGGTGGCTGGCCGTTTTTCATTGAGGTCATAAGATAATACATGTACTAGGAAAGAGTCAGACAGAATACAATTAAGATATTATATGAAGTCCTAATAAATCCATAAATAAACGTAAAAAGACATGAAATGACGGCAGCTGTTTTGTTTGAGTGATATTGCATATTTATTGCTTCATGAATCATGACAAAGCCCTTGAATGTATGCATTGTGTCATCTAAAAACTATGATGTAAACGAAAATGTAATTTGTGTACACATGCTTCAAGAAGAGAGAAGAGAATAGATTTTGATAATATAAAGTTTTACACAATGTTCTTTTTCTTGTACTTCAATTATGTTACCTAATGCATTCAGCCCATGTTGGGCATGAATATACAATAAAGTTCATTGTCCTTGTCATTGTTAACATCCACAGAAATAACACTCCAGTAGCTACCTTGTATATGTCCATGTCGAAGGTGTAGTCCGCTATGGCTGTGACGGGCTGGCTGAAGAGCTCAGACATGAGTCTCCTGTAGGCTAGCGACTGTGTGTTGGACAGGGTGTGTCTCAGCACCTCCCCCAGCTGGGAGTCCTCCATCTGCGGAGGGGGGAGGTACTCACTCTGGAGCAGCTCTCGGGCAGTCGGTCTCTTCCCGGGGTCATGGTCCAGCAGCCATCGTGTGATGTGGTGCTAGTTGTTGGAATGAAAGGTTTATTGGTCAGAAATTACCCGTGGAATGGCAGCCAGTGCTGAATTGCTGCAGGGTTCACAATCACATAAAACTGATACACATTTGCTCCACACTTGCACTTTGTGGAACTGTTACAAGGGTCTGGGCGGCTGCCATTCGGCGCCAGCAGGTGACCTCAATACGACCTTCCCTAACCGAATTCAGGTACCCATTTACACCTGGGTGGAGTGAGGAAAGTCGTGTAAAGTGCCTTTCCCAAGGGCACAACATCGAGGCGTATACATGTAGCAGTGGTTTCGAACCCGGGACCTCTCGGTTCTGGGCGAAACACCCTACTGATTGCGCCACACGATGCCACACAATGTTGGAGTGAGGATCTGTCCACATTTGCTGTATTCATTTTGTCACACGTGTCTATTACAGAAACTGTACGTGTGCTTTCCTGATAATGGACAAATCCTGACTGTCCATCTCAATCATCAGTTCAACAAATGGTTAGCAATTGGTGGTTCCACCAATGAGAGAGTGTCTGCATGTCCGTTTCTGATTTGATTTTCTATGTTTTGACAGAGGTTCCTGCATATCCAGTTCCATCAAGTTCAACACAAACATTTCATCTAAATGTACATGAGCTCCTCATTGCATTTTGTTGTCTAATTTGTTTGCCATAGTGCATACATGCAAGTGGCACATATCTAATCAGTTTGAAGGAAGGAACATCATCTTGCAAAACACATTCATGATTAGCATTGAATCCTATAGGATGTGTATGACATGTAAATTGAATTTTAGATATAAGATCAACAGTTTACTGACCTGGCCAGGCATTTGTACTTCATCAAAATCATCTGGAAATTGGACAGATTCCTGTGATGAGAAGAACATAAAACACTCTTTATTATCAAACAGCAATGTAAAAGGATTATTGGTAATACTATACATTGTACATGACTTGTATGAAAATCACTACGTAATGTAATATCGAAATGATTAGAAACACCATTTCATACATTTTTTTCCTATACATAAGTTGCTTTGGAAAGCACACAAGCTATACGATTTTGATTTGAATATTCAGCTTTTTATATTCCAAGTAGCACATGTTTTCCTTACATGCATACACTACAAAAAAAGACATTCTTGTTTTTTCTTGTTTTTTCTTTGTTGAAGAAAAATTATCTTCCAGAAAGAAAATTATTCTGTGTGCAAGAATAAGAACGAATAAGGAAATGTCAGTGAGGACGTAACAAATATAAACTTTTTCTTAGAATATTTTTCTCTGACCAAGTTGTTTTTTCTCACACACATCAACTAGAAACCTCGTAATAAATTTTATTGTTCTTGAAATAGGAATACCTTTCTGTCCTCAAGAATGAATTTCTTACATCTAGAATGAGTTTCTTCCACTGAGAGCGAGGTTCTTGAAATAGGAATACCTTTCTGACCTCAAGAATGAATTTCTTACACCTAGAATGAGTTTCTTGCACTAAGAGTGAGGTTCTTGAAATAGGAATACCTTTCTGTCCTCAAGAATGAATTTCTTACATCTACAATGAGTTTCTTCCACTGAGAGCGAGGTTCTTGAAATAGGAATACCTTTCTGACCTCAAGAATGCATTTCTTACACCTAGAATGAGTTTCTTCCACTGAGAGTGAGGTTCTTGTAATAGGAATACCTTTCTGTCCTCAAGAATGAATTTCTTACACCTAGAATTAGTTTCTTGCACCAAGAGTGAGGTTCTTGTTGTAGGAATACCTTCCTGTCCTCAAGAATAAATTCCTTAAACCTAGAAACAGTTTCTTGAACTAAGATGGGGGTCTTGAATCAAGAATACCATTTAATAAATCAATGATAATATAATGTAAACATGATCCAATCATATTTATTATTATTGATCTAATTGTTTAATACACAGTTTTGGATTTTTCTTTCTAACGCCCATTCTTAACCAACGATTGCAAAGATTAACCAGTTTGCAATACAATTGTTTTGATAAATGTTTCACATTTGATGCTGTGATAAAAGCACATTTTCTCTGTGCTCATACAAATAACTAATTGTCCTTCTAAAATTGTGAGTTCTGCAGTGTTGTAGCTGTCCTTCTTATAATCATTGACTTGTTATTGTTGAAAGATTTTCCAAACTTGAGACGGGGGCATCTTCTTTGGTCCAATAGGTTTCCAAGTCTAGAAAAACACACAAAAACAGATGACGATGAGGATGACTGTCATTTTCCTACATCGCCCCCCTCCCCCTTATACATGCATGGGGATGGGGGCTTGTGCATTTGCTTGAAATATTATACTTACACTTTTTAGAACCTTGTAGGTATTACTGCACTTAACGTACATGTTCTGCAATTACTGGTTGGCATGCAACCACAAACACAACAAAGGTTTCTAAGCCTAGAAAAACACACAAAGACTTAGTGACTGTCATTTCTTATATCGCCCCCCTCCCCCGTATACATGTAGGGGGAGGGGGGGCTTGTGCATTTGCTTGAAAATGATATACTTTAACTTTTTTAGTACCTTTTAGGTATAACTGCACTAAACGTACATGTTCTGCAATTACTGGTTGGCTGTATCATGTAGCCACAAACACAAAACTTAGAGTATCTACTTGGGAAATAAGTTATTTTCATGCAAGACAGGCTATAACATACCTGGAGCATATCTGTTGATGGCGTTGGCCTGAGGAAGCATTTTGGAACTTAAAACAAGTCATCTACGTTGTGTAGTGAGTCCCACATGATACCAAAAAGTGTCCTCACGAAACTAGCCGCATCTTTCCCTATTATTGTAAGATCTAAAGAGCACATCAAGCAAATGCAGCCAGAGCCCATTAACTCAACGGTCCACATTCAAACTGTCTTTACAGCAAAGGATGATGGGAGTATTGAATTAGCATTATTTATTTTCTTATTACAAGAAAAACAATAATTATCTTCTTGAACTTTACAATGTTAAGAAAATAAAGGAAACCATGCAAATTCGAACTTTTATTTCACTTTCCATCTTAAGATAACACAGAAAAGCAGGAATCATCTTTCTTTAACTTTGTGGAAAAGGAATTCGAACAGAAAAACACTTGGGAATTACGTGTTTTACAGTTTCTTGATTTTCTCATTTTTCTTAACTGTATTTGGTCAAGAAAATAACTGAATTTGGTCAAGAAATTACTAAGAATTGCAAGAATCATATTTCTCAGACTTCCTAAATTAAGAAAACAAGAAATGTCAAGAATTTTTTCCTAGTGAAATAAAAGTCTGAAGAAAAATTCATGTATGGCAAGAATAAAAATCTAAAGAGTAAATTCTGTAAAATACTCCATTTGACCAAACAAGAAGCAAATATTGTGTGAAGAATAAGGAAGAAATATTGACTAGCATTTCTAGAATATTCTTGCTTATAAAAAATCATACTAGAAATCCTATCTTCACCTAAGAAAAACAAGAATAAAACTCTTAATGTAAGATCTAACATTCAAAGGTTTTCCGTAAGGTTTCTTGATTTTCTTGAAATTCTTTATGGAAGAAAATCTTTCTCTCAATAAGAAAAATCAAGAAAACAAGAAAAATAAGAAAAAGCATTTTTGGTAGTGTACCAGTTGTTATTTGTGACACCTTATTTCTACAACATCCTCTGTCACTTGTTTTTCATAATGTTAATCTGCTAAAAACTTGATCTTTTTCTCTGTACACACTGCAAAGAATATTCAATGATTTTATTTGTTTTTTGCAGACTGGGCCCGAAAAAACTTGACAGACCTAGAATTGAATGGGGCTATCCAGCTATCTGAAAATTCAATAGATAGATAAATAAATTAAATAAATACTATTAGGGAACAATAGCCTTGTTGAAATAGGGTCCTACATGTACCATTCTCAGGTTGCCAATGATCTGCACCCTCTCCATACCAGTGGTCAGAGGCTGGTAGCACATCTCGAAGAAGATGATCCCAAGACTGTACATGTCCACTTTCTGCAGGAAACCGGAAGTTAAGTACAGAATGATTATGACATATTATACCATCATGTCAAACTATCATGGTTGTACTGTCATTTGCTTGTTTTGTATAACCAGTTAACTGGCACAGGAATTGGGGAAGGAGGCACTCAAGCTAACCGACATCTTTCGCACCGCAATCGTCCTTCAGTAAGACATCTGGAGCCGCATGGTTCACGTTTGGAACGCTTTATTCAGCCTTTTACACAGTTAACTGGCACAGCACACTAGTTTCGTACAGTTTGTACACGCTATGTAAAACTGGACAGTAACTTACTGGACTGTAATCCACCCACACCATGATAGACCCTTACATTATCGATAAGTGCGGTGGGCTCTTTAAGTTTAACATGCTCAAGGTGTGGCTCTCCTCGAATATGGGACCTCTGGCTTTACGCCTCATCCGAGAAGATGTCCCTAACCAAAGCTACATACTCCTTTTCATCCAAGTTAAGTGAGAGAAATAGAAATCAATGTAAAGCACCTTTCCCAAAGGCACATCCTGCTAGGGATTCCAACCCAAAATTTTTAGATTCTGAGTCAACTAGAATTAATAAGTATTTGTGCTACATATACTTCAGGTTTGCCATGTTAGTTTAGCGATTACGTGGTCATTTTATGAATATGAATTGGTATTGAATTTTTCATTTTATTTGACTGAGTTGAATGTGTGATTGTTGTGTGCCGATTTGTTAAAAATAGAGAGAACGCTAGCGACCCAAAAAAAACACCCTTCCCAATGAAATGGTATGGCTACCCTGCGACATCACAAAATCAAGATGGCGGCCACCATACATGCCAACGGATCCAACAAAGGTTTTGCTACACAAACCTGTAACAACCCCAACCATTTTTGCATACAATGTAGCTACTTAGTATGCATACCTGGTTGTATGTTATCTTGGGTGATGGCAGGCAGAGTTCAGGGCTGATGTACAAGGCAGTGCCAACCTTTCCTGTCAAACCACCGCCTGTAAAAACACAACATTTCTAACTGTGACCAGATGAATCTTGCCATTACTGTAAATTCATATATTTTTGCTGGGACTTTAATTCTTGTTGTAATAGGAGGGGAAAGGACTTTTTGGGGGTGTTGCATTAGTTTGTGGTTGAAACAATACAAAACACTTACTTGCAGTGTTGTGATTTTGCAGTGAGAGGTCACACGCAAAAACAAAACCAATGCAACCATTTTCAAGATTGACGGTATTCCTTTTCTAACCAACTGTGGATGAATCAGAATCGTGACAGAAAAAAAGTCACCTACACATGTAAGGCCACACCAATTCACCAAAAATAGTTAGTAATACTCAAGCAACTGGATAAAGTTTTGAAACAGTCAGACGTTTCAGACAGTATCCACTGTCTTTCGTCAGTGACTAACGATAGGACTGAGAACACCAGGTGTGGCCAAAGTCAGTGTTTCTTTCTTGCCTATAGTATAGCCAATAGTAGGCCATGGAAAAAGTTGTCAAAGGTATACTTACTCCCCAAATCACCTGACAGTGAAGATGACCCTGTGATGTCATGTAGAGCCTGGAGGGGGGTCTCCAGAATTTGGTTTCCCTGAAACAGATTTTTTTGTTAATATGACTGTTTCGATTTGATTTGATTTGACTCGGAGAAAGCATTAATAATCGACCTTACTGAGTGTGTACTAGGTGTTTTCCTGGACACGAACCAAACTACACTTCCAATTCTCCAAGTGTCCTATCACACCATTTCTGCCTTACTGTTAGTTACTTCCTGGTAGACCTCCACTCAGCAATATTCACATACAAATGTAACTACAGACGCACCAGGAAACAAACACACACAAACACTGATTACAATACCTCCACAAAACCTTCCTTCTTATGAACTTCCAGGTAAGAGCACACCATTTTAATTTCTTGGTTGACGGAATTAAAAAAAAAATGCTAGATTGGAAAATCAACAGAAAAACAGAATTTCAGAGGAAAGTTTGTACTTTGGTGCACACAATTTCAGCGAGTGAACAGGGTCAGGTGCAAGTTTTCACCCCAGCCTTCTGTTTTCATGATTTTTTTTGTGCTAAAACTTAAAAAAATCCGTTAACCAAGAAATTAAATTGGTGTGGCCTACTAAGAAGATAAAACAGTAAGTAGCCATCATTACTTATAAGCCACTTTATGTGCCAAATAAAGACAGTATACAATGTATATGCATGATTATGATAATGTTGGTGTCACGATGGCCGTTACCTTTCCAAAGGTGTGAGAAGTGGCTAGACCAAAGTCTCCAATCTTCACGTGGTCGTTGGAGTCTAAGAAGATATTGACTGGCTTCAAGTCTCTATGAATCATGCCCTAGTGGGAGGGGTAGACAGTTCATAGTTGGGATGACAGATATTATAGTACATAATATTCATGCAAAGCACTTTAAAATTTGAATAATTGTGAGTTTGTAGTAGATTGACACATGGTTGTTTGTATGACGAGTACAAGATCATAAAAGTGTGCTATCCGAGCTGCAGAACTATTATAATACATGAATGAACTGCTCAGAGTTACTAACAATGATATGAATACCTTATCAAAATGACAATAATCGTAAAACATATCTGAACTGAATGTCTCCATTTACATGTGTATGTGTTTACTTAGCATCTCTTAGACTCACTTCATAGAACATGTACCAGGATTCATGAATCGGGATTCACCAAGGCATTGGATTGATCCCAATTCAATCCACAGAATCCACTCCCTGCATGGGGTTGATAATTTTGTGGATCAGCTCCCCCCCCCCCACAGAGCCGGATTTGATCGTTCATACCAGGCTTCGCAAATCAGGATCAATCTCGAGCTTGAGTGAAGCCCAATTCACAAATCCTGGCATGAAAGGGGTCTAAGTATCAAAAATCAATTTGTGGCTAAGATACTGTACATGCATTCAAGTTTGTGTGATTTTTATTTCCCGCTAAGGCAAAAAAAGAGCGTTTGCAGTGGTTTTAAGTTTGCGGCAGTGCTATAGTCACACACTACTACAGTATTGGACAAAAATGTTTGTGGTGGTTTTGAGTTCGTGGTGAAACGGTCGCCGCAAAAACCATGAATATAAAACCACCGCGAACATTTCTGCATTAACAGTAACCAGTAGTAATAGTTTTCAACACAGATGGGAGGACTTTCATTATACAAGCTGTTCTCTGTACCTGTTCATGAATGTGTGCCAGCCCCTCCAGGGTCTCCCTGAACAGTCTCCACACTCTCTTCTTCTCCTTGTACAGTCCTGCATCGATGATGTTCCTCAGGGTACTCTTATCACAGTACTCCATCTGAGAACAGATAACCAGAATAGACTGATCCTGACTGTCCATCACAATTAGCAGTAACTGTTAAACCAATGATAGTGCAGCAATTAGCGGTTCGACCAATGAGAGAGTGGCTGCCTGTATCCTTACTGTTTCAGTAGGAGGGTATATATACATGTATTTTTACAGAGAGGGGCTGCAAAACCTTCCCTTTTAATGTGCTTGAGGCACCTCCTCAAACATGGGACCCCCATCTTACGTCCCTTCTGAACCCCCATCTTAAGTCCCTTCTGAAAGACAGGTGCAGCCCAAAACATATTGCCCTTCCCAGGATTAAACCAGGTTACCAACTAATTGGAACCAGGAGCTCAACTGTGAGGCTGCTACCAGTTCAGCTACAGGGACATCCCTTGCGTGTTATGTGTACCATGTGAACCTACATCTCATACCTGCATGTACAGGATGGATTTGAAGCATGGCTTCTGTTGGGCAGTATCCACATCATCATCATCGTCCAGGGTCTGTCCTGACTTCTTCTTCTTCTTGTGGCTGCTTTTAACAGCCTACCAGATTACACAAATAACGTTACTCAGCATAATGCTTTTCAAAGGGCTAACAAATATGACAGTACAATAAGACCAGCTTTAAAATAAATCATGGAATGCCATTGTCTATGGTATGTATGGCCTCTGTAAACGATCAAGTGTATCATGAATTGCATTACACTACATGACATGGAAGGTGATTTCATAGAAGAGAGTGAAAGACACAAAAGAGATGAGAAGACACGAATACAAACATACAGTGTACATGTACATGTATAAGAGCATTACACTCACACCTATTTACATAATACATGACTGTATATTTTACTACATTTATTTTACAAGGAAACTGTTATCACTGAATTAACAAAGAGTACCTGTGACTTGACTTGACTTAGCAGCATTTCACATTTCACTCCTATAGCCTGGAGTCTAGCCTTGTTTAAGCTTTGGTCCACTCCCAACTGTCGGTACTCTGGAGTATCAACCGTTGGGGGCGGACCAACGCTTAAACAAGGCTGGACTCCAGGCTATTACTCCTAAAATAGTCTATACTTATCCATACAGAGCTTTTGCACTCTTGCTTAATTGCATGGATGACTTATATATATAGATAGCAAGCTCTCAAATCATGGCTGATGTACATTTTGTACCCAATGCGTTGTCATGTCAGGCTTTGACAGCCTTATACATGTAAGTTATAACACACCCAACACCTACCAGTGACAGTGTGGAAAAGGAGGGCTCAAAGAGCTGGAGGGTGGAAGGAAATACAGGAGAGAGACAACATGTGAACAGAGTGTGGTGTAGAGATAATCAAGTAGACACCAAACACAGCATCAACAGTGATCACTGTAAAAATAGTCTCTGGTACTATTGTGTATGGGAGTGTAACTTTCTGGGAAAGTCTATCCACCCAAGGATGTCCTTGATCCACCTAATAGATGTTTTACCCAACCAATCACTTGGATGAGCCTTTATTTGCATGTACATGTATAGTAGGCAGTTGCTGACACACCTTTTGCAAATTTCTTTCGTCATTCACTATTATGAATTTCTCGCAGATTCTGCCGAATGTATTTTCCCACTGGCTCCCATAAGGTGAGACATAATTGCATACAGTAGGGAATCGAAGACTGAAAATGAGGTTTTATATTATTCTGTGACCTTTGACCTAATTTCCAGTCAGTGTCCACGACATACTGAGAGGGCCCCCTATGCATTACGCTCAAATCAAGACAAGGAAAGGAATTATGCAAAATTTGGTCACCTTGCTACGAATTGCATGCATAAGACAGCATTCCAATTCAAAATAGGCTTACGGAAAAGAGTATTCATACCCTCTACCTAGCATGTGGAAACAAGTGTGGAAACGTACACACACAGACAGACAAACAAACAAACAAACAAACAACGAAACAAAAACAATATCTCCAGTTTCACAGAGGAAATGACCAAAAGCAATGAAATACAGTAACAGATACATTATGTACAATGTAGATCAAGTTCAATGAGCTCTTACACAGGCAGTGTTTTGAATTTTCTTCACTTCACTTCTACCTAGTAAAACAGTATGATACCAAGTTATCTATTTGTTACCTGTGACTCCTGGTCTGACTCGTCATCATCATCATCATCGACACCCACAAAGTCAGGGTTCCTGAAGCTGTGTTCAAACACAACACCATCGGATGAGTCATCAGAGTCCGGGTCTGGTCTGTGGCAAAAACAAAAAAAGAATATGAAACCAAAATCGACGATATCATCAACATAGTATTCCTTATTACCATAGAATCTAGTGATTGCCATAATCAAATGATAATCATACTAGTCATGATCTAATTTGCATAATTCATTAGGGAAATTTATACATAATATGTGATATATGTATCTGGGAAAGAGAGGAACATCGACTGATATTAGTTATGCAAATGAAGACCTAATTTGCCTAAATGATGAGGAAATAGCTGCATAATTCTGCAGATGGTAAATGACACACATTTGCAGCAGTCTAGAGTTAAATAAAATGTGAACATTTTTAAGTATCAATTATGCAAATCAGTACCTTATTTGCAAAATAGATGAGGGAATGCTAGAAGAGTCTTCTTTCATACTTTGAACAACTTGTGTTATTTGGGTGGAGAAAGTGATTGACTGAATAATGATACAATTCATGCAAATGGAGACCTTACTTGCATAATTAACGAGAACCATTTATAATACATCAGTCATAAAGGTTATCATTTGGCAAAGGTATGAGGTCATGGGACTAGTATTTTAAAAGAAGACTGCTCTCTCGTGTTTGACATCCCTGTAGATGCAATGGAACAAGCCATTACCATGGCGATAGTTAGTATCAGCTGTTTGGGTTTACCAGCTCCAGGGACACCAGACCAGCTGAGTGGAACATACCACCACCAAGCCACCCACAGAACAGCCCAAATTCCACTCTGACCTTTAACCCACTGGGAGGACCACAGGAGAGAACACTTTCTCTCATGGCTATCATGCCACTTTTGGCAGGCTGCCTGTTCTAGACATAAGGCACCAAACGTTAAACGTCAACCTCTGCCAAATACAGGCCTTGTTGGCATGCTTGCTATGCCAAAGCGACTTCAAAAGCAAATGTATTATCTTACAAAGATCTACAGAAAACACAAAGTACAAGCTGACATCAATCTGTGAAACGTTGCACCTAGAGATGGTACTGTAAAGGCAGAAATGTTTGCGGTGGTTTTATGTTCGCGGTAAACTTTCAGTGCAAACTTCAAGCCACCGCAAAACTTTTTGCCCACCTATGACTGTAGCGCTAACTATTGCTTCAAACGTGAACTTAAAACCACCGCGAACACTCCATTTTCTCCCTACTGCGAAATAAAAACCACGCAAACTTAAATGTATTTTACAGTATTCTAAATTGCACACGCCCATGTACAGGTGTCCATGCTCCATGACATTGTTATGACCCAGCGAGGAACACCTGTTTCCCAGATCAATTACATCCAGCCAAACAAAGAAACCACATTAAGCTGTCAAGAAAGATTAAAGGCCTCCATGTAAATGCACTGTACAATTCAGATCTTAAGCTTACTCTATAAACAACACTCAGAAGAAGTCTGTGATCGCAAGAACAGATAAAGACCTGTTGGGTTGGCTTAAACCAACTTAGGAGAAATATATAGGGGCTGTGATAAACAAGTTCTAAGGTTATGTATCAACACAAGACTTCCGTTTATGTAATGTAAGAAGAATCGCAAAGAGAGAAATATAAAGAAAACAACGGATTGCTGGCTTTCAAATTGTTTATTTGTTTGTTTGGGTTAAATCAAAGTCAAAACGACACTGTTCACATGTTGCCCTATGCATGAGTAATGTTACATTTGTATGTATGTCCAATAGGGGGAGAGGTAAATGTAACAGAGTGGATCAACATGCTGGGTGGTCGGGTAACCTGCTAGTCACTGCTGTAGGTCCAGGCAGGGCCTTCAGCTAGGCCGGCCGCTGTGGTAGGTTGGTTTGGTGGCCCTGTGGCCTGGCTAGGGGAGCGCGGTGGGTCCTGTTTCTGAATGTGTGGTCTGGGCACTGAGGCAGGCTGGGAAAAGACTGATGTCATACATGTTTGTAGTACTACCAGTGAAGCACACATGGGTGGCCATATAGGACTAATGCCTATGGGGGCAGATGGATATTGTTTGGCCAAAGGATACTGTCCCTTGCCACCGTAGGATCTGCATAGAGATTATTATCTCCATGAAAAGTGGAGATATAGTCTGTGTGTGTGTTTGTGTTTCCGGACTACTGTTAGTCAGCATAACTCAAGAACCTCTAGATAGATTGCGATGATATTTGGTATGTGGGCAGGTGTTGGGAAGCCGAAAGTCAAGGTCGATTTTGGGCCCCCTGGTATGTGAACTTGGTACTGCAGCAGAACATTTTTTGTATCTTTTGACCTGGACGTGCTATGGTCTTGATTTTTTTATAGGACTGCAATACTTATCATCATTTCAAACTGTGAACTGTAAAACATGTATTATAACATGTAATCCTATGGGGCGAAAAAACTCATGAATGAGACCTTAATATGCATTACGGACTGAGGCTTGCTACAACCAACACTGCTATATCATATAGGGCCTGAGATTCCCAGCAGTATTATGGCATTTCTGCCTTGATTATGTAAGCAGACCAATATCTACATAATCTGCATCTTTCATATGAACAATTATTTGCCTACTTTACTTACAGAAACTTTATTTGATTTCTTTAAACCTACTTGTTTATAGATATGCTAACAGTCCAATTGGACATGTCAGAACTACATTTTGTATCAATTCTAGTTTTACATAGCAGTAACTAGACCATTCTCCTATAAATAGCATTCTGTCACTTACATGTGCGAAATACTTAGTATCTGACAGTGTACAGTTGTAAAACAAGTACAACATGGCCATACAATTGTACATCTAACATAGATATACAAGGTACTGCAAATGCATTTAAGTTCGCGTGGTTTTTATTTTGCACTGAGGCAAAAATGGAGTGTTCGCGGTGGTTTTAAGTTCGCGGCAGTGCTATAGTCACATTCTGCTACAGCAAACATACAAAAATGTTTGCGGTGGTATTAAGTTTGCGGTAAAACTGCGAACATAAAACCACCGCAAACAATTCTGCATTTACAGTAGTGTTTCAAACAGTAGACAAAATTCCTCTGATAGAACCCAGACCTGAATCCTAGCTTTTGTTCCTACTGCCGCACTGGTGATGGTTAGGGATGTTAATTAGGACAATAATGACAGTAATTGTAGGTTATGTTACTAGACTATATATGGACATTCTTACTGAAATGATAGGTTTCACAATGGACTACAGAAACTTAAGTAAGTAAAATAATAAATCCCTTGTTGGTTTTCCTTTTGAAAATTAACAAAGTTACAAAGCTTTAGTTGGGAGTCACATGGCAGAGAATGAGGTACATGCTGAGAGTGATTATACCCAAGGTCATAGAGCACACCTGCAGACTGACACTGCTGACCCTGCTGTCAGTCATCCCCTGGTAACCAATCATTAACCTGGAACCGGTAACCTCGTCAAAGGGTAGCTCTGCCTCAGGCACAGTTTGGGGAAAGGTGGATGGTGGGCAACCAGCTGGCAGGAATATTTGCTGAGAACAAAAATGTCACTCAAGTAGGTCTGGTGAAGACCTCTGGCAAAAGACATTCCCAAAGCAAACCAAACGACACCTGATATGGTTCTGACAGAAATGGCCGAACCAAGTTCAAGGTTAAATGCAATGCTCTCCAGAAATCAAGGTGCTAATTTTGTTATATGCTAAAGAGCATTGATTATGCCCGATGTGAAATTTGAGTGGTCTGGTTTGATCATGTAGAATTGAAATGGCTAATTAACCTCTATGAAAAAGGTATGCAAGCCTCCTAGAACGGCCAAGTTTAATAGCTGCTTTTCAATAACATTTCAACACATTCAACTAGTATTCATTTCGAGCGTTTTTACATTTTTCAAATGTTTCTTAGGCCACACCAATGTAATTTCTTGGTTAACGGATTTTTTAAATTCTAGCAACAAAAAATCATGAAAACAGAAGGCCGGGGTGAAAATTCGCACCTGACCCTCCCTGAAACTCTGTGCACCAAAGCACAAAAAACTTTCCTCTGAGATTCTGTTTTCCTGTTGATTTTCCAATCTAGCATTTTTTTCTAAAATTCCGTTAACCAAGAAATTAAAATGGTGTGGCTTTAGCTAATAGTTTATAAACACCAACACTGTAAACATTATCTGTGATCTGGGTTGTGCTATGCAGTACTAACTTTAATCAGTAGGTGGCTACACTTACGATATACAGAAACTGCACTAGTCTATGTGTACAAAAGTCATGTAAAATGTATTAAAACATCCACTACCTGAAAAAACAACTATCACCACATTTGCAGAGTGCGAACATAAAAAACTGTCGGGGGATGCCAAAGTGGGAATTACAAAGTCTATTCTGTAGAATAACTATAGGTGAAAAATAGCCAATATCTATCAAAGCAAGTACTAAGCAGTCATAGCCAAAGCAATAACTATGTGGGTATGTTACAGGAGGAAACATACCTGTAACAAGAGACTGATACAACTGGGTGAACATTGTTGCGACAAGCTCTAAGTGGGTACCCCTGATGACCTGATACAATTTATGCAAATGAGTCATCCTAGCCCTCAACCAGGGCTGTCTCCAGATTTACATTCGTTTCCATCCCACATATTGTTTGGGACTGCCCATGTTGTTAATTTTCACTTACTAAATCTGTCATTCTAAGCTAATGAAAATACATTTTTCTCAATTTCTGGTTCAAATTCTTTGAACGGACGGGGTGAAATTTTTTCTCGTCCCGGGATAGAAGGACAGGTCCTGGAGACAGCCCTGCTGAGAACTTCAGCATGGACCATCTAGCCAAACCATTTAATGTACTTCCAATTCTCCAAGTATCCTTATACACCGCTTCCAGATTACATACTGCAGACACACACTAACAGACAAACATTCAGCAAACAAACACACCAACTGATTACATTTCACAGATCTTCATCTGGTTTACACGAGGCATTTTGAACGACATACATGTATAGGTACAATTGTTGTAGGACAGTGGCCTAGGACAGTTCCCTATCATACACACACAACGACTGTGAAGCCTGCCACGCGCTGCTGCATGCCACAGGGCGTCACACTGTCCTACTTCAGCACAGAAATGGGCTACCCGCCACACCAGTCGGTTAACACAAGGCTAAGCTGTGCCTCAGACCCTGTAGGCGCCACACGACAAACACAGCCACGTGCGTCGTGAGGCCAGTTTACGCGGATAAAAATCTGTACTGCACCATACGTCCATGGTCATGCTACATGTATTAGGACAGATCATTTTTGCCCCGTGTACACCGGCCCTGCCCCAGTGTGCAATGGTCCAAATCCTTCCGTCTGGAGTTGGTGATTCACTACAAATCACCCGGATGGAGGCCTGGCGAACCTCCGTCTTGTATCAGCCATACGGTTATCTACACCATTCACCCGGACGGGAGAACTAGCGCATCCCCATCTTGTATGACAGCCAACGAAAGGGTATGTCACCCCGTAAAAAGGGCAGTATAACCCCGTCGTAGCGAAAGCACATCGACTGATGATATAAACCGGCCCTAAGAAAGGAGGTGTAAAAAACTAATAATTCTCCAAGCAGAGGCTTCGCTAGAGAGGGGTAGTTTTGTCCGGGATTTCTAACGTTAGAAATCCCGGACAAAACTACCCCTTTCGATCGAAGCCTCTGCTTGGAGAATATAGAAGACTCATCAACTCACAGAAATGATGTTCCAAACACATCCTCCTCATCACTGGAGCTGCTCTCCTCCTCGCTGTCCTCCATCCTCCTGCTGCTGGTCAGGTCCACGGACGTGCTCCACTCCACTGAGTCCACCGCGATCTGTGGAGCCAGCTTCTCAATGTCGTCCGACATGCTCATGTGATTCTTCAAGAACATTTCCTGCTGTAGACATACAATTAAAGATCAATCAATCAATCAAACATCAGTAAAGGAGACATAAAAAGAAATGTAAATGCAGAAATTTTCGCGGTGATTTTATGTTGAACTTCGCAGTTTTCACAGTGAAGTCTTTACCGCAAACCATCGTGAAAAGCCGTTTCATTGTGTGACTGTAGCGCTACTATTGTTTCAAACACAAACTCAAAAACACCGCCAACACATTTTCTCCCTGCCACAAAATTAAACCCCGCAAACATTCCTGCGTCTACGGTACTGTAAAATCTTGAAATACGTGCAGTGGTTTTATTTTTCACAGTGTGTCTCCACCACGAAATCATGACACCACAAATGTGTGTGTTTGTGCCACAGTATTGTGTTTCTGCAGCAAACTTTAAACGCTGCAAAAACTTCTTTAATGCGAAATTAAATCTCCGCCGAAAAATAAAGGAATTTACAGTACAATTATACATCTTTCCTTTTTGGTGGAGTTTTTTCCGTAAACTTGATTACAAGAGCCTACGATAGCTTACTATATATAAAGATACATTCTCTCCAAGTAGAGGTTGGTGGGGAAGATTGTGACCTTCTTATCATATGCCCCTTTATTTTCCACGAGCCCCACCGTTGGTGAGTCTGGTGACCTTCTTATCATACTGTAGTGCTTTTTCGGCTGGCCTCAGAGTTGAGTTCCCACTAGCCTCTGCTTGGAGAGTAATAGTACAGACTTGCCTGTTTGTGATTCTTTCCCTGGTCAGTAGGACTCTGGGTAAATTCTGATGATGGAGTGAACCTCCCTGGGTCATCTTCTGAGTCAAGCTCTATCCGCTCAATCCACGAATTATAGTATCTGGAACAAATTTTGGAGGAAAAACAAATAATCTCATTTTCATTGTATAAATATGCTGGTTTTAATTAAATTACATGTAGCAGTCATTCTCAACTGAGGTGAAGCATGAAGTTTTTTTCATGTAGCTATAGTGGTAGTGCAATGTGGTAGAGCTATATAGCTCACGTTTTCAGCCAAGGACAAAGGGTCATCCCTACTCTTTTCAATAAGAGTGTTCGTTTCTTTCATGTGCAGAAGTTTGACGCTTGTTTGAAGCTCCCTCATATGCTTAATATCACCATCAGAAATGGCAAATGCAATACATGTATGTCCAGGCTGCGGCTGATCCTGGGATCAAACCCCTGCCCATGGATCCATGCAATTTTATCCATATGGCAAAACATCGGGAGTGTGTTATCGCCTGCACTACAGGGACATGTCTGAACTAAATGTTATCATGTGCTTCCTTGTAGCTGCAACTTCTACCAAACTAAGACAATAGACAAACAAACTTAATCTGCTGGCACAATGCATGCAGTAGTACTACTGTACTAGCCTACATGTAGTAGAACTGCGTATTGGTACCGGTGCATATATGCTGTAGTACAGAGGATTATTTTGGCAAACAAGACTACATGTATGTAATGTGAGGAAATTTCATGTATAAGAAAATAATAATATCAAGATTACCTGACCACGTTCTCATGGTTGAGTCTTGACAGCAGTTTAACCTCCCGTGTGATCTTCCTGTTGAATGCTTTACTCTTGGGGTCCAGGGGAATACGCTTGATGGCATACATACACCCATCCAGCTTGTTTTTCACCTACAACCAGACATATCATCATAATATGACGTTGAAAAATTTTCATGAATGTGATAAAAAAAACACAACATTACTTTTCCTTGGCCTATAGAGCCTTTCATTTCTATGGTGACATCTATATGGTGACATCTACATGTAGCAACAACGCCCCCTGTCAGAACTCACCTTAATGACATCCCCAAACCCTCCCTTCCCCAGCCACTCCAGCTCCTCAAACTCGTTGTGCAGACGTGACCGTGACTGCCAGGACAGGTCCGACGGGTCCACGAACGAGGTGTCAGCTGGGGAATCCTCCTCCTGCACACCTGGCCCACCTGCCACAATCATGACAACATTTACGTTTTAAAGTAACAATTTGCATAATTATGGGAATTGCTATAAACCCACTCCATTCAATGGTACGACAATTCAGAAATGCAACATACACATGTGTATGTACCTGAGACATTGGACAACTGGGACATTGATGAATAAAAGTTATGCAAATGAAGATCTAATTTGCATAATCAATGAGAAAATACTGTAATTCCATATTGGTACATAACTGGAATGTCATACTTGTTATGTAACAGTGAACATGGTTGAATACAAATTATGAAAATGAGGGTCTGATTTGCATAATAATATATATTTCATGGAGATATGAGGTCTCCGAACTCTTGTTCCTTGCTGTTTCAGTAGGAGGGTAATACATATCTTTACAGGGAAGGGTTGCTAGCACTTCCCCTTTAAACATGCTTGAGGCACCTCCTCAAACAAGGGAACCCCATTTTACGTCCCATCCGAAAGACGGGTGCAGCTTCAACTGAGATGCCCTTCCCAGGATTTGAACTTAGGTCTGCCAGTTACCTACTAATTAGAACCAGGAGCTCAACTGTGAGGTTGCAAAATAACAGTTGAGCTGCAAGGACATGCCTATGTTTTACATTACAAGTACATGTACGTGATTTCTTTTTTAGAAACAAATCCAACGAAGATTTTGAAATGATGAATGTTCATGAGAACACGGGAACCCAAAATGTTTTACTCAGATTGGAAATAATACAACCACAATCCCAGAGGGTTATAGAAAATGCTATCTTTGCATCATGCAAATACCGTTTTAAGCTCAGGTGCTTAATATGATATGCAGATGATCAAAATTCCACAAAGCTAGCATCACACAGTAGGAAAATAAATGTAGCTCGTCTGACATGTCTACAAAGGACAAAGATCTTTGACAGTGTGATTTAATTATTCAGATTTACCACATTTGTGGAAGGATTGACATACATGTGTAACAGGTGAGACTATCACCTTTACAAGATGTCAACCCAGACCAGACTGTAAGGTTTGGACCATCGCATACCGGGGCATGCCCCTACTCTTTTTCGAAAGGTGTGGTGGGTTCTTTAACATGCGTGGGGTGTGGCTCTCCCCAAACATGGGACCTCCATCTAACGTCCTATCCAAGGGACGTGCCTACCTGAAGCTAAGTACTCATTTTACACCTGAGCAGAGTGAGGAAATTTGTGTTCAATGCCTTTCCCAAGGGCACAACGTCCAGACGTATGTCCAGACATGTCTGGGGGCAAGCCGGTATCGAACTTGGGTTCCCTTGTTTGACAGCCGAATGTTCTAGCTGTTACGCAACAAGATGCCACTTAACCACAAATTGTGATGCTCGCTTTACAATTTGTGGACAACCCGACCTTGGTTTGATGGAGCCTGGTTGGTCTCAGCCTGAGTAAGGACATCTGATACAGTGGGTTTCAGGAAAGGATGGTCCAGGAGCTGTTGAGTGGTCCACCTGGCCCTCTCGTCGGTCTCACAGCATCTACGTGGAGTCAAGAACAGGCATTGCTGATTTTGTGATTTAAGGTATTGTTGAAGGGTGGCTGAGGAATTTTGGGAATGTTTTTGAAAAAACCCTTTGTTACATTTTATAAACCTTCCTCAACCTTGATTTTTTTTCAGGTAGTACCTTATAGCAAGGTGATAATCTATACAAATTAGTTTGATGTCATGATTACGTATAGGTCATCAAGATTTATAAGGCCAAGCCCCTTTTTTAGAAAAAATGCTCTCTTTGGCTTGTACTTCGATGTTCATCAATATAACTTTGCAGGAATGTACATGCATAGTAATACTTAAAGAATGATGCGTGTCAACAAGTAAATTTTGAAATATCGATTTTTGGCGAATTTTGTTTGTTTCAAAGAAAGTGCTGCATATTCCGCTATAGCCTAGCTTTAGATACTTGACCACCCCCATAATTCTAACTTGGCACAGCCCAGATGTATTATCATAATGAACAGAGAACAGTAATCTTTGGGCCATGCCACATTAAGAAGGGGATGATCAATTAAACCATGGATTGCTGCACTTGTTTCTATTGAAAAGAATTGTCTGACTGAAGTGTGCTAGAAGTTAGAACGAATGTTCGGAAAAAGCAAATAAGATGGTGGTCCTACCAAGTTGAATATAGGGGCAGTGTTATTTCAAAACACTGCAACATTGACATCATAAACATTATCTATCTACTAGGTTACTGGGTAAAGTGTTGTTAATCTACATCCGCAAGCCAAGGCAACCATCACTCACCTGGAAACAAAGTGTTGAAAATCAGAAGGCAAATCAGAAGGAATCTTGACAGGATACTCCGTAACTTCTTCACCCAAGTACAAACTCAGGACCAGCATTCCCTGTAAGATATAGTCAGTTAAAGGCTTATGATAAAGCAGGCACATTAAATCGCTGCACTTTTGTTCTGTCAATAGGGCTGTACATATCAAGAAAGACAGAGTAAATTATCAAACTTCACTGTCTACAAATGACATCCAGGAAGGACTTGCTGAATATCACACAAGTCATGTAGCATCCATAGGATATATAAAAATCATTACTTCAGGGGCTGCATAAACTCATTTTGGGTTTCAATTCGACACCCTCAAGTCTAGCGACTGTCTTTTCCAACGGAATAATTCTGAAAAAAGATAACTTTATATTGGGATGGAAGTACAGTACATGTATAACCCTTAAGCTACAAGACCATCGGACATTTGTGTCATCAGCCAATCTAATTTTGATAAATCTGACAGAAAAATTATTAATTTCATGTCAAAAATACCAGTAATGCGCAAAGTTGGGGGGGGGGGGTGCTATGCCAAGAACATACCAGCCTAAGAATATCCTCCCTCTTGCTGGGTCGAGCCTGCACCTTGTCATCACTGAACCTCACTCCCCCATGGCCAGTATTCACAGCTGTGTACAGGTCTCCAAACCTACAAACATGCACATTTATTAAAATCATTTATTTATCTATTGACTTATAGTTTCTCCAACAGTGGAAGGCATGGCGGAACAAGTGTTCCTTGGCAAAGGTCACCTTTTCAAGGCTGCCATATTGAATACTGTAAAATGCATTTAAGTTTGCATAGTTATTATTTCGCGCTAAGGCAAAAATGGGGAACAGTGATGTTGTGACTGTTCCTTAGTGTTCTTCCTGTGGCAGAGTGTCTTTGAGCAGGAACCAGGTCGTGCAAAGGATGGTCAGTTCTCAGTATAGCAAAAATTCTGGGTTTGAATCCCTAACAGGCCCAGATTTTGTGCCCTTGGGAAAAGCATGTTACACCTATTTCCTTACTCGACTGAGGTGAAAATGGCTACGGTTAGAGCCATCCTTTTGGATGTGATGTAAGCCAGATGACCTGTGTTTGCGGAGACCCACACATCGACCACATTAAAGAACCCGCAACACTTATCGAAAAGAATATAGGGGTCCATCGAAGTGTGAGTGGATCAAATCTTACAGTCTGGTCTTACGCATACGCAGCTTGAACTTACTGTGCAAAACTGGGGTGTTACACCTAAAGGTGGTTTACTGATTATGCAAAACAAATAAAAAGTTTCAGAGAAGTACAAGTTTATGTGTAAACTCTGTTAATTGATTAAAATGATTTGACAACACGGCCCCTACATTTTGTATTTCTTAGCCCCCTAAAAATTTAACTAGTCAATGAGTACTAGTACCAGTCCTTATATAAATATCATAAGCTACAATTGAGATGAGGTAAGAAGATGTCTGTCTTACCTTTTCTCTATACTGTAGTCAGCTACTGCAAGATGTCCTGTACTATCCAAGAACACACTCGATGGCTGGAAAGAGATGTTAGACTCAAGAGTCATACTTGAATCACAAAAAGCGTGTACAGAAAACTGCCGACGTCACTTCATTCAGAATTAAATTCCTCTTTGGTAAGAAATTGCTGCAAATTATCAACAATGATTGGACTTGAAATTATGTCAAAGCTTACATCATTATATATGAATATTAAAAAAACAAATGTTATCGGTCTACCACAAAACTGTCTATCAGGCCATGTTGATTTGAATCCAAAGTCAAAGAAGAATATGATTGTGAAAGAACATAAATGAAGAATGTCTTACTGTAAATGCAGAAATGTTCGCGATGGTTTTATGTTCATGGTTTTTGTGGTGAACTTAAAACCAGCGCGAAACTTTTTTCCACCTATGACTGTAGCGCTACTGTTGTTTCAAACGCAAAGTTAAAACCACCGCGAACAGTCCCCTTTCTCCTTACCGCGAAATAAAAAAAAGGCGAACTTAAATGCATTTACAGTATTCGGTATACCATACTCAGTATTTTAAGTCATTTGTTCAACCTTCCTGACAACGTAGATGTCATAATAAAAGTACCTTTTTTTTTTACCAAACTTTTTATTTATTCGCATGCTCGCATCAGTTTTGGGGTTCCCAGAGGATGTCATCCATATAATCAAATCAACAATGGCCTTACTACAGGAACTGTAAATGCATTTAAGTTTGCATGGTTTTTACTTCGCGCTAAGGCGAAAATGGAGTGTTTGCAGTGATTTTAAGTTTGCGGCAGCGCTAAAGTCACATACTGCTTCAGTATTGGACAAAAATGTTCGCGGTGGTTTTAAGTTCGCGGTGAAACGGTCACCGCGAAAACCGCGAACATTTCTGCATCGACAGTATCAAGAAACTTGATCTGGGCCTAGTATCATACCCTGAGGTCCTTGTGCACCACTGACTTGTTGTGCAGGTACTGCAGTGTATCCAGCAGCTGTTCCGTGTAGCTGTGTAGGACTGACAGGTGCACTGGGATGCCATTGCTGATACAGCTGGCCAGGTTCCCACCTCCAACGTACTCCATTAGCAGCTGGGGAAGGAAATGTAAATAAATTCATCCACTTCACAGAAAATAGTCTAACTCCCTACATTCCTGTATTTACAGTCAAAGTCATCATCTCATCTATCGGCCATCGGCCGGGACTACATAAGAACATACATCACTCCATATCCCCTGTCCAACATCATTATGTTTAGCCATACCTAGTATGGCTCAACATATTGTTTTTGTTCACGTTCTTCTTCTTCTCCTTCTTCTTCTGCCATATCTTCAAATGGAATCTACTCCGTCATTTTTGGGCCAAACGGCCTGAAATTTGGCATGTAGGTAAAGATGGCAAATACCCTTAGGTGATCTTTAAATTTTGTTGAAACAGGCATTAAAATCATTTTTATGGAGGTTTTTTTGGGCATTTTTAGACAATTTTTATATTTTGGGCTCCTGTGCCCTGGTATTGCAAGCAAGTGACCTGAAATTCAGTACAAGGGTGCCTTGAACATGTCCCTACAGGACTTCAATCACAATTCTGGTGTACATCACTTCAGAATGCTTCATTTTGGGGACTTTCGGGCCCATTTTCAGACCAAAAACAGGCCAAAAGTGGTATCCCCGTTCCATGTTCTATTTGCTGCTGGCCAAGGAATCCATGTTCTATCTAAGGATCCCCACGTTCCATTTGCCACTGGCCAAAGAACGCGTGTTCTATTTAGGTCACCTGAGGTCATATTGCAGGAACACACGCAAGACTTTGCAGTAAGAAGCTCTTGGGGTCTCGCAGAACTTGTAGAGAGAATTTTTTTGCACGGGTGATTTTGGAACAGTCAATTTATGCATCGGGAGGGAGATTGGCAAAGTATGATGCTCTCGCAAATGTTGCCTTTCTACATGCAGTTAATATTTCGATTTGCCCAGGCATTATTTTGGGACAGCCCACTTCTTGCATGGGGAGGAGTATGGCTAAACATGCTGTATTTGCTCAGGGGCAAATGACGGCCTTTCTAGTTTGTCCTAAGTGTTCATATGCAACCTCAGTGTCTCTGACTAAACTATCGGTAAAAGTCAAACTTCTGTCAAAACAGTCAAAGTACTTAAATCCATCTTAGATTTACATGTATGTAGTTAAAGACCTACATGTATACAAGGAATAAGTACAAAAATCCGTCTTAGATTTATTGTTAAAGACCTCTAAGTGTACTACTTTAATCCATCTTAGATTTACAGTCAAAAACCTCTAAGTACTAAAATTCTTCTTAGATATGGCAAATCTAATACAATGGCTTTTGAATAATTGTAAAACATAGTATCAAGATGAGCTGAAAAGAGAACATAACACGGTGACCTCAAAATATAATACACTGTAAATGCAGAAATGTTTGCGGTGGTCTTAATATGTTTGTGGTTTTCCGGGTAAGCTCTTGGCCATGAACTTAAGACCACTGTGAAATTTTGTTGCCCTCCTCCCCCCTTGTCTACTATTGTCTCAAACGCAAACTTAAAACCACCGCAAACACATCATTTTCTTCCTACCGCGAAATCAAAACCCTGCAAACTTAAATGAATTTACAGTAGGTAACAAAAACAGCATAAAGTAATTACAATTATGTCATGCCTGGGCCTGATATGGGTGTTCCGGACCGTGTGATAACTATCCGGATCACATAGGGTTCGGGAGTGTTATCACACAGGCTTCCATAGAATATTTCGAACGCATTTCGAGCGCGCCGGGTGCGTGGCCATCGGAAATTCGAATATCGGATTCGGAGATTGGAATCAATGTTGCTTCAGTTTCTTGTTTGAGGACACAAAACTCCCTCAACTTCTGGCGCATTCCACATTGAAATGTGTGTTTTCTCGGGTGGGTATGACCAAGGTATGACATAAATAAAAAATTAATACAACACGTTGTATTCCGCATCACCCTCGGTCCCAGCCCTCCCGCGGGTCGCTATATATTTATAGCTATATTATGCATTTACATGATGAATGCAATAACCATATATATTGAACCATATTCAAGCCTTTAACTTGAATATGGTTGTGTGTAAGGAACTTTTTTATCAACCTGATGAAACTATTTACAGATGAAAAAAACCCTAATGTTTCTAACAATGACTTTTGCAAAACTGGAAAGGGAGAAATATTGCACAACTGACCTGTACTATGATAGTGTTCTGATGTTGGCTGTGTTTCATGGCCATGTACCTAACCAGACCTGGGTGATCCAGCTTCAGTAAACTCAACAGTTCCTGTTCACAGCTGGACAGCTGAAGAAAGAAAGGACAACAAACAATGATTATCGTATCATGAAAAGTTCAATATCATAAATGTAATCAAGAAGATTCCACTTAATTTCTTTCTAACACCGTAATGTCAGTCACTTATTATAATAAGCTCCTTTTAAACTTTTAAAACTTTCAACTTTTTAACTTAAATTAGACATCCCAAAATCCCTGCATACCATCTTGTTCTTTGGAAGCCTACCACTAAAGGAAAAAGAAGTAGGGGTAGACCCAGAGTCACCTACTTAGACAATCTACGTAGTGACACAAACTAACAAGATACTAAGGAACTACGAACGACCATAGAGGATAAAGTGCTGTGAAGGAAGCTCTCTGGATTGGTTCGAGCGTACGTTTACTAAGTAAGTTAAACTCTCAGAAACTTCTCACGACTTTGCTCCTGACCAGTCCCCACCAATGTTGGTGCTGGTTTGGCCTGGGATCTATCCTATTCTAGCTCCAGTTCACTCCTCTGATCGCATCCAAGCAGAATATGACTTTTCCCACTTGGTTTTACAAAATTTATGGTTGGCTGGCACACACAACTTTTAAAGACAAGTGGGCAACCTAGCCAACCAACTCCCATAAACAGATGACTAATTCCCAACCATGATCTGGAGAGGGTTCAGAGACAAGGGTTTTAATTGAGCTTTAGAATGGACATAGTGGAGAGTGTTTTAAATTTGCAGTACAATTGTCTAGTGCAAGAGTAATACAAAACACATACATGTATCCACAGTGTCATGATTTTGTAGTAAGAGGCCACTGCAAAAACAGAAAAATAAATCCACTGCAACCATTTCAAGATTTACAGTACCCAGAATGAGGCAAGATGATTTTGACATCTCAAAATCCAGGTTTTTGGATTATATTGGTAAAGCCTAAGGGACCACATACAGCTGTCAGTGATTATGATGTTATCACCTGTTTGAGACACCTGGCTATGTCCTTGTGTTCAGAGGCCTCTTTCCTGCTGACATGGGCCCACTTCAGTACCCACTCCCTGATGGCCACCACCTGCCCGGAGCTGTTGTCCATACCCACATACACCAGGCTGCCACTGCTCTTGGGACCTAAGGGAGAACGTTAAGGAACATCCTTCTTATCATATCAATCATCATCATCATCAGTCGACATGCTTTCGCTACGACTGGGTTATACCGCCCTTTTTACGGGGTGACATACCCTTTCGTTGGCTGTCATACAAGACGGGGATGCGCCAGTTCTCCCGTCTGGGTGAATGGTGTAAATCACTGTATGACTGATACGAGATGGAGGTTCGCCAGGCCTCCATCTGGGTGATTTGTAGTGAATCACCAACTCCAGACAGAAGGATTGGGACCATCGCACACCGGGGCATGCCCCTACTCTTTTTCGAAAGGTGTGGTGCGGCGGGGTGTGGCTCTCCCCAAACACGGGACCTCCATTTAACGTCCTTCATTATATCAATAACTGTTCTTCCCAATACAGGCCTCGAAATTCACTTTTGGAAACCTAAAGATATCAGAGATTCATGTACATGTATACCAGCTTATCTTGTTAAGTAAGTAGAATTCTAAGATTTTTTTTGCATTTTATTTCAGTCTGTTCTTTTTGTTGTGTCAATAAAGCTTATTTCCTAAATTTACCGTAGTTAACATTTACAGAAAATATAAGGGGTGCACAACCAAAACTGAACATAGAATGTCAGCAAACCTGCCAATACAGCTTCAAGCATATTAATACTTAAAGGTCCCGTCACGCCCCCGTGTATGAGGGAGCTCAAGCGTCAAACCTCTGCACGTAAAAGTACCCAACACACTTATCGAGAAGAGTAGGGGTGACCTGGTGTGCTTGCTTTTTTTTGGCCAAACACGCGAGCCGTAGCGAAGCCGCATTGCACTACCACTAGCTACTTGAAAAAGCATCATACTTCACCTCAAATGAAATGAAAAAAGAAAATGTATAATTCCAAAGAAACTGTAACTTGCCTGCTCCAATGCACCTTCCTTTACTGACCGACCTCTCCCCTCTTGTTGTGAAGACTATAACCTGTGGTCCTGTGTATTTCTGATGCTCCCCATTTTCACAGTTACTCTCTGAGATGGACCGTTGTCTCCTGAACACTGTCTGTCTGTCCTGAGACTGCTGTCTCTCGCCACCGCTCTGTGACCTAGTTCTAGTTGGAGTCTCCTTAATGGGAGATCCTTGTCTCTTGTAAGACAGATTCTCTGAGGAAGGAGACTCGGACAAGCTTGTCTTGGGGCTGGCATGTTCCGAGGAACTGCTTTCATTGTCCCTATCCTGCAACAGTTTGAAAATTAGTTAAAAGTCAGTTATTTAAAATCCTCCCACACCATAAGGTGGCAGTGGAGTGTGTTTAACTTCCATACTGTTTCAGAAGTATGTACCATTTTTATAAAGTCTTTGGTATGACTCAATGCGCCTCTTGTCCAGAAGTGTCCTACCCGGGGCTTGAACCCGGGCCTTCTGGTCCAAGTAATTTGAACCAGATGTGGCAAGTACCAGAAACGCAGACCACTACACCACAGGGACACCCCCAGTTTGAATATTCAGTCAACAAAATGTATTACATAATACACATCAAACAACCAAACCTTCAACAACAAACATTGGATGAGTGGCAAACCAGACTTCCAATTCTCCAAGCACCCTATTACACCATTTCAGCCTTACATTTTTGCCAAATCAGTTTGGTATTGAAACTTTGAAAGGAGATCAATCTTGGTTTGAAAACTAAGTCAACAAAATGCAGTGCGCATGAAACAACCAATCTTTCAACAACAAACATTGGACGAGTGCTAAACCAGGCTTCCCATTATCCGAGTATCCTATTACACCATTTTTTTCTTTACATCTTGCGGAGGCTGCCACTCTGCAATATTTACATAAGTGTAGACTCGCACCAAGACAAACAAACAAAACAATCAAGCAAACACTAAGTCATGATTACAATACATGTACTTCCGTCTTTACGGAGGTAAATACATATCACTAGTCATAACAATTAAATTCATTAAAAAATTAGCATTTGAAGAAAAGATCTTTTGATTCTTAAATGGGTAACTGACATCTTCCTGCTCCATCTTCTGGTTTCTTCTTTTCCTCATCTCCTCCCGGATCATCTCCTGTCTCCTGGTGATTTCCTCTTCCAGCTCTCTCCTCTAAAGACGGGACAGAAACAAACACAATAGTAGTACAGTGTAAATGCATTTAAGTTTGTGTGGTTTTTATTTCGCGGTAGGGAGAAAATGGGGTGTTTGCGGTGGTTTTAATTTCGCGTTTGAAAGAATAGTAGCGCTAGAGCAATAGGTAGCCAAAATGGTGGTTTTAAGTTTGCGCTGAAAGCTCACCGCGAAAACCGCGAACATAAAACCACCGCGAACATTTCTGTATTTACAGTATTAGGACAAAGGCCATTGGGAAGTATTGGATTTGGAAATATATAAATTGTTGACATTTCGACTGAACATTAATCTATCCCTACATGAACATGTATTTGGTAGAGAAGCAATATTCTATCTAATTAGCCAACCATGGTCACCCAACTTTCTCCAGACCATGGTTGGGAGTTAGTCGTGAGCAAGGTCATCTGTGGTTGGGAGTTGGTTGGCGAGGTTGCCTACCGGTCTTTAAAAGTTGTCTGTACCAGCTCACTAAGAATTTTGACAAATCAAAGTAAAACATATTCTTCTTTGATGAGATCAGAGGAGCAAACTGGAGCTAGAATCATATTATAGAATTGATCAGGGCAGTCTCCAGGACCTGTCCTTCTGTCCCGGGACGGAGATTCGTTTGTTGGGACAGACAAAAATTCACCCCATCCATCCAAAAAAATGTATACTTCATGACATGAAACGGATGAAGTTCGTCCTGAATGTGTAGACAAATGTCTTTGTACAAGCTTCCTCTGAAGACTGTATATATAGAAAACAACACGGTGTATTTCGTATCGCCCGAGGTACAGGCCTGACCGCGGGTCGTATCGCCCAACGTCCGAAGGCACCCGTGAGAGGGCCGGGACCAAGGGTGATGCGGAATATACCGTGTTGTATTTTATCCATGTCATACCAACCCGAAAAACACACACATTTCAATGCTAAATGCACCTGACGTTGAGAGATTTTGTGTCCTCGAACAAAGAAATCGTAACAACATCAATTCCAACCTTCGAATCCGGCATTTGAATTTTTGACAGCGGCGCACTCGAAATGCATTCTCGATATTCTATGGAAGCCCGTTTGATACAACTTAGAACCCGTGTGATCCGGAAAATTATCACACGGTCCAGAACACCCGTATCAAACGTTTTCGCAGCCCAGGTATGACATAAAATACAATACAAATCATACCTCTTTTTCCTGTATTCTCTTCTGCACATCCAGTTTCTTCTGTATCTCCCTGGCAACCTTCTCCTCCTGTCGGCGCTTGTTGGACATCATCTCTTCGTAGAAGGAACCCCGGGGAGGCTTGTTGTGGGCGTGGAGGAACGTCTGCACATGCTGGGCTAGGTTTAGCAACATCACCTACGTTGTACGTGTACAAAATATATGTAGTAAATAGGGTTTACTAGTAACAATGGTTTATGTACACTACTATAAATCTGACGTGTTTTATGTTTGTTTTGAATTCACAGTAACCTCTCCATCGCAAATTCCTGACTCCACAAATATGTGTTTTTTGAAGGCATTTAATACTACTGTACCACAGAATTGTTTTAACTGCAGTTAAGTTGAAACACCCTTCTGCTGCAAAAAGAGATTAATTTACAGGACCATGCAGTGTAAAATGAAGTTGTATGTAAATTAGTATTTGTACCGTGCATATAATAGCCAACTGTTGCTTTCATCATGCAATTACACAAATAGATACACACAGATCTATGATAATATGAGACAAATATCTGTTACAGTATCTAGATGAAAATAAGAAGCATAACTTGTACAATTATACAACATCTATAAAATTTACTTTAAAACAGCATAATCTTTCTATCTATTGAAATTTGTCTCTGGAATTAGGAAACTTGTAGGTACAAACCAGATGGCTATGATATTGTACTTACTTCCCCTAAGTTTTGTTGAGCCATTTTGTGCAGTTCATGTTTCAGTTGTCTTAAACTGTCATCTGACAAACCTTTGCTGTTCTTTAGATCTAGTTCTGGTTCCCTAGAATCAGACAAAAGAGAAACGAGAAAAAATGTCAAATACAAGAGAAAAAGAGGGCTCATATAAAAGGTGAGAACTTCAGGAATATAAATTATAAATGTTTGAATTTCAAAAGTCTTTTAGGTCTATGCAATGTAACTAAATACTTAAAATAGTATTATCGTATCTATCAAATATGTTTCAAGGAAGGAAAACTGAAGGTTTCATTAAAGACCTAAATAACATGTTTTGATAGTCCTGGTAAGAAGATAAATTACCTTTCAAAACAGATTATTTCTTTTCTACATTTCAGAATGAGATTGACGATTACGGTAGCAGCAAATGTCACACCTACGATTCTAAGAGGGGTGAAAGTTTACTTAGGAAGGGATTAAAACCAGTATCTCCCAGATTTGACATGCAAAGAAGGGATAAATTTTCAGTGTTGACTTCTCCCCAGGATACAGTAGAATTTCTCTTAATCCACAACACCCTCTAGACACAAAAGTCTTTCCCACATTTTTTCTACCCCTCCCTACATATTACTAGTAACATGGGGACAATAGACGAATTCGTATGGCACAAACTGATTGCGTCATATGGGGTACCCGGTAAGCATTTAAACAGTAACCGCCACGTCAACGCGCTCTTTCGAGGGCGTTCGAACGGGGAATGTTGTTCGAACGCCTTCGAAATCGCGCAATGACGTGGCGGTTACTGTTTAAATGCTTGCCGGGTACCCCATATGACGCAATCAGTTTGTGCCGTACGAATTCGTCTATTGAATGCCAACTCAATATACAACCTTTTCCACTCGTTTTGACAAATGTCAAATCTCTCTCTCTCCAATTTTACGTCTTTTATTCCCCATATATGGGGGTTGGACGTGCTTGCACATGGATGGGGGGAGCCCCAGAACTCCTCATCAAGTGCAAATCTTTTTTGTAGCAAGAGTTTTTCGGATTGAACCTGGGTCTCATTGGTTCATAGCTCTGCCACTATATATATATGCCACACAGATGCCACAGTGAAAATGTAGTTCTAAACCCCATGTGCACTTACATGTACCTCTTTCAGGTTTAGTGGTGTAAAATATAAAAAGTTTTTCCTTTGATATACGTCTCAAAGACAACTGTAATGTTATCACTCTAGATATTTGCAAAAAAGTTTAAAAGTTCTAGCCTGGGTACCAACCTCCGTAGTTACTGATGGCTCTAACTTATTGCTAGCCTGGATACCAGACCCCCGATCTCTATAATACCTATCGTGTGGGTCTAACTCTGGGGTAGCCTCTACCATGCTCCACGAATGGCTGGTAAAATAGTAGAAATTGGCCAAATAGAGTGAATAGTATGCTAAGGGAGTCGGCTACAGAGAGAGGGTCCAATATGCCATCAAAACTGTACATAGCAAACTAACTCCTCTTTCATGTTTTCATGTCTATTTGGCCAATTTCTACTCTTTCTGGATCCAGCCGCCTCTGGAGCCTGGTAGAGGCTAACTCTAGGGGGCCTGTTGTTGAATTTCCTAGGGGGGCATGTTGGCCCTAGAGCCGAGAGTTGGCCTGTGCAGGCCCTGGAAACTGTCTGGCATCCAGGCTAACTTTTTGCTTACAAGCAAGAAAAAAGGTTGAGCCAACAGGGAGGATGGTAGCCAGGCTAGAAAAGTTCCAGCTGAGTACATTGAAGGAGACTTACACATCTGGGTAGTTGGGAGGACATTTGATGTGCAGGTCCACTTTAGCGTAGACATCTCCTGTGCCGTGCATGCTCTGCTGAGGGACCAGGGTCAGGCACACTTCAGGTGACCGCTTAATCTGGGAGGAGAGATGGCAGATGTTAAGGTAAAAGTGAACGTAGTCCCTTAGCCTTCTTCTTCTTCTTCTTGTGATTATGTGCTCAACCTCATCATGCTGAGGACTACGGCAGAGTATCTTTTGAGAGCCTTTTTTAGTCCAGAGGGCAGTGGCTTGTTCAACTGTATCTATAGGGTATGGTATTTCGGAAGGCGGAGCCCATTGCCCTCCTTCCATCACCTGTTACCTCCCCAACCAACCGAAGTCCGGTACACAATTTTCCGCTCTTTCAAGTCTAGTCATACTCAAGACATATTTCTTTTCAATTCAAGCCATGGCCACAAGGATGGAAATATACAGGTCTTGGGGAAAAAGAATCTAAAGACTGTAAAAGTAGTTTAAAAGATGGTTTCCCAACAAACGAGGCGACCTGATGCAAAGATTATATCATTTGATTTTTTCATGTTTTTTTTGGGGGGGGAGATTATATTACTGATTTTTTTTTTTTTTAATATGCAACGAAAAGAAGTTTCAAAGATGTTTTCCCAACACTTAATTAACTGAACCTCATTCAAAGTTTATCTCGTTTGATTTTGTAAATTATGTTACTGTGAATTAAAATAAATATATGTACCGAATATTTGTAGTTATATTCTTATAAACATCAGCTTGGCTATTTGGCCCATTTTTCACAGTATCATAAGGCAAAGCAAATGTCAGGGCGGAAACTATACAGACCCTCCATGCATCTTGGCCCCTCAAATCTTTGAAGTCGTCAACGTAAACAGCGGAGAGGAGTTCTACTTCGTTCTCCTGGCGTTCTTCGTACGTTTCCTCCGCGTCTGCCATTTTTGTGACGTCTGGAGCTGTTCATGTGGGGCTTCCGTGTGCACAGTTAGGGCCCTAATGATTTTAGAAGATCCGAAACAGACATTTTCGGTCATTTTTGTGCAAAATATCTCAAAAACCTTCGTGCAAACCTTCCGCTCGCAGCCATGTTTGTCTCGAATAGTCCACTTCTCTTCGAATTAGGGGATGCTTTTTCAACATAATTTTACAAACTCATCTACGAATTGCTTAAAGATACCTAAATCCAGTAATATTTATCATTTAAAATATTTTGTATATAGTTTTATTTCATTCATACTTATTAGATATAATTTGTCATCTTAATGCGTGATACAATAAACTTTGTAACCCCATCCATACAGTGGTAACTTCCACTATAGGTCAAAGTTGAACAGCAGTCATGGCAGAGGCAGCAAAGCGGGTGGGCGACTCCCTTTCCAACAAAAAAGACAAGAAAATCGTGGAGAAACTCGCAGACACTGTTCCACCTATGGACGAAGAAGAGTACCAACTACGTAAGAGACTCCCACGGAAGCTTCCCAAACGGAAAAACGACATTTACGTCAACATGCAGTCAAACTTCAAAGGACAGTTGGAGAGAGCTCAGAGGATGTTGGATGCAGGTTCGAATGAAGTCTTCATCCACGGATTGGGCCATGCTATCAACAGAGCCATCAACATAGCGCTTCAGCTGAAGACAAGAGGGCTGGGAACGATTGAGGCGTCTACCAACACGTCCACGGTGGAATTGATAGATGACTTGTATCCGGAGAAGGGCGATGTGTCCGAGGAGGTTCAGTCAAGAAACAATTCCGCTGTCCACATCCGGGTCTTCAGACTCAGCTCCTGATAAAATGTTCGTTCAGAGTCGAACCATTGTAGTGACTAGTGCCACATAAGGCAGTTTCCTCACTTATTCTGTAGCATTTCCGGGTTAGGTTAGATTTTCTACAGGGAGGGGTTGCTAGCCCTTCCCCTTTAACATGCTCGAGTCACTGTCTCTCGAACACGGGATGTCCCTTCGAGAAAGACGGAGACAGCCCCAACCAAGATGTCCTGACCCCAGGACTTGAACCAGAGTCTTCAAGTTACCAACTTATTGGAACCAGGAGCTCAACTGTGAGGCTGCTACAAGTTCAGCCACATGGACATCCCTGTGATAAAATGTGCTTCACCATAATCTCATACCATGCTGAACTGGAACTGGAACTCTGTGTGACACGGTGGTCGCTGTGGTACATGGAATTCGATACAAACAAGTCCTATGAATCGTTCAAGACTCATCATCATCATACTCTTAGTGTCTAAAGCCCCCCTCGCCCTGGACCCACGGCACGCTGGCAGCGTCCCTACGTCCTAAACTGGATTTGTGTTACCCTTGACTTTTTAATGGGAATACCATTCAAAACGTACAAGTATGACCAAGAAGACAACAAAACACACAAAGCTTTAAAAAAATTGTTTTTTGTTGATGAAATTTGTTGAGTGCTTTGTTAATTCGATCAGCCGTAGGGACGACACCAGCGTGCCGCGGATCCAGTGAGAGGGGGGCTTAAGTTCACTTGTGAAGGAGAAACCCTTCCCTTGACTGGTTCTAGGCCAGTTCACTCTGTCACAAGACTATGTCTCAACAATGAAGTGCCTGTAATGTTGTAACTTATTGTATGATGTTGTCAACCATAAGTTTCACAAGACATTGCTGATGATCTTCCGGTTAAAGACAGTTCATTAAGACTTTTTGCTAGATATACTCTGGAAAATCTTGATCATTCTCTGGTCACAATTGTTTACATTTCGAAGAAACAATGTAGGAAACCAGGACAGGTTTTGACTTCTGACATATTTGCGGTTTTCACAACGACCGTATCACCACAAACTTAAAACCACTGTGAAAATGTTTGTCCAACACTGTAGCAGTATGTGACTATAGCGCTGCCGTGAACTTAAAACCACCGTGAACACGCAATGTTCCCTTAATAGCGCGAAATAAAAACCGCGCGAACTTGAATGCATTTACACAGTAATATTCATAGCCTGAGTACCATCGATACACATGTATATCCTCCGTAGTAACCGCTGACTCTTCGCTTGCTAACCACAGACTCCGTGTTTAGTGGTGAAGTTGGGCAATGATAGAACATTGCTTGCCTGCAATATCAATTATTACTTCAAGATGCATACTTACTAGGTATCTCCCAGATTTCTAGTAATGTTAGCTATTTAATGGCCCTGGTGCTTGTTATGCCACAACCTCCTTTCGCGGCGCTGAAACGCGCTTGGGAAATGCTCTGCAAACCTCCTGGTCTCTGTCCTGCTCTTTTGAACGGACATTTTGGGTACTGGGGGCGGCAGTTGCTCATTAGTGATTAATGAGCTAGCCTTATTTGGCACAAACAGCCATTAATTGCTCATTAATGATTAATGAGCTAGCCTTTTTTTGTCACAAACAGCTATTATTTTGTTCTGAACCGAAATTAGCGATGTTAAAAGTAACCTGATTAGCTGATAGCTTCCCAGTGACCTTTGCAGTTTTTCCATTATTTATATAGAAACTTTATATTTCCCATACAGATAATGCTATACATGTATATGGATCTCATATTGTGGAAGGTGTAGGTAGCTTTAGGAAAGATGACTACAATGGAATGTGGGATATAGGACCCAATTCGAATAACAGTAGCTTGACTAAACAGAAACGCCGTTCCATACTTCATTTATTAATGGCAGGGACATGTCCTGTGTTTTCTCGAAAGTACTGCCTTTCTAGTGCGTTTTATTTTTATTGCTTTTTACCTCATCTGGAGAAATAAAACTAAATCTGTTGTTTGCAGAGGATGTCATATATCAAATTTACTTGCCCTGGCCTAAGATAAAATCAAAACTTAAAAGTAACATAGCAATTTGATAAACTAGAATGAAGTTTTGCATAAGAACAGCCAAGACTGACCCTAAAGCGTTTAATCACGGTACTGAAGCGCCGACTAGTGATTCGTGGCGATACTGCAGACTTCGAACTATCGAAAGTTTCAAGCCTGCAGTACTGCAACGGATCACTGGTCGGCGCTTTAGTACCATGATTAAACGCTTGAAGGGGACTCAACACCGATATCCACGCAGATGAAATTGTAGTACTAGTAGGATGCACAAGAGAATAACGACAAACGATTACGTTAAAGTTGAGGGTGCAATCTACAAAATATCTGAAAACAGAAAAGTTGCGGGGCTATTTGGGACTGCAGCCGACTCACCCCGACAGCTGTAAAGTTCATTCGCATGATTTATACGCCGACTTGGCAATCTTGCCAATCTCATTCAATGATTCATACGATCTAAAAGGCGACGTAAAATTCCACCATACATTTTTCGCTGGCCTTTACGTTACGTTACGATGTTTATGAACGGTTCAATATTTCTATCGCACTATTTTTTCACCGTTACGTCACGGGGTGGCGGATTGAGAATCTGTGTAGTGCGACCTTGTCCGAAGTGTACAAGTTATCTTTCATCTATCTTTGTCCTTGGACCAGTCAGTTTCTACCGTTAGAATCGTCGATAACTTTCAGGTAAGACCTATGTTAGGTTGATTAAATGATGTAGAAGCTGATAGACTTCAAGTTACGGTTTTGCGACAGATTCAATGTGTGGTTTGTCCTGGGTGCTGAACGGCCATGGCGACCTTGGGAGGGCGTTTCTATACACGTGGCGAGGAAGGAAGGTGATTTTACTATTTTCGAAACTTTTGAATAATACCTTCCTCGTCGTGGGCACAACCTAGACCTCGTCTATGGAGTGCCCCATGAGGAGGAAGGAATACAGTCAAACCTGGCCGGGCAACCGGGTACCATCTGCAAGCGCAGGGTTTGCGGAAAAGGCAGGCTACCCTGCCAGGCCAGGCTACCCTGCCAGACTACGCTTTCTGAGCCTCAAGGCTATGTATGGGGATTAGTCGCATAGTAGAATTTTTTAAAGGAAAAACTGGGTAAATAGCAATCCAAGCTGAGGGTGAGTTGGACGGAAGGCAACAGCTTGAAAGTAAAGCCAATACTGAGTCATTTTAAGCAAATTCCAAGTATACAACAGAAGATGCCGTCAAATGTTAAGATTGAAGGGGAGGGGTGCAATGGTAGGACCTTTGTTTGCCATCAAATTCAAAACAGATGTATCACACTTAAAGAATTTTGAAATTGTGTATTTTTCTGTGGGTTAGCCTGTGTGTGTTTTTACAATGTATAGTGCTGTTGTTTTCTTTCATTGCTCCCCCACCCCATCCCTCAGCAATTTATTGATTAGAATGTTTTTTATTGGTCAGAAATTACCCGCAATGGCAGCCTTTCTAGCGCTGAATTGATGCAGGGTGTACAGGTTTAATATAATACACAACATATACATATACATATCTTATCCACACTTGCATTATGTGGAATTGTCGCAAGTGTCTGGGCAGCTGCCATTCGTCGCCACCAGGTGACCTCAATATGACCTTCCCCAACCAAAGTCGGGTACCTGTTAACACCTGGATGGAGTGAGGAAAGTCTTGTAAAGTGCCTTTCCCAAGGGCACAAGATTGATGACATGACAGGATTTGAACTCGGGTTCTGAGCCAAACGCTCTGCCGTTGCGCCACACGACCCCACGTATGTGTATGGGGACCCCAATTATAATGATTATCTGTTGCCTTTCTTAATATCCACCCAAAGCTGGTATTGCCATTGGCACAGTTTTCCAGTTTTCCTTTAGGAAATTCCATTACAGGCCAAACCCCCATGCATACCCCTGGGGGCCCAGAAAGGGTAACAGACTAGGCCTGGTAGGGTAGCCTGGCCTGGTAGGGTAGCCTGCCTTTTCCGCAAATCCGCTAGCGCAGGCAACGCACAACTGGTCATGCTGCCACATTGACACAGTCCCGTCCAATTTTAGATGACAGAGGCTATTGCTAAGCTGTCAATAAGAATTTTTCCCCGCAGGGCCACTGTTTTGAAATCTTGACCCGCTGAAACGCTATTTCTTGCGTAACAAGGAATTAATCAATAACGCTTAATGTTGAATTCAGGTGTACCAAATTATGACTTTTTTGTGGTACAAAATGTGCAAATATCAATCACAATGAATGGTGGGTTGCAGACACAGTGGCAATTTGATATTTCTCATTCAGTCACATGTTGTAACATTTAGCCATATTGACTCCAATAGGATGTTGTGTTGTCCATTATAACATAATCCTCTGCTACAAACTTCTCATTGCTAAATTTTCATTTATTTTGCTTTCTCTTCACGCAGAAGTGATTTGATGGCGACTACAAAGAACTGCTGTAATGACATCAGCAGAGGTGTTGTTGGGACTCACACCAGAAGGAGTCCCTACAGGTGTGAGGAGTGTAGCAGGCTGTTCAGTCAGCTGTGTAACCTGAAGAATCACATACGGACACACACAGGGGAGAAACCCTACATGTGTGAGGAGTGTAGCTGGCAGTTCAGTAGGCAGGGTAATCTGAAGACCCACATGCAAATTCATACAGGGGAGAAACCCTACAGGTGTGAGGAGTGTAGCAGGCAGTTCAGTAGGCAGGGTAGTCTGCAGACCCACATGCAAATGCATACAGGGGAGAAACCCTACAGGTGTGAGGAGTGCAGCAGGCAGTTCAGTCAGCTCAGTGATTTGAAGACTCACATGCGGACTCACACAGGGGAGAGACCCTACAGGTGTGAGGAATGCAGCAGGCAGCTCAGTAAGCTGAGTAATCTGAAGAGACACATGCGGACTCACACAGGGGAGAAACCCTACAGGTGTGAGGAGTGCAGCAGGCACTTCAGTAGGCAGAGTAGTCTGAAGACCCACATGCAAATTCATACAGGGGAGAAACCTTACAGGTGTGAGGAGTGTAGCAGGCAGTTCAGTCAGCTCAGGGATTTGAAGAAACACATATGGACTCACACAGGGGAGAGACCCTACAGGTGTGAGGAGTGCAGCAGGCAGTTCAGTGAGCTGGGTCATCTGAAGAGACACATTCGGACTCATACAGGGGAGAAACCCTACAGGTGTGAGGAATGCAGCAGGCAGTTCAGAGAGCTGGCTAATCTGAAGAGACACATGCGGACTCACACCAGAGAAACCCTACAGGTGTGAGGAATGCAGCAGGCAGTTCAGTGAGCTGGCTAATCTGAAGACTCACATAAAACACACCTTCCTGATTGAGAATTCTTAAGAGAGAATGGTGTAAAAAAAAAGATTAGACACATCATAAGTATGCTAGAAATGGTTTATTTAGTTCATTTCATTCCCTCTGGTACAGTTGAATAATAGATAATGTTTGCAAATACATGTACAGTGTATACTGCACTCAGTCCATTGATGCCCTTTCAGTTAGTTGTGAAGCCTATGGTATTTAATCCTTGTTTGGTTTCTTTTCGTAAAATCTAGTTTTCTGTTTTATTAGTAAAAGATTTGTCTAAAACCAACTGGTAGCATATTGAAGTGGATTGCACGTTAGTAGGCAATGTTGACCAGCTGTACTTTTGAAAAAGGGTTAAACTTTGCGAAGTAGTGGCATCACCATTTCCCCTATGGCATTGTTACAATTGCAAATGTATTTTTCAATTGTTACAGTTTAGAGGTTAAAAGGTTAAACCTAGACTTATTCGGTTCTAGTTTTAATTTGATAGCTGTAGAGATGACAGGCACAGGGCTGTGTTCATTTTGGTCCTTTCTGTCACATATGTTTATGCCATTCATTTTGTTACAGTTCAGGTTTTATTATAGCATTTCTTAGCATTGGATTTGCATTCTGTTATTGTAGCTGTAGATAAAGGAAGAAAATAGTTTCAAGCTAATTTTAATGTTTATACAGGTAGAGTTAGTCTGTTGTATGGACTTGTTCATTCAGCTTGAAGAAAATCAAGTAAGTTTTCTTTGTGATATCACTTTATTCTTTGAAGGACAGCATCACATTTAATTTATTTTGTCAATAACTGTTTTGATTTTATAAACTGATACAGTCTACTTGATAGTTGAGTTCTATCAATAGTTGTAAAGATGATAGACACAAGTCCCTTCTGTTAGATAATTTGTCATTTATACTGTTACAGTTCAGTTAATAGTTGAATTCTATTGATAGTTGTAAAGATGATAGACACAAGTTTATGTCAATTTAGGTCCCTTCTGTTAAATCATTTTGTTATTTATACTGTTACAGTTCAGTTACAATAAAGTCTTGGTCATGATATTGAAGGAATTCGAAATCAATCAACTCATTCATTAATTCATTAGAGACCGGTATACTTTTGTTTGCAATGCCTAGATATTAACATATTTGGGGCAGATGGTACAGCATACAAAAGGAAAATTACATAATCTTTACACATGGTTACTAATGGTCGCTGATATGTTAATTCTTACTTGTCAATTCTTAACACAGTTGGAGAATCAAATGAAAGTAGTTTTCCATCTTTGTTAGACCACACCATTTCTATTTGTTGATTCTTGGATTTTTTCAGGAAAAACTTGGAGCGACAGGGCGAAAAAAATTGTTCTTTAGCAGATAGTCTAGAGTGAAGATACAGGTTTACATAACATAAAGAATAAGAGGATTATTCAAGTTTCAGCTTTGTATGGCTCATTTTATGCAATGCACCCCTTTCTTTGATCCAGTACTATGATTTCAGTAACAAATTACCTTTAGCTATGTAATGTATGGATTGATATTGAGAAATAGTTTTGATAATGAAAAATCATAACTTATGATAAAATGTGACCACACTTTTTTTAGGTATGTGCAGGCATAATTATAATCTATTTTGGTGGCTATTGAGTTCTACAACTGAGCAAATAGTAAAATCGTGAGTAAAAATTTGTGAATGGGAATACTGAGTCAAAAACGGCCCCTGCAGTTCATAAGTAATGTGGAGGGGTCCAAACCTACACCACATCTTCACGAGTCGAGGAGCTACCTACCATTTAAAAAATTATGACTTAAGTTCAGCTGCAGTACCACGGAATATGCTATGGGGTCCCATAATATAATAATTTCTTGATTTTGCCACATATGACGATCCATACACAACTTCTCAAGTTATGCTGTTCACAGACAAACAGATCGGAAAACAGCCTTTTGGGTGAAGGTAATTAAGAAACAAGCAATCAATAAACTTTATCGTAAGTGAAAAAGTATCTTCTGCTAGAGCAATCATGAATCATAAGCGTCACCTAGTATCCCTTACTAGTACTGCAATTCTCTTTCATCATAGACATAGAAGGAGCTTTAAATTTGTTCTCATGCATTAATTAAAAGCTTCACCTGGTAATTCTAGAACTGCAATTACCTAAAATGCTAGAAACATGGTAGGGTAGAAACTCATGGATCAAAAGCGTGGCCTAGCAATGTTCATTACAGCTGCAATAGTTTTACGTTAGCCAACGTCACGTTGAAAAGCATTACATTTGATGACACCGAGGGTTGACGGGTCAACTTCAGGACAACACACACGTACAGGTGCGTTTGCTTTTCTGACAGCTGCAGGCGTGGTGTTCAGCGTCAAGGACAGGTATGTGTGTGTGTGGATAGTGTTCAGAACCAAGGACATATCGCTTACTTTTGTGGACCTAATTGAATTTTTCGTTGTTTTTTGTTTTTGTTTTTTTAATATCACGTGCACCGGAGTCTGTATATGGCATTAAGGTTATTTCCCTCCTTCAAAAAATGTTGGTTTGGTTATACATGTCATCAAAGAGGGGAAATTGCCGGTCACAGACCTGAACAAAAACGAACAATATTGTGAACATCTACGAGTGTCTCTGTGGTGTTCGGAGGCTGCGCAGCATCAACGAGAGGTCGTGAATAATGTTCAGTACCAAGGACAGGTGTTTTTGTGTCTGACAGGTGTGCTGTGCAGCGTCAAGGACAGGTATGTTTGTGTGTGTTGAGATCGTTCACTATAAAGAAAGGGTATTTGTGTATGTGTATGTGCAAGGAGGTTAAATATACATGTGTATGTGTATGTGTATGTGTATGTGTGAGTATTAATGTTACGCATCAAAGAAGTACCGAAATGAATATTCCTCTATCATTCACATAAAATTATATATGAAATCTGGTCTTTTCTGAAATCACCAATGCAAGTTTTAAATCAATTGTCCCAGGATAACTTGCTAAAACGGCAACAATGTTTACTAGAAATACAACAGTATCGTGATCAGTCGTTGTCCCTTTGAAAATCCTCTGCATGGTGGATCTCTTATCACCCGAGGTTCCATGAGATCGCCAGCGCTTTGATATCTGAGACTAAATCTTCCTTGACAGTGCATAGTTGTAGGGCTAGGCTGAGCCTTTGAGTCATAAACATTAGGTGCTACAGCAGAAAATAGTTCGCATTTGACGAAAGTTGTTCTTTGCTTTTGCATTCTAAATTAGGATCGGCAAACGACAAAAAAACGGTTAGGCCAGAAGCAAGCATAACATAGACACACACAGGCACACGCAGACACAGATGTATAGCTGTGCTTCTTACGTGTTACTTGAAAACAGCATAATATATTTCAACGGGACGACGCTGTGAAATATTGTAATTATACTTAACATTGCTAGGCGGCGCTTTTGATCCAAGAGAGTGAAGCAACTTTGAAAGGAGAGAATTTCAGTTTTAGCGATGATTGCCATGGCACCAACCGACGATTTTGATCCATGAGCATGGCTGTATCAGATGACCTTTTCTTATCAAAGATATTCAGTCAGGTAGGTTGTCCACACACAAGCAAGCGACCCGTCCTTGGTACTGAACGCTATTCAAATACACGTTTACAATCAAACAAACACACACACACAAATGCATACATATCAAAACACACAAAAAACACCAAACCTATCAGACATACAAGCACACCTGTTCGTAGTGCTGAAGTTGAAAGATCGTTTCGTTTTCCTAGTACATTGTATCTGTAACCCGCATTTTTCAATACAGTCAAGTAGGGTTTTACTGTAAAAGGGTAAATGATCGCAGTGGTTTTAAGCTCGTGGAAAATTTATCGCGAAAACGGTGAACATAGAATCACCGCGAACATTTCCTCTTTTACAGTATCTCTCCAGTTTCAATTAGAACATAGAATCACCGCGAACATTTCCTCTTTTACAGTATCTCTCCAGTTTCAAATTAGATAGAAACATTGTGTTGCATATTCATGGCTGTTTTGGTTAAAGAAGTACTTACTTTTTAACTCTGTCAACTAAATCATGTTAATATCTATTCAGTTTACTCATAATACTGTATAAGCACACACGTGGCACAAGCAGATGTGTGTCATTGGTTGTACTATGTGTGTAACAGGCCTGTTGATAAAGTTTTGATTCCGAAGAGTAATGTACAATTATACTCTTCATGGTTCTAAGTAGGTATCTCAGTAAACGTTTGCTTATAATTTTCATACACTCATAATCGCCTCTTCCAGTAATACGTACATTGAAAGTATTGACAGGTTCTTCGTAAAGATATCACAAAATATTCCTCGTTGATTTTTCAAATGGCATCCAAATTTACATAATCTATGTCTAATGATGACCTGCTTTTCCACTGAAAGCCGCTAGAGGCCGTTTATTATCCAGCTAGCTGCCACTCAAACATCGTGACCATGGAATGCCAAAACTGGAAGTTCCGGTGCAGTACCAAAAAAGCCGCTAGGAGACCCAAGATAAAAGCTTGCAATTTGCTTTGTTGACAAGTAACCGCAAGTTTCATAACAATCCATCAGTAGTTTCTTGAGTTGTTAAAACACAAACAAATACTGTCACATAACGTTACAAACATGCGCTACCGAAAACATTATAGTCTTCTTGGCGAAGGCAATGATAATTACGGTATTTCTTTATCTATTATCCAACGGAACAACAGCCTGATCTGCCTACTTGGTAACCACTTGTAAAACTAACATAATTCTAACGAAGACAAGTACAATCTGCTCATGTCATGTTCTGACTCAATTGTCTTATATCTAGGCCAATATAGTGTAGCGCTCTGAGCATTAGAGATCTTGTGCAATTTGCCATACACGATTAGCGTATATGTCAGACTTGTTGTTACCTTCGCCGAAAAGGTTATGTTTGTCATACAGATTAGCATAAATGTCAGACTTGTTGTTACCTTCGCCGAGAAGGTTATGTTTTCGGTTACGCCAGCTGTAGACTGGGTCTGTATGTATGTCAAGAACATAACCTTTAATGGATCTTCATGATTTTTGGTAGGTGAGTAGCGGTTGTGGGAACAAAGGTCAAGTTCGCATATGGTTTACCTGGCGTTTTCCTACAGTACTGTAGCGGACTTTGCATATTTGTGTGTTTGTATGCAGGTAACAAACCTGATGGAAATGTTGAAAGTTCACAGAAAGGAAGGTCAAGGTCGATAATGGTGCTCCTAGCTGGTACCTAAGGTACTGCAGTGGAGCTTCAAAGTTTGAGGTCAAATTTTCTGCAAGTGCTACGGTCATGCTTTTTGTGTGGTAGATAGTTCATGCCACAGGAAGTAAGTTGTGTACATTTGGGCCCCATAGTGGCTTGTTTGGAACTGCAGTGGGTGTTTTTGTTTTGACCTGCGGACATAAATAACTTGAGAAGTGGTCGACGGATCGTCGTGATGTTTGGTATGTAGATAGCTCAGTTGGTGCTTTACATAATCAGATTATGATTATTCAAATCAGGAGCTAATTTGAATAATTAGTAAGAAAAGTTTATGAATCCGCTGTATTTCATAATAGGACTCTCAAGCATGTGACATGTGTAACTGAAAAAGAGAGAGAGGTATAGATAGATAGATAGAAATGAATATGCAAATAGCTACCTAATTTGCATAATCAATTAAAAATATTGAAATACTATTAGATTAGTGGTATTAAAAATGATGGGAATTTCATTTCGGCGGCATCAGGAAGCTAAGTAAAGGTGAACATTATCAGGCATAAATCATGCATATCAGGGCCTCATTAACATAACTTATAAGGAAATTTCTACAACATGCTTCTTACTATGCGTCCTGAATTCGGGGACACTATGCCTCAGCCCGGGCAGGTCATGTAAACAGATGGCCCTACAAAAGTAGGTCATATAAACAGATGGGCCACTGCACCACTGCTAGTTAATGAAAAGTCACATGTGCTATGTCCATCAAAATGTGTATGATATGGAATAAAGATTTATTCTATTCATATTCAGTTACTGTACCATTTCATCATCTCTTTCAACTTCCAACGCTGCAATATCAAACCTTTGTGGTCCATATAATATCAACATACTCATATTTTGTCATGACCTGTTGTAACGTATATCAACACACTAGACTCATATACTAGTCCAGGACCACCAAATGATTTGTTAAAGTCTAAGATGAAATACAATAATAAGCCTTGATATTTAGTGGTAATACAATGATTCGCAATACAAGTGGTGTGTGATAAAACTTGATTAATTGAGACTATGTCATTAGAATTCAGGAATTAATCTATTATGCAAATGAAAGTCTAGTATCTCAACCATAGGTCACGCATGCGTCGTCGTTTATACGGATGCATGTTGCCCATCAGTGATTAATACAATTCATCCACCTGACAGGTGCAGCTTATCCAAAAACCGATTGAACAACATGATTATCGTAGTGTCGAGCGTTGGCAGCCTCCACCAGGCCTTCCTACGGGGGTACGGATCGTAGAATTAGGCAACTAGGCCCAGGAGAGTCAGTCCGCGGGAAGGTTAAAGGCAACAAAAGCAATATTAAGGCCCAAAAAATGGAAATGAAAAAATGCTCCTGGTAGTGACATTTACTAACACTGTTTAGCACATTTGCATAAACACTTCACACTTTGAGCATTCTAAAACCACGCAAAATCGAGCCGTACAATGATCCCCTTAGTTTCGCGAGCCTACAAAAAATACCCGCGACGATTTTTTAGTGAGTTCTCACATCACACCGACGTCATATTTTTGCATCATGGACGTCGCTATACATTGATAGTGTTGTTTGAACTAATCACGTATAGAACTTACTAAATAGATTGACTTTCAAAATCCAATTTTCGGACCCTACTATTGTTTGGGTTTCCTTTAACATTTCTCCCTCCTCCCCTTACTGTGCGTGCAAATGAAACTCTGCGGTGGTCAAATATTCTCCCTATAGCCAGCGTGGTTAGTCTAGCTGGTAGAGACTATTGCGGTGAGGTGCAACAGTCCACGTTATATGTTATAGTGTCCAATTTCGTCATGCTATGCAATATTGGTTTCCTTGCTTTGTTTACTTGAACATTTTTGGTTTGTGCCTTGAGTCACGGCCATGCCTTTGTCTTACTAGAAAGGTAACATTTGTTAGCAAATGCGGTATATTTCACCCCCATCCCTCTCCATGCAAAAATATACTGTTGCAACATAACTCCAGTGCAAAGATAGCTAAGTTAAAAAATGAACGATTCGAACATAATCCCTATCCAAAATGGAACATTACTCAGTTTTCCTAATTTGACCTCTTGGCAAGAATGAACAAGCATATTCATGTTAGCTCTTAAGTGTATATTCTCATTAATCATCATATATTGTAAGGTGTCAGTTTCTCTGTACATCTGTAAGATTATTTTTTCATTCTTATTGTTCAACTTTTACTATCGTTTTCTGATTATATCTTATCAATCCATGTTCATAAATTTGATTTGTAGTCCGTTTCCTTTCTTTCATACATGTTTTACGAATTATTTGTATCCGTCGTATATGTTGTTTCTTGTTTGTTTGCTTGTTAGTTTGTTATGGTCTTTTTGTTTGTCACTTTGTGTTGTACGTTTGTTTGTAAAAATGCAATGATAAAATATTAACTTTTCTACATGCCTATTGGGCGTGATCATGAAATATAACTTGACTTATTTTCTGTGCAATATATCAGTGTAATTTGTTTAAACATCATTGTACTAAAGCCAAAAATATACATCTTTTGAAAAAATACTAAAACCTTAGAGAACTCAAGTTTCAAAATGAACACAGCGAGGGCCATAATATTTAACTAATACATCTGCAGATTTCAAACGAAGCACAAAAATGGCAAAGAACAGTAGAAAATCCAAAGGACTATACTGCAATAGAATGTAGAAAATACAGAACCAAGAAAAAAAGAAAGCTACCTTAAAAAATCAACATTGACCTACCCACGTGCCAAATATAATCATAATCCATCCAGAGGTTCTTGAGTTATACTGACTACAAAATCACAAACACACACACACACGCACAAACACACACACTCACACACACACACACACTCACTCACACTCACACACACACACACACACACACACACACACACACACATCCACGCAAACACACATCCACATCCACACAAACACACACATACATTCATACATACACACACACATAAATATACACACAAACACACACACATGCATATCCATACACTTTCTTAACATCAACTTGAAAGCTCATCTGTGTTGGTGGTTTAGAAGATAATTGAACCCACAGAACATGCCATAAACAAGCTTAATCTTTCAGGAGATGGGTTGCCTTGTTTCAGAAGTCGTCCACCTGTCACGACTTCATCAAGACACCTCGCCGTAATGCGAAAACAATTTGCTAATTCCCATTCTCCCATTAACGGTTGCGATTGAGGCGGTGGCGCGCGCACAATGGCGGCATTGTGCCGCGCGGAGGAGTAATTTGGAACATGAAGGGAGCCGTCCGAGCTTGATCAGGTGCTTCATTACACAGGGACAACGGTGGGGAGGAATTAATCAGTGATTGGTTCCTCAAGCGACGTGAGGAGCTCATGTAGCAGCTCTCCATTCCCATCTGTTGCTTGGAGACATCTAATCTTGATTTGGGTCTGAAACCAATCTAAGATAAAAACCAATCGGGGTAATCAGCAGTCGTGGCATGACTCCGTGGGGCACTTTTCTTTTACTCTCCCAGCCACACGTATCTGCCTCATCTGTACTGGGTTCTGTACGTCTGTTTTGCCTTGGGGGAAATGTGACGGGGTCTGGGAGCTAGAGGAAAAGCTTCTGTGTGTTATGTTTGATCGTGCATTTAGGACTACAGTTATTGCACCGTCAGAGTTCGAATCCACTGGTGTGGATTATTGTATTGCCATGTTTAAATAAAACCTCCCAAAATCTTCTAATGCAGACAGATGCAGATATAGATATAGACCACGTGTAGAACACTTGTCTGAGACAGCATGTTGTGAAATAAGACCAGAAGTCAGGATTGAAAACACACGCATATAAATGTGTGACCGTATAAACGGCACGTGCTAATGTGAAAAATGCCACATGAGTAAAAGCAGAACTAACGATACTTTGACATTTCACTCGAGAAACGCGTGTTTTGTCACGTTACAGACAACATTCAAAAAGACTTCAGAGGGTCAACCGACCTTAAACATATCAGCATAAAAACCTGGACTAACATTGTTTCATATTTGGATCTTTTTTTTATATCCGTGTTTGAGGAGAGCCACACCTCGAGCACGTTAACAAATTCTTTCTACTTGTCGGTAAGAGTAGGGGTCGATGTGAGTGGATCAAACACCACAGTCGGTTCTTATCTATAAAAACATACATGTATATGCGTATAACTGAAAGTTTCAAGGAGGTGTTGTTGAATTATAAAGTAATTTTGTGTACTTAGGAACTACTGGAAAATGTGAACGATATCCGTTTTTTTCCTAAGGATACGTTCATATCAAAATGGTATCGGATAGCGACTAGAGTACGTTTTATGTTTCGTACCGCCGAATAGAATACGGCAGTGTAACCAGAGTTAATTTCGTTAAAAGCCGGGCTTAGTAGCCTTTGGTAACGACCCATGTCTGCTACGAGGAATCAAAGCTAGCATTATTGTACTTCTCCCTGTCCATATCAAAGGTCTTGTCAATATCCAATATGTTTGCCGGACGCGAGCAGGGATTGGAGTGATTTAAACATTATCTCGAAGTGAGATGTTTTAGCCTAATTGATTCTTAAAACCAGATGGGAACACTTTCGTTCGTGATCCCTGGGCAAGCGGCGGGGCAAATCTCCGCACGTGCCCACAAGTCAACGCTGCACGTGACGACGGAACGCGTGGGGGAACCAAAACCGTACTCACGTTTGTCTAAAAATAAATAGTTGATCTTTAAGAATAGGGACTGAACACCAAAAGTACACAGTGTTTTAAAGGGATTTGTGGCTCGTTTCCGTGCTATATCTGGATATCATTGTTGGATATAAGATGGTATTTTTGTTAGCCACCTGCCACTATGATATATAAATACACACTTTCACATGTGCAAACACGCTTATAGGTCAAGATCGTTGCGAAAAGATGTGAGAATGTAATAATGTTTCAACCTGTAGATAATGTTGATGAAGGGCAACATAATATATAGTATGTAAATTATGAAAACCAAGACTTGATTTGCACAATCAATGAGGACAATTGATAGTATCAAATGATAAATGACCCCCGTTTAACGTAAAACGTATTCTAAGACAAAATATTTGCATAGTGTTTATCAAAACAGAACAATCGCAATCGTAGGATCAAAAATGAGATTTTATTATATATTTTATGATTATTGATGGCATAGCAAAGACTGCCATTTACGGTCAAACTCTGCATTATATCATATCATACATCCTGTAGATAAATTCAACTACATTCTAGAACTAGACAACCCTTACTGTGTACAAATATGTAAATATATCAAAGAATGTTTAGATCTTAGAACTAGTGTTGTAAGTTTTACATACTTGTACGTAGGTTAATTCTTTTGTATCCCATTGCTTGCTGTTTGCATGTATAGTTGTATAGTAAAATACCTCACAAAAGTCGCTGTACTTTTGTTGTGTCAAAAAAGATTGTTATATAACTGGCATTGTTACTTTGGGACTTAAATTCATGGGTGAACTATTTACTAAATGTAAAGTTCAGTGTGTCCTAAACCTAATGCTTTCTTTCAGTCGAATAATCAAGTTCAGAAGTATCTATTTCGTATTAATGAGGATCTACATATCAAAGTCGCCACTAAAAGCGCGATCACAGTCTTGTTTTGGTCGTAAGATTTTCAGTCAGTTGGTGTCAGAACCGACTCAAAAATGGGAGGTGTGGTTTTTACAATGTTTGTGTGCGTGTGCGTGTGCGTGTGTTGTCTCTACCAGACTAACTACGCCGGCTGTAGGGAGATTATTTGCCGGGGGACTTTGGCCATGGAGGGTTACATTCGCAGGGTTGAAATATTGGACCCTCTCTCCGTAGCCGACTCCCTTCATAAAGTTGACTCTATTTGGCCAATTTCTACTATTTTCCCAGCGACCCGCGGAGGCTGGTAGAGCCTAGTGCGTGTGCATGCGCGTTCGGCGGAATAACTTAAGAACCTCTGGATGGATTGCGATGATATTCGGAGTGGGCAGGTCTTGTGGACCCGACGGTCAAGGTAAATTTTTGGGCCTCCTCGTGGCCAACCTTGGTACTGCAGCAAAACTTTTTTTCATTTGTACCTTTGGTCCTGGGCATACTATGGTGTTGTTTAACGCACCGGGACACATGTACACTCAGCGGGGCCATTTGTGCCAGTTTCCGCTGACCTTTCGGCAGATTTAGAGAAAGCCTCTGAATCCTATCAGGTCTAAGACTTCAGCGTACAGTCACTCCTACATTCCATTGTTACTACCTGGAATAAGCTAAGTCCATGGCATTTAAACACAAACTAAGGCCACCTATAGTAGATTCAACACATTTTACAATTTTGATCTGCCATGCACCCGGACCGCTTCATGTTGGTGCGGCTCGTGTGTTGCTTGCCTGTGATGATTAGGATATGAAAGATATTTTTCAGTAGTGAAAATACGGACATACTAGAAAATTCCTGTCAAAATGTGTGTGTGTCTTGACAGGAATTCCTTCTTAGTCTAATGCCGTGTTCCCACACGGCAAAATCTATGCGACTCAATTCGCATCAAGGGCCAGTTCGAATCGACTTGAATAGATTTTCCTGAATGCGCTCCACAAGTGTGAACACTCAATTCGACTCAATGCAAATCTGAAGTCACAAAATCTGGAAAAACTTTACAATCCAAGTCATTTAGTCTCAAAGTCGACATATTCTTATCCCGTATTTACATTTAGTGTTAAAAACCTCGGATAAGTCTGCTACGGAGGCTAGTGGGTGGGTGCGCCATTACATAAACAGCAACTAACGTTAAGATCAAATTAAGTGCTTTAAGAGCAGCTGTCTGTAAAAACCAAGCAAAATGAGGTAAAAGTGGCCAAGTTCAAAAAATGAAATTTTCTTAGATTTTGTGTGGTGGTAGGGTCTTGGCCCAAACCTACAAAAATGGGAAAGTTTTGGGTCGGAGGTTTCCAGTTGCCATGGCAACGGCCATTTTTCAAAATGGCGGATTTTCGCCTTGTGAAGGCCTCTCTCTCGCTCAAAATGGACCATCTTTGGCCTACTGTAACTCCAACAAATGAACAGAAATGTTGCTGCCTCTAACATATCATATTATCCATATCTTAACAAGAAAAATGATGTTAAGTGTTGCTCGAAATGTTCTGGCAGTGAGATGCAACAAACGTTTAAAGATGACCTGTTTTTGTAAAATTTCAAAATTGACAAAACGCCATTTTTTGGACGTTTTTAGCAAGCAATACCTCCTTAAAAGGCACTTCAAATTTGTTGATTTTTGGCACAGCACTAGTTTAGATCTTTATAAATATCATATAAAAAAAGAAGTTTGGGTTCTCAACGGGGCGGGCCACAGTGACCCATAAGACTAAGCCATTGTTTCCATTATAGCAGAATTTCAACTGCAGAATTGAAGGTGAAATAAACATGTGCAACTTGGTGATTGAGATAAGAATGACTTTTCTTTAACTTTTTTATGCTGCAAGAAACCTGCATGGCGCTTAGAAAAGTATTTTGTAACAGTTGACTGTTGGTTGCCATGGCAACGGTCATCTTTGCTGTTAATGATGGATTTTCACATGGTTGTATTAGGAAAACATCCCTACCTACTGATTGTACTGGAGATATGGGCATAACTTTTATATTTCCATATAGCATGTGTTTCAACGTTTCATAGACAAAAAGTTCAAGATCAAGCATTAAGATTAAGAGGGTGTGCTAGGGGGTTATCAGAACCAATGAAATCAGAATTTTCATCTTGCTAAATTTTAGTCATTTTTAAGGAGCTTTTTCTTCAATCATGGGCAAAGTTGATGAATGCATGGCACATAGAAAAGTATTTTGTAACAGTTGACTGCTGGTTGCCATGGCAACGGCCATATTTGTTCTTAATGGTGAATGTTCACATTGTTGTAGGAGGAAAACATCCATAGCTTTGCTATATATGTAAAGAAAATGAAATCTGACGTTTTTTTCATGTAACAAAGAAACCTACCTATCACTTAGGACTGTAGGTTTCTTCAGGACCGACAGCTGGTTACCATGGTAACAGTCTTTCAAAGGTTCAGAATTGGTTTGTCTTCAGGATAGGCAAGTTGGAAATTAAGATGATTAGATGATTTTTTTTAAAAATCCTTTATGCTGCAAGGAACCTACCTTACACTTCTATTTTTTTATAACAGTTGATTGCTGGTTGCCATGGCAACGGCCATTCTTTCATTGTCTCTCTTAATTGGTTTTCCAAAATGAATCACCAATACAACTACTAACAGAAAATGGACATACATGGGTCACAACAAAAGCCAAATAAAAACCGGGACAATGTGTACATGTGCGGCACACAATACATACATTTACAGATAATCATAGCCTCCCTTAATACCCTTATAAATATCAATTGTAATTTGCCTCCAAACAATATTGTTTAAGTATATGATTACATATCATTATTTCCTTACATCTATATCATTATATGAATGTGAAACGGCCATACTTAATGCCGGATATTCACAAGGTAAATGTCATAGTTATGCGCACAGTAAAGTATTTGACCTGCAACTCCTAGGGGGAGTAGTAGGACGCTATGCATCCGATATGATACATCCAGATGCGGAGACAGTTGTTTTTAAGATTGTTAATACAATTTGAAAATAATAATGGGTAGACCATCATAAAATTGAAGACAAAGTAGTACTTTTAACCAATAGCTCACTAAAACAAAGTTAATGAACTGAGCTTAAGAGGGGCCTTGTATTTTTGTCAGGGACTATACTTTAATTTGACTATTTATGCTAATAAAGTTAAGATTTCTTCTTATAGAATTATTCAATATTTACTGCATGCTTTTTTATGCATTCTGTCAGAATGAATTTGAGGGACACGACCTTGCGAAACAAAAAAATTGAATATCCGATATCCGAGTACCTCAGGGATGAGTGCCTTCAGAATTTTTTTACGTGAATCATATCAACAATATACAGTTTTTTTTACTATTTTAGAACCTAAAAGCCACTGATTTAAGAAAAGCCTAAAATTCTATTTCAGCTATAGGTTGACCTGCAGTAACAAGTTGTAGGTCAAAATTAGCACAGATACAGAAAGTACTCGCCTACGGAGAATTCACAAAACTATCCAAAGATTAAACTAAAATGTGTCTACAATATTCTCCAGTGGATGTACGTAGGAGGTCAATCTTAACATAGGAAGTGCTAAACAGAAGTGTTCTGCAATGCGCCATAGTTCTTTTATCTTGTTTTCACCTATACGGTATTATACCCCAGGTATGTGGAGTCCTGATAGCCCCAATGCATGCGGACCCTTTGTCTTTATGTACCACATAGTGAATACACAAAATGATTGAGTAAGTAACTTAGTGATTGATGTCTTAGAGAACAATCGAATGTGTAAAACAGCTTTATTCCATTTCAAGTGTCCCTACAAACCCCATGTAGTGCCCCGATTAACATTTTTAATTATTGTAAGCATTTCATGGCATCTATCCGTGGTTTTCACACAGCGACACAAAGAAGGCCATCATAGCTCACACCGTAGTGAGACGTGATTACCTCACTTATTTCGTATCAGTCCCAAAACACGAAAAATACACATAAAGACCCTTAAGTCACGGCTCCCGTCATGCGTGTCCCAATAAAACAACGTTAGTTATTGACTCAATAGATGTTCCTCTCTCCAACAATGGTAAAACCATTCACCAACATTGCCAATGATTGAAGAAAAAGCCCCTTAAAAATGACTGAAATTTAGCAAGATGAAAATTCTGATTTCAATGGTTTTGATAACCCCCTAGTACACCCTCTTAATCTTAATGCTTGATCTTGAACTTTTTGTCTATGAAACGTTGAAACACATGCTATATGGAAATATAAAAGTTATGTCCATATCTCCAGTGCAATCAGCAGGTAGGGATGTTTTCCTAATACAACCATGTGAAAATCCATCATTAACAGCAAAGATGACCGTTGCCATGGCAACCAACAGTCAACTGTTGCAAAATACTTTTCTAAGTGCCATGCAGGTTTCTTGCAGCATAAAAAAGTTAAAGAAAAGTCATTCTTATCTCAATCACCAAGTTGCACATGTTTATTTCACCTTCAATTCTGTAGTTGAAATCCTGCTACAATGGAAACAATGGCTTAGTCTCTGGGTCACTGTGGCCCGCCCCATTGAGAACCCAAACTTCTTTTTTCATATGATATTTATAAAGATCTAAACTAGTGCTGTGCCAAAAATCAACAAATTTGAAGTGCCTTTTAAGAAGGTATTGCTTGCTAAAAACGTCCAAAAAATGGCGTTTTGTCAATTTTGAAATTTTACAAAAACAGGTCATCTTTAAACGTTTGTTGCATCTCACTGCCAGAACATTTCGAGCAACACTTAACATCATTTTTCTTGTTAAGATATGGATAATATAATATGTTAGAGGCAGCAACATTTCTGTTCATTTGTTGGAGTTACAGTAGGCCAAAGATGGTCCATTTTGAGCGAGAGAGAGGCCTTCACAAGGCGAAAATCCGCCATTTTGAAAAATGGCCGTTGCCATGGCAACTGGTAACCTCCGACCCAAAACTTTCCCATTTTTGTAGGTTTGGGCCAAGACCCTACCACCACACAAAATCTAAGAAAATTTCATTTTTTGACTTTGGCCACCTTATGCTTGGTTTTTACAGACAGCTGCTCTTAACAGCCAAATTTCGGAAATGTAAAGCAAAGCCTTGGAAGTGCATGCAAAGCCTCAGTCACTGACGAACGTCTGACTGTTTCAAAATGTATCCAGGTACTTCAGTAACTGCCTTTTTGGGTATCCTATTACTTTATTTATTCATTGGTTCGGCATGTAACGTAAAATGACCTATTTACGTGCAGAACCTATTTACGTCCGGTTTGGCTCATGTCCACATGTCGCGGTGTATGCCGGAGGCTTTTACTAAGGGCGAACCCATGTGCGGCCATAGGACTGTAGGTTTTGAACCAATAACACTGCGTACCGGGAAGGACCCCTACTCTTTTCGATAAGTGCGGTGGGTTATTTAACGTGCTCGAGGTGTGGCTCTCCTCAAACACGGGACCTCCATTTAACGTCCTCTCCGAGGGACGCCCCTAACCGAAGCTGGGTACTCATTTACACCTGAGTGAAGTGAGGGAAGGGCACAACATCGGGGCATATCGGTGGTTTCGAACCCGGGACCTCTCGGTTGTGGGTGTCTTATTACCTCGACGTTTAACCTTCATCGACGTAAAGCAAGGATAAAATTTGTGAATAAAAACATCCAAGTTTATTCACTAATTTTCAGTACCGCCAACCTGTAGGAGAGCTGTATTTTCTTGCTTTAATGCTGTATGAAATTAACATATATTTGTATGTTTACAACGTTTTCAATCGTGAGTTACGGTTAGTGCAACTAAGGTATTAGTAGAATTAGATTACAAGATTGATGCCTGAAAAGAATAGATACTGTAAATGCAGAAATGTTCGCGGTGGTTTTATGGCGACCGTTTCATCACGAACTTAAAGCCACCGCAAACATTTTTATCCAATGCTGTAGCAGTATGTGACTATAGCGCTGCCGCGAACTTAAATTAAAACCACCGCGAACCTTCCATTTTCGCCTTAGCGCGAAATAAAAACCACGTGAACTTAAATGCATTTACAGTATAGGGAGCCACGACAGATAAGATAATAGTAAAATGATAAGAATATGCAATGACGTTTTTCGAGGAATAATTGCTATCATCTACACCTTGCCCCATCTTTCCATTGCGATTTTGTTTATGCAAGCGTCATTTTACCGTCATCTTAAAAACATCAATAATCAAGTTACAGGCAATAACCGAAATCTACCATTTGTTGCAAATTGTTTCAACATGTTCCAACCGTAAACAAATTACATAGACGTTTGAAAATTGTTCTAAATAAAGAGATACATGTGCAGTTACTTTCAAAATATTTCCAACATATATAGATAAGTTCAAACATGTTCAAACTTTCAACTTTAACTGTTTGAACAATTTTGAACTATTTTGACTGAAATTTCATTTCATCTAAAATAGCTCAAACTTATTACAAATATCATCTGAAAACGTTAACCCTCTCGGTGACTTGGAATTGACCAGCATCCACGCTAGAAATCTAAAAGGCGCCCACCAACTTTGTATCCCTTTGGAAAAAACAAATCGCTATAAAAACAGTCCCATTCCATACTTTACTCATCTATTGAATACATACACCTGATAAAATCTCCCGACGTTGATTTATATAGTTTACAGTTTGATAATAGACATTGTTTCTTCTTTTATCATTTGTACAATAAGAATTTCTGTATTTGGTTTCTAATTCTTTTTCTTGTCTCTAGATTTTGAATAGTACTAGTTGTTTAAATTTAAGTTAGATTTTGTTAAATGTAATACGCCTAATGTACGCAATTCAGCATCCTCTTCTGAGGACGCTGCCATGTACTTTAGCAATGAATGAATGATCGAATCAATAAACTTACTATATATATAAACTGTTTCAGCATTAAGTATTTCTTGACACAATTATCAATGAAATATTCCTGTCAAACAAAGGGCCCTAGGGAGCAAATAAAATTCAATGTTTGTAATGTTATTTCGGTTGGTTATAGGAGGTTAACAAGGGATATTTTGAACCTCCTTGGTTATACACGTATAAGGATGAATGATTAAGTGAATAGCAAGATTATTTTATTCACACCCAAGTATTTTACAAGAGCCGACGTTACGATAACTGTCTGTCATCTTCATCAGGGCACTGAAGTTAAGGTGTTACTGCTAACAATACAGTCCCAAACGTCAAACGTCGACTCTTGTAAAATACTTGATTGTGAATAAAAGAACCTTGCTATTTAGTCATTCGCCAACCTGATGAAATTATTCAAAGATGACTAAGTAAGGGTGGGATGTACCGGTAGCCGTCTCATATCACGCTTTTATATTCGTTTCATTTTCAAGACACCTGGGTATCCCCTTCAACAGAATTACTAATTTCCAAGGGGACCCAGCTTCATAATGTCTTTAACGTTTTGAATACTGTAAATTCAGAAATGTTCGCGGTGGTTTTATGTTCGTGGTTTTCGCGGGGACCGTTTCATCGCGAAATTAAAACCACCGCGAACCTTTTTGTCCAATACTGTAGCAGTATGTGACTATAGCGCTGCCGCAAACTTAAAATCACCGCTTACACTCCATTTTTCGCGAAATGTAAACCACGCGAACTTAAATGCATTTACAGTATTGGAAACATCATTAATTTACTCGAAATTGTTTATCAGTGAAGTTAGTCTACAATGGTTGCATTTCATTGTTACAAACGTGTAAACTATCATAAACTTATTACAAAAACAATCAATTTTGCAAACACCATAACCAATGCCCCAGTACCGAGGCACACTTTTTCTAATGAAATTAAGTCTGTAATAAAAGTATGTCTGTGTATTTGACCAAAAAAGGCCTGTTCCAGTCGCTTTACGTTATATAAAATGTTATCGTTTAGTGTGTCAACTACTTAAACATAGCTGACTTGAGTCGTTTGACGTGCGCTTGAAGGCGTGCCTATTGAATAATCAGTATATATGGAGAGGTGATGGCATTGATAAAACGGTGGCGACCTTTGGAAATACAGGATAAACGCTACTGGTAGCTCAAATTTCTGCGTTCTTAGGACGTACTGACGTCACCATCGAACCGTTATGAAAGTCTGACGTAACCGTGCATGTTCATGAAAGTTTACGGAGGACGTAGATGCCTCTGATGTCCCACTTTCACTACATACGCCCACCTTCGGTATGATCATTTAGGCGGAAGAGACAGCTAGAATCTCCCGTCTTGGCTTATCCCATGTCATTGATGTTATGTGACTTCATGCGTAGTGATTTGTTAACGAAAAGAAGTCAATTCGAATGTTAGACCATGTTGATTTGATTATATTTGCTGACGCGTCAATTTTCGTCCGCTTCCTCCCCAAAAAAATGCATAATTTTCGACAATACTGTAAATCGTACAAAGCAGCTGTAAAATGACCAAATATATGCCATAAATTGCATAACATATTTCAGAAAACGGATACTAATGTCGTAGAATTCCATAGCCAATTTTAAATCAAAGAATGATATGTGAAAGAACAAAACTAAAGAATCTATTATTCGGTATACCATACTGTGTGTATAGTCATTTGTTCAACATTCCTGACCTTGTAGACTTCATCATGAATGCAACTTTTTTAACCCAACTTTCATTTTTTCGCATGTTCGCATCAGTTTTAGGGTTCGTAAAGGATGCCATCCACATAATCGAATTAACACAGGCCTGACTTAGACCTACAAGAACTAACCCTTGCTGACGTAAGTCTTCTGATGTTTTTTATGTTTTTCTGTTTTATCTTTTAATGTGGCTGAAATGATAAGTTTGTGAAGGTCGAAGCATGTCTTGTTATGCCTTAGCAGATTTGTGTCGAGATATCGTCTGCGACGCTGTGATTGGTCGGCGGGATTTGGTCAGACGGGCCGACAGACGAGACAAAAGGGGGATGATCAGGTGTCCCAAATCATCCCAACACAAGTAACTCCAGGGGGGGACTCATTACCTCAGTCGTGGGATTGGAACCTAAGTAGTCCAGTCTCAACCTATTAACCTAATGTAATTAGCCCTTGTTAACACAATCACACGTCAACAACTTATTTAAACCCGCCCCCGCGGCCTGGACGCCACACAAGCTTCTTTACCTTCGATGTCATCACAAGTTCCCTCGTTGAGTGACATTTAGTAGCCGGAAGCCCCGCATATATTTGCCAAGTTTCCATGGCACTCCTATCCCACTTGTATGGAGGTAGTTGTACTTTTTATCCATTCCAAGTGCCGGGGGTGAACGTGGTGAGACCAAGCGCTGTTGTCGGGCTGCCCCGTGAGTTCCAGCGACCAGACCCGCTCTTGTCAGTCTACCCGCGCCATTGCCTACCCCAACTACCACCTGTTGTGGTCACGGATATGTCGTCCTCGTCGGAACGATCCCCGAGCCCCGAGGAGAAATCCCCGGTCTCTCCTCCCGCAAGAGCCGCTAGTAGTAGCACAAACTCCTCGACGCCAATCATCAACTTCTCAATCGACGGGATCCTCGGACTGCGTGGCCGCGAGGAGAGCAGGGTGCCCGCCGGCGGGGAGGCCTCAGACGAGGCCCCGAAAACCTCCGACGCGGAAATAACCAGTCTTTCGTCCATATCAGTCGACGGGCCTCTATCACTCCCGGGAATGGACGACCCGAGATATCGTTTCTCCTGGCTGCAGTGTACCCGCTACAAACCGCCCAAACTCCCACGTAAGTGTTTATAAATCTTCACACGCCTTCACAAAAACGTCAGGCCACTTTCAACACCAGTCCATTTCTACTATTCGTTGGACATGACAGGAAAATATTCTTATACAAAATATAGAAGAAAAAGCTGTATGTTATCCAGTATGTAATATTCTCTTCTAGGTGGTCTAAATAGATAGCTTGTATCAGAACTATCTTCCTTTGTTTCTTATATTTGCGCCAGGGGCGGAAAACCCGCTTGTTCTTTGTGTGTACGGTTTCTTTAAGAGTCCAACGAAGCAGATTAATATGAGCACTCTGAGCTACTGACCCTTCTTCGGTATAAACATGTGTTCAGAGAATACCTTCTATAAACATCTTATAAAGTCCATCTTTTCACAAGAAGGAATATGACAATGTGTAGTGTTTACAACAACTCTGAAATCTTGATATTTTGTGCCTTTGCTTTGTCAGTCACCGATATTGTACGCAACACCGACATTGTGTTGTGAAGAAAAAATTCATTCTGATTAGATGTAATGTGACAGATTGAAAACCGACGGCGTGAAAAATACATCTTCTACAATATCAGACGTAATTAAATCTTCAAACCTGTCTGGAGTATTAAAAAAGATATTTTCTTTGGTAACGGTAGAAAGAAATTTGAAGTAAAAACAACACCGAACGTTCGCATTGGGCTAAGGCGAATTCTTTCCAATAAAATCATTCTCTGAGACTCGCCCCAGTTGTAGACGGTCATTCTTTACTACAGTACAGTAACATTTCTATTCAAGAGAAATGCATTTAACATTTTGTTTTACCACAGTTAACAGTTTGAAGCTGGGTATTGGGAAAGCCTTAACACCCACTCTTTTGCACAAAGGATAGTTAGGGTTGGGTATAGGACCCATCACAGTGCTTTATCAATAGTGAATGTTTTGGTTGATGATAGAATGTTAGAACAATGATCAACTTGTCAAGACGCATTTACCCTAACAGTCGTTTCGTATCTATAGAAAAAGTCATAAATTCATCTCAATGCTAGCGTCTGTGTCTCGGTAAAAAAAATACTGCATTTCCTAAATTGTGGCGTGAGCTAAGAAATAGTCCCTGTAAAGTGTTATGATTAATTGCTGTAGTCTTTATGAATATTCCCGTTCCTAACATCAGAGTATACTTCATACGGAGACGTAGATTTTTCTAATTTCAGCCATTATTCTCTTTTCGCCTTTCGTGGAGGAGCTCTATTTTACCGTGTAGGACAAAAACCTTGGACACAACATGTACGTGTGCGACGCTCGTATTCTGTCCGTCGGTCGACACTGGCGTTGTTTTGAAGGGTAGTAATGTGGTGCTCGTTTAATGGCGAAATTTCGCGGCACGCACCACCTCATGACTACGTACCCTGTGACGTTTAACTCCCTGGCCGGTACGTCAGACAAAAATGCCCGCCATGTTCTGATCGCACGGCCGTGGGGACAGAAATACGCACGCTTGTCGGTTTTCAGGACTGATTTCCCGCTTGTTTTAAATTCAGGTGCCAAACGAAAAGATGGAAGCAAGAAGAGGAAGCTCGGTCGGAACCCCAGGGTCCCCTTCTCGGCACACCAGGTCGCGACGCTGGAGTCCAAGTTCCGGCGGACACACTACCTGAGCAGCGTGGACGTCTCCGAGCTGTCTGTGGCGCTCAATCTCTCAGAAAATCGGGTAGGTAGCTAAAATCTTCAACAGGCTTTCTCTGCGTCTATCTGTAAAAGTATATACTACCGGTAGAAGAAAAGTGTACAAATATTCACGACGATCACGACGGCGGAGTGATGTTTTCTCCTCTGTCTACTAACAGCGGATGTAAGTTTGATAGGAAAATCCTCATGCCTGACAACATTTCCGTCTGTTTTCTTTTTTACCTCGCTGTCACCGCGATTTGCTGCGCGGGCGTGACAAGGCGAACGGCCTTAGACCAGATATGGCTCTTCAAAATATCAAAGTTAAGAGCTAGACAGCCAAGGACATTGTGAAAACAAGGTTTAAGAATAAAGCTAGGTTGTTATTTGTTCAGTTTCCACGACTTAAGAAACGATATGTCAATTGACGCTCAAGGCCGGAACCATTTAGTAAATAAACCAACAAAACACTATTCAACCACTCAGTGGCAAAGTATTTTAGCCTTTTTGTCTTAAACGTGTTCTAAAAATGCAGTTTCAAACAAGATGATACGTTATGACTCGGGTAGCAAGCCAAACATAATTCACAGAATACAGAACTAAAATCAACAACAGAGAACAAGTTGCCAAAGACTTAACAATATGAACGAAAAGAACAATTCTGTGACTTAATTTGTAATTGCTAAATGGTACATTCAAAGCACCGAGGGTTTTCTCCATTTCAATATGTCGAAGTATGTGCCTCTGATAATTACCGTTTGGCATAGGTTTCGGATATAGGTGAAAGCAATGATGTATATTATGAAAAATAAATCAGTCAATAGACATTCGGAGTCGGGACACTTACTAGACATTTTACTTTATTTACAAATTAGTGACAGTCTAAGATTCAATTGTTTTGATGACTTTCATACAACATATCAGCATATAGGTTGATTTCACAACAGTTTTAATGTAAGGTTCGGGCCAGCTTTTTTTATTTCCGTCTTCTTTCAAAAAGCAATGTTACTCCGGATCCACTAAAAAGACAGTAAAGGAACAAAAAAGTACGGCAGAAATACTAGCGGTTTCCTGTGTGAGCGAAGTAAATAACTCCCGTCGGGCTAATACGTGATGTTGCTTTATGTGTCTTAATCCTCGCATTTGACAAATCCGCCGTATGGTGTGTTTTTCTACAAGAAATGTAACCTAAGCCTTTTCTGTCTGCCCCTATCCTCAAAGCCAACAACCTCTCCGACAATACACATTCCTGGTGGATGTATTAATGTATAGATGTATAAGTGCCTTTTTGACAATATGTATATCAGAAATATAGTGAAAGAGTTAGAGAAAACGCACTGCTTTGGGCTTGCTGTGTGGCATGGGTTTTCTTCACTTACATAGCTCGAAATTCATTTTTGGGAATAGGTCACAGTACAGTGAAGCACCTAACCTAAAAATTTAGGTGCACAGAAAGTATTTTAGGTGCAGAACATAGAATAAAGTACATGTGAGCAAAACGTACACACCGTTCTGTTTCTGTAGTTCTATAATTGACTAAATTCTAAACAAGCAATGCATTCAGCAAAAGTACAACAAAGCTTATATCGCTTTCTCTGGTACCTACGCTTCAAGAATATTCTGTATTATAGCATCTTTACCCTACAGCCTACAAAAAGGTCTAGTAGGTACACTGGTGCACGCACAGTCAAAAATAAGGTACACGGCTCCATAAAATCATTGTAATTTGGAGTTGTTCGGTACTATAAAAAAACGTTGACATGATTGGTTTGAAGCTCAACTTCATTTTTCAGTTTAAATGGAACGTACGTTCGGTCACCGAAACGTCGGTGGAATAAATCTCTTGGTTGTGTAAAAAGAGTTATTTTATTCGGAACGTACGTTGGATAGAAATGTTTGGTGTGTGAGTGTGTGCATATCACCTCGGTAGTCGCTATCACAATCCTTTCTGTGACGATATTCATGATACGAATTCATACTTTTGCTGTTTTGTTCCTTGTAGGTGAAAATTTGGTTTCAAAACCGCCGCGCTCGTGAAAGACGGGAGCGAGAGAATCGGGAACAGGGGCGGTTGCAGGCGGCAGCAGCGGCGGCTGGGGTCCCCCTCCCCGCCGTGTCGTGGCCGGAGAGCCAGCCGGCGAGTCACGGTTCGCCCACGCCAAGCCCTACTCACCAGTACGTGCCCAGTGTGGGACAAGGAACCTCGGCGTTCACACCTGTGTCGTTCACCTATTGAATGGACTAACCAATCGGGTATGCTTGTGTGCCATCGATTTCAAACAGCCGTTATTTTTTTGGATGTGTACAGTAAGTTGTTTCAGTTATACACTTTGTAAATGGCGACAACCTTGCATGTCTCCGTTGTTCTGTTTTGTATGACTTAGCTTGTCTTCTACCATTTCCAGTGCCATACGCCGTCGTCATACTTATAATTATCAATTGGAATATGAACATTTATACGCCCATGATAGAGGTTATAACCTCCTTGGTAATTGTAACTTTGGCACAACCAGAAATGACAGTGTTTATAAAGATATTGTTTACAAATAATTCGGAGAAAACATCAGATACTCTTATGCGATATCGATGTTGTTTTGGTTCAGATAGATTGAACACACTTCTTTGCAGCGTATATGTTACTTTACAGGGTAACTATATCATATATCGCATTTTGCAAATTGTGATTTGAAAATGTGGCCAAAATACCTGTTACGAAAGTAAACGAAACTATCCGACTATTGCTTCGAGTCTGGTTAAAGTTGTCTGCGACAGTCTATTCAAGGCGAACTGGAATGGCCACGTGAATGTATTCATACTATAGCGGTGTACTGTTTCAACATGCAAGTACATTTTCTTTCATAAAGTCTTTTTAAAAAGTGCCGTTTTCACATGCAAGTTGCCAAAGTCAAAAGACATATTTTGCCCGAAGTCGTGGGTTGATTGTACAGTAAGGGTATTTTGGTGGAGCAATGCTGTGTTGAGCGCTGTCTTCTCAAATATGTGAATGTTTTAGATAACTAAGAAATATATTGTTGGAAGGCTATCTTTATTGTTCCGACGTCTGTGTATGTACATGTACATGTAATCGTATAGTTTTGTAGTTAAAAATGAATATGCTGCCTAGTGAGCCCAGACGTTGTATTTTAGTATTTTTACCATGACTTCGCCAGTTTGACGTTTTGAAAAAAAAGGACATATTAGATTTTGTATACTGTGAAGTGTATCAATCTCTCACAAAATAGTACCCTGGAATAATGACGTATACATTTGTGATATAAAGTTGAGAAAGCGTTTCGAATAAATATTTTTGGAACCATGAAATGTGTGTATGTACGTCAGGTTTTTTTCTCGTCACCGGTAGACGCGTAGCTAGCTTGACGTTCGCTCTATTTTGACTGCATGTGTCGGTTCCGCATTGACAGAACGGTCTACACAGTTATAGATACCAAAATTTTTACCTTGAGTATGAAAAAAAGGAATATAGAACGAATTTCCCTCCAGCTAAGTCAGATAAAGATATGTTAGTTTCTCGAAAGTTGCCCCGTTCTTTTGGGCGGTGAGGTTTTATGTGTGTTGGGGCCTTGTCACATTTTCGCGACCATATAGGTTCACCACAGAAAAGGAATGGAATTCTAGGGACAGTTGTATTGGATGTGTCGCACCAAAAGTATTTTCAACTGCTTCTTCAACGGAAAAAAATGCCGTGTGTTGCATGTTTCAACGGTCCCTGTCATAGCCTTGATGAAAACCCTAGCCTCTACCAGGCCCCGCAGATGGCTGTAAAAACAGTAGAAATTGGCCAAATAAAGTGAATAGTATGCTAAGGGAGCGACTACGGAGAGAGGGATAATATGCGACTCTTATTTTGCCAATATCTACTATTTTTCCAGCGATCTGTGAATCCTGGTAGAGGCTATGAAGATCTAGTCTCTACCAGACTAACGACGCCGGCTGTAGGAAGAATATTTGCCAGGGTTTCACTTGCAGGCTCCGTTAGGATGGCAGATTGGACCCTCTCTCCGTAGCATACTATTCACTCTATTTGGCCAATTTTTGCTATTTTTCCAGCGATCCGTGGATCCTGGTAGAGGCTATGAAAATCGTAGACTACAAAAGAAATGTACAGCGAAGGCGCCACGCGCGCCGCTCACCCACGCTACTCTCTCTGAATCCCGGACATGTGTTGTCTCTGTCGGCGGCCGGCGCAAGGCTCGGCCGGCCGGATCATCCAAGATTACGGGATTCTTATACCTTATGGAAAACGGCAGGTGGCATGTGTGTTGGAAACTACTGTGGAAGTTTTTGTTTTCGGTGGAATTGCGTGGCAAACTTTTTCCTTCAATGTCTCATTTTATATACAGGTGTGACCGCAAGGGTAGATACTCAAACCCACGTTTGCATTATTGTGAAATACTCCCCTCCAAAGACAATTAGAAGAAGAGCAGATTAATCTAAGGAAGTCAAAGCGTAGATTTTCTGGATTTGTCAAAGAATTATCCATGTGTCTTCACAATCATTCTAACTGCGTACCATGCAAAGATGGCCGTCTCTATTCGAAACTTTTCGCACTGCTGTATATACCAAGCCCCTTGAACAATGTGCATTTAGAAGTTCTTCTCGGTTGGCGTCTTGATATTAGTTGTTGGATTGTCTTGAGTTGACTTAGTAGACTTAGAGTAAAGCCTAGGATGTTAGGAAGTCGGTTTGAAAACGGCTAGAAGCCTGACAAAGACCTACCGACCGTCGACTGAAAAAAAAAAACTGTGATCCCGCAAACTGTTTTTATTTATGACATGTACGCGCGTACTACTAAAGTTATTTGAGGATAGAAGAAGAACTTTATTGCACGACAATTGTATACGGTACAAAGACAAAGTATGGCAAGAATTCGTGAACATAATACAAAATAGAAGTATAGAATAAAACTTAATATCTTAATTACTAATACAATACACTAAGGGCTAGCATACGTTTTTTGATATAGTGTTATAATCGAGTGGGGCTAATCATTAGTTTCGGTATTTTTTCTAATGACAAAGCAGTTGTTTAGATATTTATCTATATTTGCATTGTTGGGATTGTTGCATTTGAAAACATACTCAAAACAGTCTGTTGCATCGAGACTCTTAAAACTTGTTGTACTTGTTTTGAGAAATGTGAATAATTTATTACGTAAAACATCATATCTAGAGCATTCCATGACAAAGTGAAATTCATCATAGATACGTTTTATTTTGTCATTATGAATGCTGTATGCATTGTTTAGGTGAAAACGAAAACAGCAGTTTTAAGTGTAGAGTAGGATTTTACAATTCACTCATCATGAAAACAAACTGATGACAAATACTTCTATTTGTTTCCATGAATGACTAACTTAAATCCCTGCATTTTCTTGTAGAAAACGAGATGAAACATGATTATATTTTCCTCATATAGCTTCCTTAGTAGTCAGTAAAACCAGACAGTAATTATTCATCAGATCAACAAGTTATTTCAAATGCAACAAGTCGTCTGAAAATGACGTCATGAGCCGCCCAAATCTCCGCTGTTGTGGTTACCTGTGACAAAAACACGCTGTTTGGTAATCGGTGGGTGAGGTCTGTTTTGTTGTTGACAAGATATAAAAAGGAAAAAAAGGCAATCTGCAATCCATTTCAAATGCAACAAGTCGCCTGAAAATGACGTAATGAGCCGCCCAAATCTCGCTCTCCGCTGTTGTGGTTACCTGTGACAAAAACACGCTGATTGGTAATCGGTGGGGGAGGTCTGTTTTGTTGACAAGATATAAAAGGGGAAAAAGGAAGGCAATCTGTATCGTGTTTCAAAATGACTAACGCTCAAAAGGAAACAAAATCTTCGTAATACGAGTACGCGTCAACTGTGAACTGAATATCGTCTAGTGGCTGACTCCTACTATTCTATTATTCAAAGAGCTTTGCTGTGACAATTATTTAAGGACATAAAAGAAAAGACCAACAGGACCGGTCTCTAATTGGTCAACAAAGGAAGAAAAATTGATAAAATTAAGCCATTCTGTCGTCCTGGGGTACATGGTATTGGTCTTCTACTCTCATTTGAAAAAGACGATTAGAAGTAGGGGGGCAAAATTGCAATTGAATAAATAGGCTTACAGACGTTTCGTTGATCGTAGCTATTCACAAAAATATGCCCAAAATATGACTGAAATACGCCTGGATTTGCTGTTAGAATAACGATAATAAGCGGGTTTTGCAGCCCTCCTTGGCCAATTTTTTCATGCTGTGTGGGGCTACAAGAGTAGCCGATTGTTTGGCTTCTTTCATGGCACATAATCCTACCATTGCCCACTCAGAAGTGTACGGGATAACTCCATATGACAAGTGTATTACCGGGCCCGCCTTGGTTTGTATGAAGGCACAAACCCACGCTAGAGAGTCAACTATTGTCAGAGCTGTACTAAGGTAGTCTCTATCAGAATAACTATGCCGGCTATAGGGAAAATATTTACAAGGGTTTCACTTGCAGGATTGCAGATTGGATCCTCTCTACGTAGCCGACTCCCTTAGAATACAATTCACTCTATTTGGCCAATTTCTACTATTTCCCCAGCGATCCTCGGGGCCTGGTAGAGGCTACACTAAAGGAGAGAGTGTAGCCATCAGACGTTTTGGTTCCAATGAAAACATTCGATAAAGATCTGTGATAAGAGGGGTATTTTTCGAAACAAGTGGGGTGGCAGGGCGAGTTTTTACTTTGTAGCGTAATGCCCAGTGACCTGTGTGTTTGTAATGAGCACGTCGGGATCTGCGATGGTCCGTGGAATAATACCCAAACAATAACAACACAGACACACACACACTGGTAGTCTAGTCTCTACCAGACTAACTACGCCGGCTATAGGGGGAATATTTGCCAGGGTTTCACTTGCAGGCTCCGTTAGGATGGATGATTGGATACTCTCTCCGTAGCCGACTCTCTTAGCATACAATTCACTCTATTTGACCAATTTCTACCATTTTCCAAGCCATCCGCGGGGTCTGGTAGAGGCTAGTTTGTCTCACCGACGTTGTTGTACGATTTGACCGCGGTCACATTTGCCCGCACGAGTTACGACAGCAAGTTGTAGGCACAGAAATCATGACACAGTCGTGTTTTTGTCGTACAAAACTCAGCTGTTTTGTGACGGAAATTGTTGCCGTAGACCCGCGTCGACGGTCGGTGATGTCATAGCCTCTCTGAAAATATTTCGACACAAAAAAATCGTACGAACGAATGTGATTCCACATCGCAACGTAAGTTTAACTTTATACAACCTTAAATGTGAACATACAATGGATATCAAAATGGCGATCGTGAAGAAGAAATAAATGAAAGAAGACTGCACTGTATTATTCGTGACTTAATACTTGCAGTACCTTGCCCTACGCCCCCAGCCCACCCACCATTCGACCAAGTTATCGCCCGAACACATCTAAGAAATTACAGAGTTGTATTAAAGACTATTCGCTCGTTCTCATTTAAATGTACACATTCTGTATCTTCCGTTACCGTTTGAAGTAAGACGTTCCTGACATTAAGATTTGCCGCATATAAGGTGCCAAACTGTCGTTTCTATGACGACTTAAAACTTTTCTGGCTTTTAAAAACGACAGTTTGGCACCTTATATGTGGCAAATCGTAATGTCAGGAACGTCTTACTTCAAACGGTAACGGAAGATACAGAATGTGTACATTTAAATGAGAACGAGCGTATAAGATCCTCACTATGTACGGTGTGATAGGTTCGTGGGGTAAGGGTGCGGAGGTCATGAAGGAATTAATTCGAAGTGTGAGCATTTGCTGTACACTATATCGACTAAGATATGCAACAGTCAGACTTCAGTCGTACAAATATGTTTGAGTTCACGTACATCGTAGCATGGTGAGACGGCCATAACAAACAGTAGTAGTATATCGAGACTTGATTATTAATTGCATTTATTTTAATAGTTCTAAACAAAATTCTTGTCAGAAAACGGGATAGTTTGAAAAGATGGGATAACTTCTATTCGCAAAGTTATTTTTCAAATTAATGGGATGTAGGGATGCTTTCACATCAAAACACTATAGTAAGGGATTTTTAAATGTCTCTTATAGCGAATCAATGGGATAAATGTGTGTGTCGTGTGGCGTAAAGACTGGAACATCCGGCCGTCAAACAAGGGAACCCGAGTTCGAACCCGGCTTAACCCCAGACATGTCTGAACATGCGCCCGGACGTCGTGCCCTTGGGAAAGGCACTTAAGACAAATTTCCTCACTTCACTCAGGTCCCTCGGATAGGACGTTAAATGGAGGTCCCGTGTATGGGCAGAGCCACACCCCGCGCACGTTAAAGAACCCACCACACCTTTCGAAAAAGAGTAGGGGCATGCCCCGGTGTGCGATGGTCCAAATCTTACAGTCTGGTCTGGGTTGACATCTAGAAAAGGTGATAGTCACCTGTTATGTCAATACTTCCACAAATGTGGTAAACATAAATAAAAAATAAGAAATAAAGAAAGGAGTGCTATTCCATCAAAACAGTACTTCTCTTATAGTGAATTAATGGGATAGAGGGGTACTATCCTATCAATTTACTAGTAAGAGGTTTTAAAAGATTGTTATATAGTGAAATAATGGGATACGTTTTGTGACAGTCGTTATGCCGTGTAAAAATAGTTATCACGGTTTTCGATTGAAATACTTTTTTTGAACTAAAAAAATGGGATAAATACTAGTAGCTTATTGTGACAAAAAAAATGCAATTTACAGTAGCAAAAAGACCAGGACAGTTGTGGCACATTGGAACCGCAAGCGGAAAATGGATCAGTATGTAAAGACGCGTTCACATTCGTCCTATAGTGGCGTCGCGTAGCGTTACGGCTAGGACATTCGGCCATCAAACAAGGGAACCCGAGTTCGATCCCGGCTTGCCCCAAGACATGTCTGGACATGCGCCCGGACGTTGTGCCCGTGAGAAAGGCACTTGGCACAAATTTCCTCACTTCACTCAGGTGTAAATGACCGTCACAAGACAATTTTGTGCGACAACTCCCTCAATATGCTGTGGCAAACCTATCGTACGGTGGATATCGATGTCACAAGGGTCCAACTATTCCGCGTCCTGTATTTGTATCTACGTATACCTAAGTTATGCATGGTACATCCACACACCTTAGGAAAGTAAAACATTTATTGGCATACCGTATCATGTCATTTTTGCAAGCTAGATTTGTAGTACGAACAATTTCCAGAGCAATGATGCAGATTTTTCCCAAAAAGATTTTTCGGAATTACCTACACAACTCTAGAAGATGGCATGGTACGGCATTGCAGTTTTAAAAACACTGATTCAAACCTGAAGCAACATTGTACAGCAGTATGGAACATCGATATCATGCCGCTTATCAGCGGCGAGATCGTTGATTTTTTTCTTGATGCCATAACGTCTGACGTGTTCATCATTCTGTCATTACGAAATGGCCGGTCATTTCAAGACGGTTGACGCCATGCTTGGAAAACATGCACTCCTTCTCATGCAATAACAAGTGTATAAAATTGCTTTGTTTCCCAACGCTCAAAGAGCAAGGCACTAAACGCTGATCTTCCTACTTACGACGTCTCAAACCCACGGCTTTTCTTATATAAGTCGTCAAGGGATGTATCCCCATAGAAGGGCATATATGACATGCGTAGGAGTACGTGGACCAACGTCGAGAGGGAATCCCGCGAAGGAAAATCCCACCCACCTGACATAAAAACTACCTTATGTAACAACTTAAAAGTGACGTACTTAAATGGCGGTGAGTCAGTCCCAAAGACGTGCGTCATTTGTCGTAGGAGTTTTCCCCCTACGCACTATAACAAACATAATCCCGTACAATTACATAACGGCCGTAGGTCTACGTGGGAGTAGCGGCTACGTGCTTACCTATAGACTCACGGAAGAGGTCACGGAAAGCGCTTAATGGCATAACCACTTTACGATGGGGTAAAGCAAATATGTAGATTATATGAACCTACATGTTTGTGCATGAAGGTTAGCCTCTACCAGGCTCCACAGGTCGCTGGAAAGATAGTAGAAATTTGCCAAATAGACAGATAACATGCCAGAGGAGTTAGCTGGCCAGGGAGTACAGTTTGCGACCTGTGTAGCCTGGTGGAGGCTACATGAAGGTGGTATGAGCATCTTAAAAAAAACCCTCGTATGAAGCCACAGAAACGTCTTTGCTTGAAACTTCATAACCTTTTGATTTTCTTAATTTCATCACATTCTAAACGATCTACCGATGATGAGTAAGATGATATATCAGATATTTGCTTTCATAAGAATATCATGTTTTTCTGTGTCCTTTTTCTAAGAAACCACGTTCAGCTGGAAAGCAATACAGTTTTGAAAAAGGATATTTACCTCGACAAGGTAATTCATTGTAAAGTACAAGATTACCTTTTAAAAGCAGGTGGCGTTAGTAGTAGACTGTGACATTGTAGTGTATGTTAACTGGTCATATAAGATATTTGCTTTCGTAGGAATATCATGTTTTTCTGTGACCTTTTTCTAAGAAACCACGTTCAGCAGGAAAGCAATACACTTTTTTAAAAAGGAGGTTACTCACCTCGACAAGGTAATTCATTGTAAAGTACAAGATTATCTTTTAAAAGCAGGTGGCTGTTGTAGTAGACTGTGACATTGTAGTGTATGTTAACTGGTCATATAAGATATTTGCTTTCGTAGGAATATCATGTTTTTCTGTGACCTTTTTCTAAGAAACCACGTTCAGCAGGAAAGCAATACACTTTTTTTTAAAAAGGAGGTTACTCACCTCGACAAGGTAATTCATTGTAAAGTACAAGATTATCCTTTAAAAGCAGGTGGCTGTCGTAGTAGACTGTGACATTGTAGTGTATGTTAACTGGTCATATATAAGTAGGAATATCATGTTTTTCTGTGTCCATTTTCTAAGAAACCACGTTCAGCTGAAAAGCAATACACTTTAAAAAAAAGGTTACTGACCTCGACAAGGTAATTCATTGTAAACTACAAGATTATCTTTTAAAAGCAGGTGGCTGTCGTAGGTGGCTGTGACATTGTAGTGTATGTTAACTGGTGGGTGAGGCAAGCTTATCATCAGGATAGGCACTACTGAGAAATCGAACGATACATGTACCAGAACTATCTGTACACTTTTGTTTTTTCTTTTAGATCGCCATGAGATTTTTTTTTACAGTAGCAACTACAGGCGCTTCTTGGAATCTCGTACACGTAATCTCCTAACGGCTCAGTCTTAGTGTTTTTGCAATATATGGTATGTGTGCGTGCGTAGTCCAGTGGTTAGTGATCTTGCCTCTGGAACTAGATGCCCCGGGTTCGATCCCGGCTGTGTCGCTCACCCGACATGCACGTTAAGCCGTGGTCCACTGTTCATTGTGCTTGTCAAAAAGAGCTAGGGGAATTTCCCCAGTACAATGAACCAATAAAAACTGTACGTAGCGTCTGTCCTCTCTGTCACGACCAGTGGAAGATTAGCTCATCTGTTCATTGAGTTCATTTAAGCTAAACTGGTTCGAGATCACTTTCCTTTTTTCCTTTACCTTCTCCTAAGGGCGCGGAACAAACGCGCATCACGAGAGAGAAAAGGCCACAAAAGACCCACAAAATAGGACCGGCCCATATCTGACAGATACATCTGTTTAGAGATCACTATAGACGAACAACACATGAGTCGTTCGTTTATGCAATCGTTCGTCCATTCATCTATTCATTCCTTCCTTTCCCTTCGTTTCTTTGTCTATCCCCTCCTTTCCTTTATCCATTCCTTACTTTCTTCCATCCCTCCTCCCATTGGCCCCTTCCCTTCTTCTTCCCTACCTTTCTTCCTGTCCTCTCTCCCTTTCTTCCTTCTTTCCTTCCTTCCTTCCTTCCTGCTGACTGACTGCTGACTGACTGACGACAGACTGACGAGAGACTGATGAGAGACTGACTGACCGACTGACTAACTGACTGACTGACTGTCGACTAACTGACTGACTGACTGACTGACTGTCGACTAACTGACTGACTGACTGACTGTCGACTGACGGACTGACTGACTGACGACTGACTGACTGACTGACGACTGACTGACTGACTGACTGACTGACTGACTGACTGACTGACTGACTGATTGACCGACTGACTGACTGACTGACTGACTGACTGACGACTGGCTGACTGACTGACGTCCGACCGACTGACTGACTGATGTTCAATGTAATATAAATCACTTCTGTTGTGTGTCGACAGGATTGTCGACTGATTCAGGTTGTGGACGTAGAATCTAAATGTTCTGGTTTCGAATCCCCAGCAGCTCAAAATCATGTGCAATGCACTTTGCACCCTTTTTCCTCACTCGAATCAGGTGAAAATGAGTACCTAGCTTTAGTTATCTCGGATGTAACGTAAAGCCAGAGGTTCCGTGTTTTAGGAGAGGCACACTTTGAGCACGTTGCATATCCCACCACAGTTATCGGCAAGATTTGATCGAGTGGACCAAACCAACTGTATCGTCTCACGCATCTTGTACCTACTCCCAGGAGGCCCGATATGCTCGGTTCATTACCTCCCATAGCGGCCCTGCCCTTTCCAGCCTGTGAACTCGCTTCTGGCGCCGTCACCACCAAAACAGCTTTCAGCGGGATGGCTTAAGCTCATCTAGAGCAAAAGCGCAAAGGACGCTGGGATGCTATCAACCAATCAGGCTACGTCTTACATCGCTACTTTGGGTTCAGAGCAAAATAACGGCTGTTTGTGCCAATAAGGCTAGCTCGTTAATTATTCATGAGCAATTGCCAATAACGTCGCCAGAAGCGAGTTCACAGGCTGGAAAGGGCAGGGCCGCTATGGGAGGTAATGAACCGAGCATATTGGGCCTGCTGGGAGGATGGTACCTACTTTAAATAGAAAATGGGTGTGTTGCCCCTTGAGCATTTAATGATTATGCAAAATAGTCATCATTGTTCCGAGAAATACAGCTTCTCCTTGGTTGTGAAAAAACGGTCTCTAGTAATCTATAGCGATTTACATGCTTGTACGCCGCTGGGCTTCCAAATCTATTAGAACTTCTAGGTCTAAAGACTACCCACACACTAAAACGATACAAAAATCCCTTAATCTTCACCTGTTCTGTTCATACACGACGGAATCTAACGAAAATATAACCTCACTCGTACGGGTAAAAATAGACCATGTAACGCTAGTGTTGTTTGAGTCGCCTCAACCCCGCATAGAATCCACATATGTACGGAAAAGCTTGGTTTATCAAATGAAAGGCAAGTCGTTTTTAGAAGCCACTCAAAACGTGACTTCACAATATGCCAGACTTCAGAAACTTGAACGTTCAAACAGTGGAACTCTATTTTAGTCACATGTATGGCTTGTTCTGTGACATTTGCAAGAACGTTCAGATATAGCCGCGGTGTTATATTTCCAGTCACATGCTAGTTCAACCCAGTGAGTTCACTGAGTTTACCCTATGATCTATACATAGTATATATGTAGCGTGCGTAGTCCAGTTTTTAGCGGCCCTGCCTCTGGAACTTAGAAGTTTGATTCCGACTGTGTCGCTCAACCGACATGCACGCTACCGGAAAGGGTCGCAGTTCTTAAGCCAGCGTCACAATTCATGCGAGCAGTCGGCCGACTTTGTAGATCGCCCGAAGCTCGCCAAAGTTCAAAAGCACCCGAGCGTCGATCGACCGTATTTTCCAATGAAAATCTCGGGCGACGTCCGTCGAACACTACAGTACTAATAACTAAAAATCCCCCATGAGATGGTACCATCTCTTGGACATGGACGAAGTCAGTATCGACTAACCTGGTAAAAGGCCAATATTTGGATCAACTTTTATTTCTAAAAATCGCCCGAAGCCCGCGTAATCGACAGGACGTCGGCCGTACTTCGGCCGAAAATGCACATTTGAAGCTCGCCAACACGTCGGCCGAGCAGAATTTCTTATTTGTGACGGGACTTTAGGACGGGACGTTAAGCCGTGGTCCACTGTTCATGTGCTTGTCTAAAAGATATAGAGAATTTCCCTGGTACAATGAATCTGTAAATAGTTTACATAGTTTCTGTCCTCTTCTCTGTCACGACCAGTGGAAGAATAGCTCTTCAGTAAGCTAAATAATAACTGGATCGATTTCTTTCCTTCTATTCAGGAACATCGACATCGCTGTTCTATTGACATGATACGAAGATCATACATTAATATGAAATTGTGAAATACCTTTATTGTACATTCGTGCCCCGATGGGCTAAGGTACATGTCGTCTAACATGAACCTAACTAATATGTATGTGACATGTACCGTGAGTGAAATATATACAATACATAGTTTAAACATACATAGCGGACAAAAGTGATAAAACTAAGCTAAACTAAAGTCAACTTCTTCTCGCTTCTTTGTACATGTGTAGATGTATGAACGCTTTGCTGCCCCGACGGCTGACTAAGCTATGGGAGAGAGTGAGTGAGTGAGATGTATGAACAGATCATGTTTCTTATACAAGGGATGTCTAGACGCAACAAAAATATAAATTTATTCGTTGCGTTTAGATATGCGACGTATGGGAATTTTTCATTAATACATTCAAAAAGTACTATTGATAATGGTGTATTAGCTTAGGCCAAACTGCATTGTTTGTATGGACGAACATCGAAAAAAAAGGACTTTCATCCACCGCCCACCCCACAACTACAGACAAAAGTTTACCTATGCCTTTTTAACAACAATAGCTGTGAAGATGTCATTCCTCTTTTATCTATTTATTCAGATTTACCACATTTTGTGGAAGGATTGACACAACAGGTGACTATCACCTTTTCAAGATGTCAACCCAGACCAGACTGTAAGGTTTGGACCATCGCACACCGGGGCATGCCCCTACTCTTTCGAAAGGTGTGATGGGTTCTTTAACGTGCGCGGGGTGTGGCTCTCCCCAAACACGAGACCTGCATTTAACGTCCAAGGGACGTCCCTAACCGAAGCTAGGTACTAATTTACACCTGAGTGAAGTGAGGAAATTTGTGTTAAGAGCCTTTCCCAAGGGCACAACGTCCGGGCGCATGTCCAAACATGTCTAAGGGCAAGTCGGGATCGAAGTCGGTTTCCGTTGTTTAACGGCCGAATGTTTACGCCACATACGCCACACGACGCCACATGTATATAGTGCGAACTAGGATGGATCCTCATATGCACGCAATTGCCTAAAGTCATATCGCTAGGGAAAGAGCGAGAAAACATTGCAAAAGTCAGTCAGTCAAGAATTTTCCGTGATTTTCTTTTTCGTTATTTCTGTTGGCGTCTTCGAACGAACAAGGCAATCCATCTCCTGAAAGAGTAAGCTTGTTTATGGCATGTTCTGTGGGCTCAATTGTCTTATAAACCACCAACACAGATGAACTTTCAAGTTAAGATTACGAATGTGTATAGATATGCATGTGTGCGTGTGTGCGTGTGTGCGTGCGTGTGTGTTTATGTGTGTGTGTGTGTGTGTGTGTGTGTATGTGTGTATGTGTGCGTGTGTGTGTGTGTGTGTCTGTGAATGTGTGTGTGTCGGTGAATGTCACCCTCGTTAAACCAGGACCCCATATCGCTCCACGTTACATCGGTCGCGAAAGGCCGATGTAACGTGGAGCGATATGGGGTCCTGGTCAGTAACGAGGGTGGTGAATGTATGTATGTGTGTGTGTGCGTGTGTGTGTGTGTGTGTGTGTGTGTGTGTGTCTGTGTGTGTGTGTGTGTGTGTGTGTGTGAATGTGTGTGCGTGTATATGTGTGTGTGTGTGTGTGTGAATGTGTGAATGTGTGTGCGTGTATGTGTGTGTGTGCGCGTGTGTGTGTGTGTGTGTGTGTGTGTGTGTGTCTCATGTCATACAATGTCATGAGGTGTTTGCCTCATGTATAACTCAAACTACATAGAAACCGGAGTATTTTGGTGGCCTAGGCGGCGTTTTTTTTAGTTTTTCCGGTCCTTTCTCGTTCATATCATAGCACAAAAATATACTCTTCTTGTGTTAGAATAAAAATAAAAACGGGATAGAATCGTGCGTAGATGCCTACATGTACATGAAAGCGAAAAGTGTGCAGTATGAGAAGTACGTATCCAGACCAAATCTCAACTGACTTGGCTAAAACCGTACGGCGCCTTCCGACCACTGTTTGATTAACATTCACGGATATGGCATACACGGGGAGTGCTGATTTTCCAGAAGATTCATCAGTCGACGTGCTTTCGCTACGACGGGGTTATACCGCCCTTTTTAAAGGACGACATACCCTTTCGTTGGCTGACTGGGATGCGCCAGTTCTCCCGTCCGGGTGAATGGTGTAAATCACCGTATGACTGATACGAGACGGAGGTTCACCAGGCCTCCATCCGGGTGATTTTGAGTCGCCAACCCCAGACAGAAGAATTTGGACCATCGCACACCTAGGCATGCCCCTACTCTTTTTCGAAAGTTGTGGTGGGTTCTTTTTTCTTCATTAGAGATAATCACTGTATCTATATTTAAGTTATAAACAGGGAGATCCCTTTCTCCTAAGTGATCTCCAGTAAGATGTAAGCACCACAATTATGGTCCTATATGTATAATCGTGACGGTTGACTCATCTATTCGATCCCTTGTGTCTGCATTTTCTATACTGATACTTTTGTCTGTAGCCTGAAGTGTAGTTTGACTTAATGTTATTATAAAACAATCGGTCCATGGCCACTCGGCGTTGTGTTAAGTGTGGCTTGCCCGCAAATGTCAAACGTCGTGAGGTCTTTTTGAGTGGCTCAGCAAAGGAAATCCTATATCTACACACAGAGTGGGCAGGACTGAGGGAGTGATAAAACAATTAGTGGTAATGAAAAACCAACGACCTTTCCAAAAATGAAAGCAATTTTGTGTGTGTTATCATGAGATTGACGTGTGGTGGCTTTAAAATCCGCAAAGTACACTGGTGACTTGATCAGTTTTTCCGGCAAATATCTGGTATACCTTTCGAATCTGCATTCACGAAGTTCACATTTGCGAACAAGAGTTCGAAGATCTCATATAAGCTCCGCGAAATATTTAGAATATCTCAAGTTACAAGAATATTCATCAATCAGTGACTTGAAAAGGTAACGAGATACGTACCTCCAAATTTTCGATGTCGACTTTACATCTTGATCACGGAGTGTCCTAGTCTCGCGAGAACACGAGACTAGAACGAGACTTGTGTAGACTTGTGTATATTAGAATATCCCGTATGACGTGTTTAATTATGGTTGATGTTTCATATAAATACGATTTTGCGTCACAATACATGTGTCCACTTCCTCTCACTCTACGGTGAACGTGATTAGCATATGGAAATATGTAGCTGAGAAATCAAACATACAGACACAAAAAATTACCTCCCCGTGAATAAGTAGCCTCTTCGATTGACCCCATGACCTGGAATGTCCGTCAGTTGTAAGCCAACGTTGATAAATGACTAAATCTACCACCTACTTCCAGGCACTCCCGCAACTCTGACCTTTTTAATTTGCCCTTTACTTCATGTCACTCTGTTGGCACATGGAAATAACCACGAAATCACAAACAAACAAACAAACAACGAGATAGACACCGAAAACAATACCTCCATAAACGGAGGTAACAATTCTCGAGGAAAAAAACAGATGACATGATTAGAAAATTTAGAATGCAATATCATGTCCAGATGGAGAAACCAAATTGAATCCTGTAAATTTTACTCTTTCAATATCTGCATGGAGGTTTGATAAAAAAACGCTAGATTGTCCACGATATCATGATAAACGCTCAAAGCTGTTCAACCGTCTTTCCGGTTGCTCAACAGAATTTGATACATTCCATTCTATAGATAAATTCGACTACAGTCTAGAAGAAGACAACCCTTACGGTGTATAAATAGGTTTAAATCTTAGAACTTGTAGTGTAAGTGATAGGTTAAACTCGACATGTTGAATTATTCATATACTTGTACGTAGGTTAATCATTTTGTATCCCGTTGTTTGTTTGTTTGCATGTATAGTTGTAGAAGACCTTACGAAAGTCGCTGTACTTTTGTTGTGTCAATGAAGATTTTTATCATGATATCAGCTGACGTGACAATATGGCCTAGAAGGTAAGAGAAATTTTCACATCTACGGTCCTGTCTTAATCGTCGTGTGGCAGGTGTATGATAGCCTCTACCAGGCTCCAGACGTGGCTGGAAAGAGTAGAAATCGGCCAATTAGACAGATAACCTAACAGAGGAGTTGGCCAGCCGATAGATATTAGTTTGCCACATCTGGAGCCTGGTAGAGGCTAGGTTTATGCATATGACAGAAAATTGAGCGGCATTTTTGTGACTATATGTCGTACAGAATTTTTCTTGTAATGGAAAGGTTGTCATTCGTAGATCCCTGTCGACGTTTGATTTCGTTCTGTCGTTATGTCACAGCCACCATGAAAACTTTTTTAAAGTACAATTGATTTTTAACATTTATTTGTTCATTACCTTCGCCAGAAGGTTTTGTTTTCGGTTTTGCCATGGTGGAGCGGCTTTGGTTGCATGTGTGTTTGATGTTAACAGCATAACTCGAGAAGCTATGGATGGATCTTCATGATATTTGGTAGGTGGGTAGGGGTTGCAAAAACGAAGGTCAAATTCGAAAATGTGCCTCCTGGCGGCCTCCTGCGGTACTGCAGTGGGCTGCGTATATTTATGTGCGTGTTTATCATCAGCATAACTCCAGAACCTGTGGATGGATGATATTTTGTAGGTGGGTAATGAGTTTGGAAATGAAGGTCAAATTCGATTATGGGCCTCCTAGCGGCATTCTGCAGTACTGCAGTGGAACTTCAATGTTTGAGATCTAATCATCTGTAGGTGGTCGGATCGTGGCTTTTAGTGGTGGATAGCTCTTGTTTTGGAAGATATTTCGATCTACCTGGGATTGTATCGTTCATAGTGCACCACAAAATATTGTAAGAGAATTGTATATAATGATATGTAATAAATGATATGTAATACCACTCGATTATTCCTTATTTTTGCCCGCATCATAACCTTAAAGAGCTAAAACATTAATACTATACTTCATGGCATTTCCTTCGAAATTGACACACAATACAAGCTGCATATCCGGACAGATATATTTGAACCACTCACACCGGGAAGGACCCCTACTCTTTCCCATAAGTGATGGGTTCTTATACGTGCTTGAGGTGTGGCTCTCCTCAAACATGGGACCTCCATTTAAGGTCCTATCCGAGGGACGTCCCTAACTGAAGCTAGGTACTCATTTGGTACTGAGTGAAGCGGGGAAAGTCGTGTTAAGTGCCTCTCCCAAGGGCACAACGTCAACGAGACAAATCAGGGGACCACGGATTTGAACCCAGGACCTCTGGTTCTGGGCCAAACACCCTGCCACTGGGCCACCGCGACGGGATCAACGTCCGGAGAAAAATGCATCTTCCAATTTCCACATTCATAGATTGAACGTGGAAATTGGAAGATACCATAAAATTCCCAATGACCAGAGGTTTTGTCCATTCTGTCCAAATGAGATTGAAGATGAACGACACTTTATCCTAGATTGTCCACGATATCATGATAAACGCTCAAAGCTGTTCAACCTTCTTTCCGCTTGCTCAGAAGAATTTGACACATTCCATTCTATAGATAAATTCAAATACATTCTAGAAGGAGACAACCTTTACTGTGTACAAATAGGTGAATATATCAAATAATGTTTAGATCTTAGAACTAGTTGTGCAAGTGATAGGTTAAACTCGACATGTTGAAGAATTCATATACTTGTACGTAGGTTAATCATTTTGTATCCCATTGTATGTTGTTTGCATGTATAGTTGAAGAAGACCTTACAAAAGTCGTTGTACTTTTGTCGTGTCAATAAAGATTTCAGTATTTCTAGAACGTTTCCTCTCAGCGGGAGGCCCTTCACCTGCCACTTGCCGGCCTCCCTAATCTACTCTTACCCCCACATGGTATAACGTACTCATTGAGTTATCTCCTCACATTGTTTGCCTGTTACGGACTCAACGGGTATACAAATTACTCACTAGCACAGCGGTCCCTACGGATAGTGTAGCGAGGTGTCAAAAATCCTTTCTCTTCGCGGAACAAGCTTGTCGCGTCGCATTGGATTTATTAGATTTTGCACCACCCTTTATTGTACTAAATTGTGTTTGATCACTGTTCTTAGCCATATATGTTAACAGTATCGTGTTTGTGTTGTCGTCAATGAGCGCCATTCTTGTGGGAAAATTGTGGCAATTTTCGTGATGACTACGGCGTGAGTGGTTTCTAAATAACCTTTTAATTAGCAGGGCGACGCGCGCAACTGGATACCCCGTCTGAGGCTTTTTGGCAAATTGCGTGAATATGGTGATACTAATGGACCGACGGGCTTGTACGTAAACAGGTGCGCGCACATGCGATGCTGCAGGGACACACACAGACACATACGCACACACACACACGCGCGCACACACACAGAAACACACACACACTCACGAGCACACTCACGCGCGCGCGCACACACACACACACACACACACACACACACACACATATCTACATACATGTACACATACACGCACACACAGACATACATATGCACACACACACACACTTATACACATACACATACACATACACACACACACACACACACATTCACATACACAGCTCATTCACACACACACACACACACACACACATACATACACACTTATACACATACACACACACACACACACACATACATACACACTTATACACATACACACACACACACACACACACACACACATACACACACACACACACACATATATCTCGGGTTAAATTAGCCGTGGCGACTCTTTAATCGGGTATATTTTGCTGTATGTCTAAAGACTCTTTTACATTACCCTTTAGACATACAGCAAAATATACCCGATTAAAGAGTTTGTTTGAACCTTTGTTTATTCATGATAAGCTCAAATCGGCACGCAGGCCGCTTTTCATTGAGGTCATGAGGGAAGAGGTAAGGGTCAGATACAATATAACAGAGATACACAGTCATTTGAGTCCTAATAACTCTATCAACATAAATCATTACATGTTTATGGTATAGCAATATACAATTTCTACAACATACAACATAAAGTAGGGCGAAAGCTGGTTCATGGTCCGTGTCCGTTCGTTTAGTTCATTTCCGTTACTTCAAGAGTCTCTTAAAGGAAGTCAGATTCGGAGCCGTACGTGTGTCTGGGGGTAGGCTGTTCCAGACATTTGGTCCACGGTAGGCTACCGATTTTCTGAAGATCTCTCGCTTGGGTTTGGGGACAACCAGCTGACTGCTTGTGCTTTGTCTGGTTGTACGAGTACTCTGGTCTCTGCAGTACACAAACAGTCGCCACGGCTAGGGTTAAATAAACCCCCAAAACGTCAGGCAGTCGTAACCATCTGACGAGAACCATGGACCATCATTTGCGAGTATTTTGGCGGGAAAACTGAACGTTTGTCGTCCAACACAGTCTTAATCTGATTAACATTCATAACGACATCCTAATGTGCCTTCCGTCGTATTTTTCTGCCATCCAATCTGCAAGCGACCGTTGCCAAATCTAAAACGACCGGACAATCTAATCATTTTACATTAAAGAATAAGTAACAGGACTAACGTTACATATTCAATGCGAGAGAACAAACGACAACAAAATGTTTCTCGCATCAATCACTTAATCGTGACAAACACATGCGTTCGTGTCGGATCTGATAGAATCGGACATTGACGAAATTGGCCGAAATCGGCCGAAATTTCTCACAGCTCCAGTGCCCTGTATATGTTGACAATTGCTTGGATTAAGCATGACGTATACCTCCAAAGTTAGAGGTTCAAATAGAGATCATGAACACGCGTAGCCTTCAATGAAAGACTATGCGCAGTTTTCTCATAGAGGATTTTGCCATGATAGAGAGTCAATAGTAAAGAAATGTGAGATTTCTATCATTGCAAACTCCACGACTGATTGTGATGGACGTAATGTCCGCCATTTTGGATGGTTAAACATGGATGTTGCCCACCTCCGTCAAAACGTAGAAATGCAACATGAACATAACAATGCAAATATTTGATAGACATACAGCCACTCTCTCATTGGTCGAACTGCTGATTGCCGTTCTCTCATTGGTTCAGCTGATAACTGTGCTGGACAATTGCAATCAGAATGTCAGGTCTAACGAAAAAATCAATGAATTAATGAATGGATGGAATGATGGATGGATGGATAGATGGATGGATAAATGGATGGATGGATGGCTGACTGAATGAATGGATGGATGGATGAATGAATGAATGAATAAATCTACAGGTACCACACGCGTTTAAAAACGGAAAACCTGGGCTGTTTCGTTTTATTTCTTGTGTCAGGGGTCAACGTTCGCATGGGACTCAGCTTGTATTCATTGGGCAGGAACTTACTCCCATGGTTCAACATGTGAAATGTTTAGGCGGGAAACAGCTAAGTCGGAGAGACTAAACTTCGATCATCTTGAAAGACCTGTCGTGTACGTCCTTCGACAGTGCACGACAACAAGTTGAGACAGTCTTGGGACAGTCTTAGATGAGTCGTACATGATACAGGCTTCATCTGCCCAGTGACAGAAAACAGTTGTCATACATTTTCGTAGTCTCTACCGGACTAACTACGCCGGCTGAAGGGAGAATATTTGCCAAGGTTTCACTATCTCTCTGTAGCAGACACCCTTAGCATACTATTCACTCTATTTGGCCAATTTCTATTATTTTCGCAGCCATCCGTGGGGCCTGGTAGGGGCTACATTTTCGACGGTGGGTTCTGTCGTGTGAAAATACTACACACAAAAAAGGGTACTTCGAATGCGACACTTGCGTCAACTCGCATAACCTTTCGCAAGGGCAAGAACTCAAATCGGGCCACAGACGTACAAGTTAAGGTTAAAGGAAACCAAACCAATAGTAGGGTCCGAAAAATCAGATTTTGAAAGTCAACTTATTTAGTCATTTCTATACATGATTAGTTCAAACAACACTATCACAACGTATAGCAACGCGTCCATGATGCAAAAATACGACGTTGCTGTGATGTGAGAACTCACTGAATATCGTGGCTAGAGTTTTTATTGGCTCGCGAAACTAAGGGGATCATCGTACGGCACGATTTTGCGCGGTTTTAAAATCATATAAGTATGAAGTTATGATGCAAATGTCTAGACAATGTTAGTAAATGTCACTACCATAAAGATTTCAGCTTTGTTTTCAATTTTCATTTTTGGCCCTAATATTACTTTGGTTGCCTTTAAGACCCAACAAGTGTTTCCGATTCGTAACTAGTTGACACACACGTCCATTAAGTTATAACGCAGTGGCACGCAGACCACCCGTAGACGTACTATTAAATTGGCTCTACAAATCTTTGTCCTTGTGCGCCTCTCCGCCGATGGTAGGTCAGATCTTCAGATAAGTGTGTTTCACACACCGCTGGAGCCTATGTGTACACGTGGTGGGCTAAGCTCTGTTTTTTACCTGGGGTTTCGAGTTTCTCGGGTGCTGTAATTACTGGGAGGAGCGGAGGACGAATAATCAGCCGTCTGATCCGTCGGCGATTTGCCACCAGTCGGGAGGAAGACTTCACACGATAATTAAGTTACTTGTTTTAGAAATACAGCTGAGTGCATCAAACCAATCTTTCAATCGTCCAAGCAAGCGCAGGAACGCACAAACAAGGAGGTACACTTCAAGTTTGGATCACTTTACGTTGCATCGTTTTAGCGGAGGGGGGACGTTTAGATCCTATAGCAGCCAAAAGTGGTGGGATCTCGTGTAATTATGAATAGGCAATTTGCTGTAGTGGAATTAATCTTCACCTGAGACAGAGAAACAAAGCTATCTGTTTTCTCTTCAGTGCTTTTGTCGTCACTGTTGATGAAACTTGATGTCCCTCTTTTTTTTATTCAGAGCTTCGGTGTTTTCATGTTTGTATTTTCGTTCATTTGACACATTTTGGCGTCATTACTTCATATCACCCAACTTTGAAATCATTCACTTATTTTCCTCTCTCTACGAATTTAGTAAACGTATCCATATCTGTGATACAGACTTTTTTACCTGTTAGTAAAAAAGCTTTTTGTCTTCTCGTGGTTACTTTCCATAGTTATCACCGATCATAAGCGATAAGGAGTTTTGATAAAGATGGCTGCAGGTATACAAACAATCCAAGAATTTAAACTGTTCCATTTGCTTCTTTAGCTTACTAATGGTTTGTCTAATTGCTCCCAAATCTAGTTAATACCAGCTATTATCCTGGTTGAATCAATGACAGTGTTGTGTGGTTGTTTGGTCGTATCGCGGATAACCGTACAGTATGCTAGCAAAACACCAAACTAAAAAGGCTTTAAATTATCACGGAAGCTCATCTGCGTTGGTAGTTATCATAATACAATGCTAAACTTTCTTCCAACACTAAAGGTATTCACGGATCAATTTTCGACGACCACTGTCGCCTTCTTCAGGATCAATAATGACCAATCACTGCCGAACGTAAACTCGCGAGGCCTTATGTTGTGACTCTTTTGTGCTAATTAATACATACACATATCAGGTTATAAAAAAAAAACTTCTGTGCATCGAGTTTGACAATGTCAGCGGTCGGAAAATGCCTTCAGACGCTCTGATGCAACGCAAGACGGGCTCGAATCATGAGAAAGTGTTACAACGTCAAAGTTAAAGTACATACTTTCCTTCTTGTTTTACTTGGATGAAAATCAAATACAAATACTGCAAACTCGATGCACAGAAGTTATTTTTTTATAGTTTTATTTTTAAAGTAGAAGATGTTGAGGCATGAATGTAAGGCCGGATCTTTTGCCAAGAAACGCGTCCTTGGTAGGATATATAAGTGGCTAATTGGATAAATGGCCCCAAACGAAGGTTGCTCCTAACATCACGGCTGGCTGAGTGGTCTGTGAGTGCATATTAGGAAGATTGTCGCCAGTGTGGTATTAAGTAGATTATAGGTTGATTCCCGCTGCCGCAGTGCCTGAGGGAAACATGTTAATTTAATTCAACGGATTTCTACACCGCCGTTTTCTTCTCTCGTACAAAATGGTGGCTGCTCAGTTCATCGACACCAAATGGTTATAAATAGACTACTTTTGGATTGAACTATTTTGGCTTCATATGCTATTTGGAGACGTGAATGCAGGATTTGCCGCTTTTTTTCATATTCTATCTAAGATTTCATCCCTTTTATCTGCTTCGTACATTTTTTTTACATAAGAAATCATGAGTAGGCATCACAATTCAAACGGTGAGTGAAAAAGAACACTAGGTTAGCCTTTCAAAAAGTAATTGTGAAGTGCTTTTAATTTGTAATGTTAACAGGTCATCGGATCCTACAAACGATAGAATTTAACTTGATACATGAATATGCACAATCGTTGTCCTATTTTGAAAAATTGATAGATTCGATTCGCTGACTTGAAGGCCACAAAAAAACATAATTTTGTCTAGGCCATTCCTATTTCTTCTCTCCAAACATTGAATAGACCCTGACACTATTTCGTGGCCACATGGCCGAACAACAATCAAACCCAAAACGTGCTAAAGACAAATCCGGAGTTTCTGGACGCGGAAAGCCCTTATTATCCCAGCGAGCGTAACGGAAAATCCCAGTTTGGGTGTACGGATTAAGTTTCAAAGTGAGAGACTGCCGTATTTAGTTGTGGTCGCCGGTGTAAGTAGTCTGAGTCTTAAGGCTCCTACTCAACATACTGTGCGTACCGACTGCACACCTGTGTTTCTGGCTCCCAGTCTAATTGACAGGATTATTTATAAAATACTTTGTCCTACCACGTTAAACCTGATACCTCACTCCGTAAATCAACGCATTTAGAAGAAAAAACAGCCAATTTGCAAATTGGAGCAAAAGATCATTTTTGGTCACATGTTAGGGCAACCAAAGCAATATTAGGGCCCAAAATATGGAAATAAAAAAGCTGAAATCTTTATGGTAGTGACATTCATTTACACTATTTCAGTATTTAGTTTAGTTTGAGCATTTCAAAACCACGCAAAACCCCTGGTGACGATTTTCAGTGAGTTCTAACGTCACAATGATTCTTGTATCATGGACGTCTCTATACATTGTGAAAGTGCTGTTTGAACTTATCATGTATAGAAATCACAAAATAAAATGACTTTCAAAATTTCGATTTTCGGGCCCTAACATTGGTTGGGTTTGATTTTGGTAGTTACAACATCGCTAGCCAAAATCTAGTTTAATTTTTTTTGCCCGTTGTATTTGATAATTGGTTTGGAAATGATCTTAGAAAATGATAGGTTTTTAAGAAAACTTCATTTGTATTCCAAAATTGATAATTCTCACATGTGTATGTTTTGGAAACTCGCCAAGCAAAGATTTGGAATGCAAATGATCTTAGAAAATGATAGATTTTAATTAAGAAAGCGTTATTTGGATTCCAAAAGTGATAATTCTCTCATGTGTATGTTTTTGGATGTCGCCAACCAAAGATACCGTTTAGCCTTTGTTCTGTGAACGGCGTTCCTTGAAAAGATCCAGCAAAACACAACAATGATCTCAGTCTGATCGGAGTTGAAATCACCAACAAATGAATCTTAGCTTTACAGAGGCCCAAACACAGCTTACCGTATCCTGAATATACTATAAGCACCATGAATAAAGTTCCCTTCTCCCAATTTGTAAGTCTCCCATATGCCGCTGCCCGCTATTATGGCGTTTGAAAGTACCCGCCCAAGGGCAAGGCGGAACGGTGGCGGCTTATTCACTCTCCCTAGCGTCACACTCGTGAACGCCAGCTTCTAGGAAATAGCACTTGTGTCAAACTTCCTTGCTGGCTTTATTAGGTCTAAGGGTAGACTATGCATGTTCAATTCAACACGTGCGACAGGTGGTGCGAGAGGTGTTAGATATGTTACGTTATGCGTGTGTGTGTATGTTTGTGTATTTTCATTTGTGAACGTGTATTTGAATAATATTCAGCACCAAGGACAGGTCGCCTTCTTGTGTGTGGACAACTGGTCTGATTGAAAATCTTTAGTCAAAGGTAAAATGTCTGCTATAGCATATCTATGTCCATGTCCCAAGCTTGTCGCCCGGAAATCCTTACTAAAACTGCAATATCCGAATGGTGATTAGCGGCAACAACGTATATATGCACCTGTTTGTGTTTGTGTCTGTGTATCTCTCTGTGTGTGTGTGCGCGCCCGGGCGCGCGCGCGCGCGCGCGCGTGTGTGTGTGTGTGTGTGTCTGTGCCTGTCTGTCTGTCTGTCTGTCTGTCTGTCTGTCTCTCTCTCTCTCTCTCTCTCTCTCTCTCTCTCTCTCTCTCTCTCTCTCTCTCTCTCTCTCTCTCTCTCTCTCTCTCTCTCCCTCTCTCTTTCTCTCTCTCTCTCTCTCTCTCTCTGTCCCTGTGTATGTGTGTGTGTGTGTGTGTGTGTGTGTGTTTAAATAGTTTTCAGCAAGGAAACGTTGCTTCCTTATGGCCTTATTAACTTTCGGTCTTTTGTTGGATGACTGATCCTTATATTTAGAATGTAAGAATGGAACACAAGCAATAAAGAACAATTATTGTCATAGTCATGACAGAATTTCTGCTTTAACATCTTTTCGCTGATTTCAAAAGCGCCGTCTTACAAGTTTATATAATCTGTATCTGTATAGTCGGTATAGAACTGCCCTTCGGCGTAACACACCAGCTTTGATTCTTACTAGAACTGTGTCCGGTCGATGTATCTTCAGTCTCATAGATCAACAGCGACCTCATAGCCCCTAGGTAATATGGGATCCATCGTGTAGTTTTCCTTTTGTACATTTCTGGTCACACCACGGAAGTACGTCTGTCGTTGGCATAGCATACAGCGCTGAACGTGCTCAGCAAAGTGCTTTTCAACAGGACGGCACCTTTCCAAGAACTATTGCAGTTCTAGTAAACTTTGTTAGGTGGCGCTTTTTATCCATGGCCATAGAGGTGTTGTAGCATAAGATGCACGTTTCACTAATGACAAAGGCGTTTTGTGCTTCAGTTCCTCCCTTTTTTATTAAATCACAAGTAACGTTATACAAACACTAACATACGCAGACACCTGTCCTTGATTCTGCCCACCACACCTGGCAGAGACATAAACACACCTGTCCTTGGTACTGAACACTATCCACACACAAACATCCTTGTCATTGATACTGTGCTTAACATCACAGCTGCCAAACAGACAGACACACCTGTCCTTGGTACTGAACACTATCCACACACAAACATTCCTGTCACTGATACTGCGCTTAACATCACAGCTGCCTGACACACCTGTCCTTGGTACTGAACACTATCCAAACATCCAAACATAAACATAGCTGTCCTTGATGCTGCACTGAACACCATTCCTCAGATGAAGAGCACAATTTTGTTCGCTTTATTTCCAGTTTCCAATGTCCATTTCTCCATCGTTGATTACACGTACGACCAAACCGTCAATTGAAACATGTGACACCTGTAACTGAGAAAGAGAGAACATCGATAGATATGGATTACGCAAATGGGAACCTAATGAATATCAATGCACAATCAAGGAGGAAATATAATTTGAAGGTGGTAATTGACGGGAAAATCATAGACGCGGCATTTGGAAGGTAAGTAATGGTGAACATTATTAGACATAAATCAGGGCATCATTTACATAATCTATGAGAAAATGGTACAATAGCCGGGGACCACATTGGAATACCGTTTTGGGTGTTTGCTTTGTCGTCCGGTTGTCATTTGGCTTGACGTCACTTAACCCAAAGGAAGTGAAATTGTTTTGCAATTGCCTCTGTCTGTCTGTCTGTCTGTCTGTCTGTCTGTCTGTCTGTCTGTCTCTGTCTTTGTCTCTGTCTCTATCTCTGTCTCTGTCTCTGTCTCTGTCTCTCTCTCTCTCTCTGTGTGTGTGTGTGTGTGTGTGTGTGTGTGTGTGTGTGTGTGTGTGTGTGTGTGTGTGTGTGTGTGTGTGTGTGTGTGTGTATGTGCGCGCGTGTGTGTGTGTCAGAAATGTAGAAATTATGGAATGCTCACAAAGCCAAAGGGGTTTAAATATTTCAGGCTAATTTTCCATCAACTTCCAAAACAAAACCATCTTAAATCCAAAATGGCAATATCTAAGACATCAAAAAAGCGAATCAACGGGGTATTGGGTCACAAGTTATACGTTTCCTTCGCATCTTAAGAATGGACGTGGTCGAGGCCACATTTCCTATTGATAATTTTTCAGCAGGGTTATCGCTTCCAAGTTTTGATCGCATTTTATAACGCAAAGGCACCTAAAACAAAATCAATGGTTTCTGTTTATTCATCTCTCGACAGATTCCATTTCTTTTCAAAACACTATGTGGTGAGGGGTGCAATATACCATTGGACGTAAGGGGTCGCCTTTGCGTTATCAGACCAATCTGCCAGCCGAAAATGCTACTCTCCAAGCAGAGTTAAGGTCCGGGGTATTTTCGACGTATTTTCGTGGTATTTTATACGTATTTCTACTTGTGCGGTTTTTCTTGGGTCTTACTCCCCAACTGCGTATATAAGGGGAGGAAGACGCAACAAAAACCGCACAAATAGAAAGACGTATAGAATACCCAAGGGGAGAAAGGCCCAACAAAAACCGCACGAGTAGAAAATACTGCCAAAATACGTCGAAAATACACGCGGGGAACAGGACGACATGATAAGTAGGGACGATGTTGAGGACAGTGTGGACAATGTATGTATATTCATTAAGTCTTCTGTGTGAACTTCCTTTTTGGAATGTCACTTTGAATGCTAGAATTATTTTGTGCCTTGTCGGCATAAGGCAGAATCCAGTTCTTGTTAATGGCTTTCCATGTAAATGCAATGTACAATCTATTCGATTGATGATGTTTTTTTGATATTTTTTTTTATAATTCCTCCTCTTCTTTGGTCGAGGTTATTTATCTTGTCTCATGGCGAAAGACGTAAAATTTAGAAATGTTGCCTTTCCTGATTATCCTTGCATTGTATGTAAAAGGGTATTTTTACCTGAATAGTCACATGCTACATTGTTACCAATTGTCTGTCCGTCCTTCCATGTTACCGTGATGTACCTGCAATTAGCCTACGGGCAAGAACTTGCAATAAACTTACTATTGTATTTGTAACTGAGAAGACAACAGTAGAAAATGCTACCTCTATAGCGTTTTACGATTGTTTTTGAAACTTTCTAGTATTCACCTCCTCTTATCTATTTATCTATTCAATTCATTTATCCTACAAGAATCCTTTCTATTTATTCCTACAATAACCGTTTTAAAAAGTGAAATAGTAGAGTTATGTATACGTTAGACCTCCTTCTTGTACCTCCCGTGCACTACTAAGATATATCAAATGTGTCAAAAACACGCGTAAAACATTGAAATTAACCTTCTCGGCGAAGGTATTGAGTCGGATCCTTACATCTGCTTGGAGATTACTGAAAGCAGGCCCCCATTCATCTTATGGGTGGACCCCTGTGGATTTAGGCGGGGAGGGGCGTTTCAAAAGATAAGTGCAGCTAGGCTAAAAGTTCTTCACGGGTAATTTGATAGTGTATACTATTCCCATTTGTCCGCATCATTAGAATCGGGATAAGAGTCTCATATTTGGAATTTTGTTGCGGCCTTAGCCCGCCTTGTCCTGAATCTGCAGCAGCTAAATACATAGCTAACATCTGGGTGGGACTGTTGTGTCGGCTCTCTTATCAAATGTCTTGCGCGATGCTTTCCTCTTTCCTATTGGTGGATGCCTAGATATGGCGTCCAAATTGTGGACTTTGATTGGTTCTCATTGCCCTTTCCCACACACCCCTTCAGTAAGAAACGATTTGATTGGTCAAGGGGTTCTCAATGGCAATTGAAAGAAAGTAACAACGTGGGAAAGCGGAGTATTGTTTGTGGTTTGATACACGATGACCGGAATAAGACGGCGTCCCGAAGCCAAGCCAAGACAAACAACCCAGACGTTATCAACAGTTTTAGAAGACATGCATCCTAGATCGTAGCTAAATCGTGACCAAGTGGTGGGACGAAGGGAGCGGCACGGCGATGGGTTTTCTTCGGTGGGGATGGCATCTCGCTACCGTGTTACTTCTTGCCAAGTTGCGGTCCGTTATCTCGCAAGGTCGGTCACAGTTGCACAGCAGAACTAATACCCGAGCCGTAGTTTTGTAAACACGGCCTTTGTACCGCTATCATCGCTGCGTATTACTCCATTTTGTTCCCCTGAATGACTGTGTATTATGAAGTCAGCATACAGTATAATAGTCTTTTCCCTTTGTCGAATTTTTCACACTGTCTTGTTAGCGTTTTAGGTACACAGAAGGAACCGCGACTTGTTTTTTCTCACCATTCTTTTGCCACCCGGTTATAATCAATTAGCAACCGAGGCTGTTTGCTTCCCAGTGTCCAGAAGACAATGTTGACAAGAGATTTTGAAGTCCTTGACAATATCATTCTACCTTTCTAGGCCTCTACTAGACGCCAAAACGGTCTCAAAATTACATAGACTTCATGCTTTTCTGCTCGACTACGTTTGTACAAAAGAACATTTGAGTACTGTAAATGCAGAAATGTTCGCGGTGGTTTTATGTTCGCGATGAAGTCTTCAGTGCAAACTTTAAACCACCGCGAAACTTTTGGCCCATCTATGAAGGTAACGTTACTATTAATTTAAATGTAAACTTAAAACCACCACAAACGCCCCATTTTCTCCCAACCGCGAAATAAAAACCGCGCGAACTTAAATGCATTTACAGTATTAAACCCGCTTGCGATTGAGACCAGTGGACCAGGCAACGTTATCCGGACTCTTGCAATCCTTTAATCAATATCAAACTGCCAGAACTTTATTTTTCTTCCAAACCATTATGTGATAACACAAGATGTCAGATCTATTATCACATCTTTTAAAGTACATTTTGTATGACTATCCCCACCATTGTTCATGATGTCAAGCATGAAATTGCGTCATTTTTTAGGCTTTCAGTTTGTTTCCTCCATTTCAAAATATGTTGTTGGGGGATTCAAAGAATGGGGAGACATATGTGGTGGCATACTAGTACCAGGTCTATTGTGAAGTCTTTTTTTTGTTGTGTTTAGTCACCCTTAATCTAGACAAACATGGTGGTTAACTGACCAGAGCAGAATCCAAGTCAGCATAACAGATTAGGATCTGTTTCAACTTGTTTGAATGTTCCAGTACAGGACCATAATGTCAGATACATTTTTAAAAAATACAGTGTAAAATGTAAATAAAGTAACTTCTATTCAAAATTAAAAGGATTTTTGTAACAAGTTTGTTTCAAGAGAGGTGAGCTACTTTGATAGGTCTTGATGATCTCCTGACTGCCCCAGCTTCTCAGATAAAACAGCTAGGTTTAAGGAGTTCAATCTTATTCTCTACCTACTACTAGTACCCATGTAATCTTCAAGCAGATCTATCTGTCGCAAGAAAGTTTCCATGGGCTAAACAGTATCCATCATGGTTACTTTTGATTAATGACGTAGCGACAATTCCATTGTCACTGTTATCAGCAACAGTTTGTTCTTAAACCATGGTGCTTGATTTTCTGATGATTTGAACAAGGAGGTTCCTAGATTTATAGTTTCAGTAATGCTTCGGTCCCATTTTGGGCTGTTTGCGAAAACGAAAAAAAAAAAAAATCATATCAAGAAAATATACAATTGATATGGTTGGGAGTTATTTCCTTAATTTTTGTATCTTTTGATGTTTTTTATATCATATTTTTTGTTCCCACTAGCTGCCCGGCGGGGCCCCAGATTGGAAATAGGACCAAAGCATAACTCAGGAGTACTTCTTGTAAGGAGATCTCTGATTGGCTATCTTAATAACTGTCTTGTGCACTGGACTATATGGACTTGAACAAAGTCTGAATCTGCCTTAAGCCTTAAAACCAATAATCACTGAAAGCTACAAATGTGTCGCATTGTCAAAGTCTTAGATGGGTGAGTTCAATTGTCTACTACAGTACAGTACTACTAGTGTTCCTCTACCACCATTTTGTTTTTAAGATTACTAATTTTCTGTTCAAAGGTCACAACCAAATGTATTATCAATATAACTTCTAGACTTAGATGCGTACTAGTAAATCATTGACCTGTGGCTTCAGCAACCGTGTGCTTAAGTTGTGCATTGCTGCTTCAGATGCTTAAGACCTTACCGGGTGCTTAAAACTTACTGCAGGGCACTATTTTACATCAGTCACTTTGCTGAGTTTGCACCTTTTTCCTCACTCGACTCAGGTAAAAATTTTGTGATTCTCGGAAAGGACATAAACTTTGATAAAGCCGCAGGTCCAGTATTTGAGCAGAGCCAGACCCACAACTTGTCCAAAAGAGTAGGGCCCGGGTCCTTCCAAGTATGAGTGAATCAAACCTTACAGTCCGGATTTATGCAGTTACAACTTGTTGCCTACTGTACAAAATTGGTGTGCTATGCCTAAAGTTGGTTTACCGGACGGCTATGCAAAACAGTGAGGATCAGAGAGACTGAAAAATCATTAAGATCTTTAGGATTTTTCTCACTTCCTTTCGTAGGCATTATACAAGCCAGAGAAAACATTTCCTCCCATTCACTCCTCCCAGAAGTTACAGAGCCTGTATAGCATGATACCACATAATGCGATGTAGAGGAAACTTTATAATCTGCAAGCTTCTCTGATTGAAATGAATTTGAACTAATAAAGTTGTAACTTGTATCTCAAAGTTGGTGTTGGAAAAAATGTCTGAAAGGTAACGCAGTAAAATATCAACTCATGTTGGAACGGTGGATATCGGTCGAAATGAAAAAGCAAGAACTTGTGAGGTACAGAAAAAAATCTAAAAAATAGTTCCTTCCTAAATCCTAATGCACTAGATTTTAGGACTCCTGTCATAGACACGAGTCCTAAAATCTAGGGCATTACGAAGGAAGTTAAAACTTACGACGTCCTTCCAAGTTGATACTGAGTCAACACAACCTAGCTCCAGGTCCCGCGTTCCGCCAAGGTTGCGATAGCAATAAAACAATAGACTTTGTTTTCCCGCTGATCCTCTTACAGTCGCAACCTCGGATGTCTTCCCATCATGGGAACACGCCAGACGTCACTGATCTTGGAAGGCTATTTTGCTCTTAATAGAGAACAAATCTTGACTTTATTGGGCAAGGACACATCCAGCTAATGTTACAACTCAGTACAATTCCTGTATTAAAAGGCAAATATATGCTCTATAGTATGGTGCAATTTTAGTTCAGAACACTTTTCGTTCTCAGCAACTTTTTGCCCAAAACTTACTAAACTCTACTAGTACATATACATATTATGTGAGTAGCAAACACACGGGATGTATCTGGCTTAGTTTAACAAAAAGTAACGTACATCCTAGTCCTAGTTAGTTTTTTGCAATTATTGAAAATTGCTATGACATAATAAGCAAATAGAGTGGCTTATTAGTTAATGTAAGATTCAGGTTTCATGCTACATGTAAGCCTGTGTAACATTTTAGTTGGGTGTGTTAAATATTTGGGATGTCAGATCAGTGATTCAAACTGTTTTGTTGGCATGCCATACACGTCAGTGTAGTATTCTTTCCTTCAGTTTGAATTGATAGTACAATAGTACCCATACCTAAATGTCATTTATCCACTGTGTGTTTTGGGTCTAGATGGGCGAGTTGTAAATAATTGCTATTCAGGCTAAGTCGATAGAACACAGCTGTGACATATCGAAGGTCTGGAAATGTATTCTTTGCCCACAATCCAAGGTTAAGGGTGAGTTAATGCACTCCCTTGGCCCTACTGGGGCAGAAAAAATAACGGCCCACTCTTTTAAGTTGTCGTCTTTCATCGCTGTTGACTTTACGCCTTCGCAGGTAACTGAGTACGAAAATGACCTCGCGTTGGCGGGAGAAAGAGATACGCGGCGTCCTTTCATTTGTCCAAATGGACCAGGAGGCAAACTTAACAAAACAGCAACTGTTGTGAATTGTTCCATACTGCATAAGATCTGAGTGAGTTCTTGCCATTCCCTGTCTGCAAATACCAACTGTTCTGAGACCATGTCTGCCGGGGGAACCTTGAAGGGGAAAGCTGGGCTGGTTTTAAGTTACAATTCAGCCATTGATACCCCTGAAATGGCAAGACCTTTACCCTTGTGTACTTTTTTCTTCTCTTGCATCCTCAATTGTTGTTTAAGTCTCTATCATTTTCATTATTGACCACCCAACTGCCACGAAAATGCATAAAAACACCCATTCTATGAATTTAACCAAAAAAACAAATAATCATAATTTTGATAACACTAAAAAGTAGTTAGATGATAACTTGATATGTAAACACTTGAAATGCTATATGGTCAATCAGATTTGACCTTGTTGAACCCAAGAACAATGCACTGAGTGTCGTCCAATCAGAAGTGACTTAGTCATAAGTGTTGTTTCCCACAGTGCTTCTCTCACAATGGCCAGAAGTCAAAATCATGGGTTGTTTTTATGGCTGTGTACCTTTACAATTTTCTGGTATAGGTACTGGTATAGCGGTTTAGGTACAGGTCAATTTGGTCAACCATCTGCAAGTTATAAATGTAGCCAACGGTAATTTTCAGGGGTAAATTGTCATCTCGTATGAAAATTTACAAATTCTAATCTAATCTTTAATCTAAGAAAAAAGGTTCTGGATTGTTCAGGTACAGATATACTTGATGTTCAGGGACGGACCTATACCTTAACAATCTTACAGGTACATGGTTTCAGGTACACAGCCCTCGTTGTTTTTATGGACTTTCCTTTTAAAAAGTCAAAATAAATTACAGTATGTCAAAATCATTAGCTATTGAATGTGTACTCAAAAGTACTAGCAAGGCAGTGATCTGAATGTCAGTTCAGAGCAAGATTGGATTACTTTTACTAAATAACAGCCTGGGTGGTACCTTCAACTCTCATAATTCTCCTTGGTACATCCAAAGACCACCACATCAAAAATACAGTGAATTTAGATAAGTCTACTAATGTAGCATCAGTTAGTACTAGTATTAGTCATCCCAAAGGTAAGGCATGTATCAGATATCCAGGTGTTCAAGACATTCTTGAGAAGGTAGCGATAACACTGTTTCTAGGATATCCTTTAGAGAGTAGAAAGTTACATAAAAGTAGGTTATAAATTACATCACACTAGGAAAAAAAGGCCTGTCTTGTGTCCTATTTTATGTGACGCTGTGTGAACAGGCTAGTAGGGTCGTTCAACTTCTTTTGGACAGCTTTATTCTGAAGAGCATTGCGGGATATGTACGGATACAATTCAGTCCAGGTGTCTAAACAGGACCTGTTGTATGACACCTCTTCTTGCAAGTGTAAAGCGGGCGTAATTAGGCCCACTTTACACACAGATTTTGGTGATGGTGATAACGTGTTAGCTTTACACACAACAGGGCAATGTGCCGTGGAACACCTACAGTGCCCTTCCTATCACAGGGCTCGAAATACTGGGTGCATGTGCACCTGTTTACACCCAAAATTGGAGCTGTGCACTTTATTTTTGACTGTGGGTGCACTGGTGCACCTAGATATTTTTGTAGGATATAGGGTTAAGGCCATTGTACACTAGTAAACAGTATCAGAAAAAGCAATAGAACCCTTTGTTGTACTTTATTTCAATGTAACTTGTTTGGAATTTGATTAGAATTATAAGAACATTAAACTGTAATTATGTTTTGCTGACATTCAAGTTTATTTTATGTGGTGCACCCAAATTTCTTTCTGTGCACATGATTCTCTTGGTTGGGTGCACCAGTGCACCTATTTCCAAAAATGAATTTCGAGCCCTGTATCATGACTTCCAAGGATTCTTTTACTTTCTGGGTCCCACAGAGTGAGAAATACAGAGAGACCAGAACGGATTCCATGTGTGGATGGATTTTAAAAGTTTCATTTCCGGTGGAAATGTTTTGACCTGTGCATTACTAACAGGCTCGTTCATAAAAATCCTTGCTTATTAAGGTCCATTGATATTCATAATAGCCACGATCAATGATGCCTAAACACCAAGCAATTACCGCAAAGTATGAATACAAATTTACAATATGTGCAATGTAAAAATTGGGTTTGTCTGAGCAATTTTAACCTCCTTGGTCTGAACTTTTCAGTGATAACTGAATGGCAGAAATTGGCCCAAACTTGTGTTATAATAAAAATGTATAGAAGCCAACAAAACAATTATAGCTTAGATTGTTTGTTGAAATATATGGCATAAGGGTATCCTAAAATGCCAGCAAGCCAGCTGGACATTTTCTGCTTGGCTAACTCCTCCTGCAAATCGTTCACCATATTTGGCCTTTTTTCAGCCATTTGTAAAAACCTGGTCGGACGAAGCAATTAGGATGAACATTATGGATGTTTTCCGCTCTTTGGAGGAACAAAGGCAGTAGCTAAGCACTTAACCATTACCATAAATAGCATGAAGACCACCTGGCATGATATTGGGCCCAGCCATGTTTTAGTGCATAGTTTACATGAGTCAAGTCAGCCAACCAGTTTAATTTCTTGGTTAACGGATTTTTATTTTCCAAAAAAAAAATTTTAGAAAAAAAATCATGAAAACAGATGGCTGGCCCAGCCTTCTGTTTTCTTTTTTTTTTTTTTAATTTTTTTTTTTCTTTTGAAAATGAAAATCCGTTAACCAAGAAATTAAATTGGTGTGGCCTAATCTCCAGTTGTGAAATTTTTATTTCAGATTGTCAATTGTCAGTCATTTTTTTTTTCTTTCAGAAATAAACTAATAACAGTTTCTGGTTTGTCTATACTTACAACTGTTTCTATGTTGCTTATGCATGTAGTTTTGAGGATCATGAGAATATGGGCATTGCATTTTAAAAACATTATTAAGATGATTACAGAAATTGTATAATTCTTCAATATTGTTAGGGAAGGCTAGGGGGCTTTTGTCAATCACAAATATTACCAATTTTGGCTGATTTCTGGCAGAACACAAGATCTACTACTAGTGCTACCCTCTCATTTGATTTCCATTCCTCCAGCTTGGTTCTAATTTTTTTTTTAGTAGACTGTCTAATCCATCAATGATCCCTTTTAGGAAGAAATTTCCAAAAATAATTTTTTTTTCTTTTCTGGATCCACAGTTGCCCCCCCTCCGAGAGAGGTCATTGCTCGTTACGGTGAGAGCGCGGTCCTGCCCTGCGACGTCCAGTACCCCAATGGAGTCCTCCCGTTCGTCATCGAGTGGCAGAGGCAGGGCGTGGCCATCCCCGTCTTCATTCTCTTCAACGGCTACCCTCCCCACATCGACCCGCAGTTTCAAGGTCGTGTCAGCCTGTTCCGACAGGCCTCCTTACGGATTGACAAGGTGTTGGCGGAGGATGCAGGATGGTACGAGTGTAAAGTCGTGTTTCTAGACCGCGTGGACAACACCCGGAAAAATGGGACATGGGTACATCTAAAGGTGTACGGTAGGTCGTATAGTTTTATTTGTCTGCATAGTTAGTACAGTGTAGGTGTGCTCCTTTTTGGTCCAGTCAAACTATGGTGCAGTCAAACTATGGTGGCCACTCAAGGGACTAGACAAAAGCATGATACCCATAGGTTTCTGCCAGACCATGACTGATCGCGAGCGTCCAGACCTGAACCCTGAACCCTCAGCATATGTAAAATTCCATGTTGACATAAAGTTGACATACAATTTGAAAACAAATCATATACAGTAAGTAATAAACACAAAAGCTCAGTCATTATCCCCACAAAAAACAGCAATGTTTTCGTCTTTTCCAGTGCAAATTTCCCGATCTATGGAAGGTTTTAGATGGTTTAGAACAAAAAGGAGAATATAATCGAGAGATACTTTTTTACAAGGCCAGACTCGGTTCCTGATATTTAGTTGTTTTTTTACTTGAACCTAAACGTTTATAGTTCCAGAGTTTAGGTACACAGCACTTTGCCATTTCCAATATTATATTATAAACTTTTCATGGCTTGTGTGAGACTTTGAAAATATCTGAAAACAAAGAAAATTAAAGTGGTTTCATCTTTCAAGTAATTTTTCACTGACCAAAATGCCCTTGAAACAAGTAGGTCAATTAGTCTGGCCAGTTGTCATCATGTGCAGCATCTGTCAACACTGTCCATTAATCCAACATGGCAGAGGAAACCCAGAACTCTCCATTAAATGAGCCTTTGAATAGCAGACGTTTTTTTAAATTAGAACAGTGATTAAGGTACAAATTGATGTAATCTATACCTTAGAAAGACATTTGTTTTTACTCAGAAGTACTGGCCAAAACGATGTTAAGTACAAAATCAATGTACTTTGTCATGTATTTTGCTTTTACTCAAAACAACAATTGCTTTGACTTTAAAAGTTTGTCTTTAGGCCACGCCATTTTAATTTCGGGAATTCAAAAAAAAAAATGCTAGATTGGAAAATCAACATGAAAACAGAATGTCAGAGGAAAGTTTGTACTTTGGTGCACACAGTTTCAGGGAGTGAACATAGTCAGGTGCAAGTTTTCACCCCAGCTTTCAGTTTTAATGATGTCCTCGTGCTAAAATTAAAAAAAATCTGTTAACCAAGAAGTTAAATTGGTGTGGCCTTATGCAGGATTTGTGAAACTCACTTTGTGTACTTTTACTTTTAGGCCACACAAATTTATTTCCTATGTTCTGGGACATTTCATGGTAAAAATTTGGCAAGATGGCAACATAGAAACAAATTGCAAAGAGCTGGGAGGAAAAATTAAATCTCAGTATATTCACTACATCCAACATTTATATGTGTACAGACTTTCTTTTCAGACTCTCTTTTCATTTTGATCTTAAGTTCAGTATTCCCTTTTAGATAAAACAACCAACAAATTGAATTGTTCTGGCCCAGGCAATTTTTAAAAGGGCAAGCCAGGTAACCAAGCTGCATTTTTGGTTTAGTGTTACCAACATTATGTACACTTCAGTGAACTACAGTGAAGTGATTATGTTGCAAACAGTGCTGTTTTGCCATTAGTAGCTTTTAATTACAATCAATATAAAACATTTTGAAGAAGTTATGCATCATGGTTTTTATAAAATTTATACTGTCAAACCTGTTTATATATGACTAGAGTTTAGCAGGTGACCACTTCGAAGGGAAAAATAATCTAATTCTAAGGGACCACAAACAAATGGCCATAATAGCGCTAGCCACAAAGGTTTGAGTGTAGATTCGATCAGTTCTTATCAATCCTTGTAGCTATTATCTGATTCTGGCTATCAAACTATTTAGTCAAGAGAATGCTTTCTATATAATAAGTTACAGTTTTACCCATACACAAATTTTGCATTGCTTTGCCTTTTAGTTTTTTTCTCTTTTAAATATCCTCCAATAATTTTCCCTAGTCTTAGGTCCTAAACAGATCTCACTGTACTTTTAAAGCTTTTCATTGATGTCACTTCATAGCAGATTATATGGCAATGTGAACTCAAACCCTCCCTTTTTTGTTGTGCACTACCACGGACCCTGTGACAGAAGAACTTTGGTGTGCGCCGTTAAATGTCAGTCAGTGTTGCTACTCTTTAAGTATTCAAGGATGCTGTAAAAGTGCACAGGAAGTCCGCTTCCTTCCAAGAAGACACTTTCTATTATAGACAACCCATTTAGACTCCTTAAGATAATAAGAGGTGTCTTAAGAGGTCAGAGTTGCTTAAGTTCCCCACTTAGCAGATAGGATCACATGACATGGTGGGAAGGGATAGGGTGGGTGGACTTCCTTTCATGATGCAGAGTGGTGGCCTCAATAGGGTCTCTTTGCGGAATGGCAGTGGAGCATGTAGAGGGAGAGATAGGGGTGGAGGGTACAGTGTCTGTTTGTTGGGGGAATCCAAAAACAGGTGGATTACTGTAATTCACTTTATCTTCACGGTGGCAAAATTTCACGGTGTAAGTAAAATGGACGTTTTCACTAAACTTTAACTTCACAAGTGATTTACAGAACGTATGTGTGAAGGAATCATAAATGATAACAACAGGTTTTTTCACGGTGATGATAAGTTCACGGTACAGTGGTGACTGTGAAAACAGTGAACATAAAGTTACAGTGAAAGAAACAAGAATTACAGTATTCATCACCGCCACTGTTGCAGTCTACTATCCAAGCAGAGGTTCGGCCCCGGATTTTTTTTTTTAAATGCATTTTTGTCAGGCTTTCTATTTTATCCTGGGACAAAATAGAACGCCTGGCAAAAATGCTTAAAACATGTCAAAAACAAGCTGGCGTCAAACTTGAGTAGTTGCAGTCCATTTCGTGATACCCTAGTTGTAGATGGTTCTTCATATAATACTGATAAGATATAAAGGATCAGTATTTTATGACAAAAGGATGTAGTAAGTGATGTTTTACCTTTTTGTTGGCTTGGGTATGGATGGCATTTCTATTCAAGCCTTTGCATTACACATTTAACCCCTCAAATATTTCACGTGAAATTTTGTACTTTTTTTGCACATCACAATCAATGAGAAAACCTGGGTTACATATGACTGAGTGTCAAGAATGCGAGTCTTTGTCAACCTGAATATGGAAATGGTTCATTGTCCAAAGTCTGAATGGTTTCACATCAATTAAAAGGAAAAGAGATTCGATTGATATGATATCAATGTCAGAAATTTGAGAAGGATCATTGATGGGCATCTCAGTCCATTCACGAACCTGGGATCCTATTTTCCCTGATTTAATTGTGCTTGTAGCGGCCGCCCCGTAACTGGTCAGCCCCTAGCCTGATTTGATCGGGCTTATAGCGGCCCGGCCCGTAACTGTCCGCGGAGAAGGCCATAAAAGCTTAGCTGTATGTAAAAAGTAAATATTGTGATATCTCGCAATTACAGGTGATAATGATGATTAAGCAGTAATAAGTACTATTTGCCACTCAAATCAATGATAGGGAGAACACCTGCTGTGATTCTGACAACAAAATCTTTTAGAGCATACATGAGACTTGTGGTCAAGCTGTTTTCCTGCTGTGTGATGCTGTTGTGTGTCATGATCTTTGTAATTATTGCAGAGCCACCTAGTGACAAGTTAGGGAAGTGCATGTAAAGTACTTGAAATTGTGTCAGAAGCTTTCAATCCAAAGGTCAGGTCATCGCAGTAGCTTGTGTCCAAGCATTGTATCCGATGTCAGGTTGACATTGTAGCTGTTCTTTTCTAATATGACTGCCCAAGCCTAGAGCTGTATTGAAGTGTCAAGGGCATGCATGAAGGTTGTTCTATATGCAAAGTTGTGAGTGATGTGAGCAGCAGCAATCCAAAGCTAAAGAGATATATAGGGGGAAAACAGTTATATCTGTAGCTCCAGATTTAACATTATACAGTTAGCAATTTGTTTTGTTTTTTTGTTGTTTTGTGATTCTAGTATTCAAAATTTCAAATGAAGGTTCATCTGTGATTAAAGATTTTATACACTATATGCAAAGTGAAGTGTTGTTATTTATATCAAGGATATCAAACTTTAATCCGTCAGTTGACCTAAAATGCGACAAAAGATATCCAGTTAGCATTGTGTTTTACTTTGCTGAAACTTTTGAAAATGATTGTTAAACCCTGTGTAATCCTGCAGACAATTCATTTACTTCTGTAGCTTTCTTTGAAATCCTTTTTGTAAGAATAACAAATTTCGAAAAACAGTCATCTGGCAGATTAATGACAATGACAATGATCTTTATTTGCACATTCCTGCCCACATGGGCTAAATGTAGTATAGTAGTTTCAATTAATGATAATGAGTGTTAAAAAGTAGTAAAGATCACAATGCATTACATGAGGTGAGAGAAAACAATACAGAGGGTGGAGAAAAGCTAACTCGTTAGCCCGGTAACTAATTTTTCATTCACACCATGGCACAATACACACCTAATTTCCTAGTTTCCAGTGGCTTTTCATATGCAAACTCCCCTCCCCCATTGTTGTCACCTCATTTGAATAACGGCTGATGTTTGGGAAGTGGCCCAGTACCCTTAGTCCACTTGCTGAGAGAGCTCTTGAAACCCAGAGCAGTTTATAGAAAAGGATGTTTCCATGTAGTGGAGGAAAATTATAGGTCGAGGCTACGTTTGGATTATGGAGAGCGGGCGTTTGCGGTATTTGTGGCTAAGCGTTATTTTGGCCGCTGTCCTTAGAAGTTTTGAAATTGGTCGCACTTCAACAGCTGCTGTGATGCTTGGAACAGATGTACCCAGTCTGAATGTTACAACTGCAGGTATGTATGTAGAGACAGACCTAAGAGGCATTCTTCTCTGTGTACAAAAATAACTGTATTTGGGGTATACTTATATGTGGTTTCTCGCTTTTCTGCATGTAGAACAGTTACTGTGTTGTATTTTCAAATTTGATTTTGAACGGTAGCACCACATTTTTGTTTTACTGTAGCATCATCGGGGACTAATGAGGTAATGTACTTCAACCATTTCTGCAGAAAATTTAGTTTGAGGAATTTTTGTTTCTCTTTGAGGAGACTTGAATGGTCATGCATGATTGCGTACGTGAGAAAATGCATAGTTTAGGGAATGGGTTCAATAGATTCAAATTGAACTTCTCTAACGGTTATATACAGAATGGCTAATGGGGGCTTCCCCAGTGTAAACAAGGCTACAGACCTGTTTTACAGACAAGCAAGGTCTGCATGTTTGTCATGTGCCACTGTGCAGATGTTACACAGCTGTGGTATGGAATCTCCTTGTACTGTTGTAGTCAACAAGTTAACACATTTGTGAACCAAAATAATTACTTTGCCAGGCTTTGTTATAGGCTATGATATCTTAGGCCATACCAATTTGATTTGTCGGTTATTTGAATGAAACAGAATTATGCAAAACTGGAAGATAAATATGAAAACACCTTGCTTAGAGGGGGAGGGTCTCATTACACATAATTTCTGATTGTCAAGACTCACTGTAGTTCACTGTATCTTCATGGTAGCATAATTTCATGGTGTAAGGAAAATGGACATTTTCACCGAACTAATTAACTTCACAGTGGCTGCAAGTGAAGGAATCATAAATAATAACAACAGTTTTTTTCATGGTGGTGATAAGTTCACGGTACAGAGGTGACCGTGAAAACAGTGTACATAAAGTTACAGTCACTGTGAAAGAAACAACAATTACTATGTAAAAAAAGTGAAGCAGCTGATAGCTCAAACGTTTCCTTCTTGCCTTCTATTTTCATCTTGATGTTTTGCTTGATTTTTGTTTTGAAATGTTCCCAAACCAAAGACCAAGATAAATTGTGGTCTTGTTAACACAGGATGATCACATTAGCAGCAGGGTGCCATGTAAACTGTTGTCATTAGCACAGCGGAAGATCAAATAATGAATGCAGCTTGTCAATCACTGCCAAGGACTTGTTAGCATTCTCAGATGCATGTGAGATATTGAAGGCGTTGAGTTTGATTATAATGGTGAGGATGAAACAAAGTCATCAATTAAAATAATGATGAGCTGAAAATATATGCATGTTTTTTCTCAAGAATTCTGATTTCAGTCTCGTACCCTTCTACATTTCAGAGAATAGGAGAATGTATCTATGCCATAAGAATAGTCACACAATAGTTAACCCATGGAGGTTTGATGAAACCAGCACATCGGCAGAACGTAATGCGTATATGGTAATTAGCCTGCTATTTAAACTTAATATAACTGCCGAATCTCTTTTGTTCTCTTTGGTTAATGTTGCATCAGAGAAACAGCCATTGCATAAGATATGTCTTTGGACACAACTAAATGAACCTATATATGAGATATTAACCTTGAATACACGAACACGACCTTAAACGCTTACGTTCTGCCGACGTGCTGATGAAACCTCTGTCCTTGATTTACCAAAGCACCAGAAGGATGAGAGCAGCCTTGTTATATTTTCTTGCTCTTTGACCATTTGTAAAAGACAAGGTCACCAATTTGCCAAATCCCAGGTGATGTCATATCTTGCCATATATTCTGCACAAAGAAATAAACTACACAATCATCAAGAAAAAAAAAAACTCCTAACAAATTGGATTGATTTATTAATCATTATCAATTGTATACACCTTCAAAAGGAAACTAAAGATAGTTTTTCTATTGCAGCTCGTCCCACCTTCCTGGACAAGTCTCCATCACTGCTGCAGTACAGCGAGGGGGACACCGGGAGGCTCTTCTGTGTTGCAGCTGGGCACCCTCCACCACAGGTACAGGAACAACAGTTTCTAGCACATGTAGACCTCAGAGCTGGGGATTTTACAGTTAAAAAAACTGCAGAAAAGCCTCTGATTGGTAGGCTAAGTTGATTCAATTAATGTGGCTTCATTGGTGATCCCTGAAATTGAGACCTCTGATTTGTTTGGCGGAGTTGTTTGAATGTTGTTCAGGGTCTTTCTGGGTCCATAGAATTAAGGTCTCTGATTGGATGATGAGGTTAATAAGATTAGTTCTGCATCATTCTCTGGTGAGAAGACAAGTTGATCAGTTCATCTTTGTTTATGGATCCTTAAATGGGGGTTTCTGAATGGATGACCAAGTCAATTGAATATATTATGGCCTCTGATTGGATGGCCCAGTTGATTACATTTTTTTGTCTGACCCATTGTCTGTAGTATTGAGGATGCTGATTGGATGGCAAATCACACATGGCTTCTTCCTTTCTCCCTTGTCTAGTGTTTTCACCCAATGGAATGATCAGTTGTTTCCCTTTTTGCAGGTTCGATGGAAGAAGGGAGATCAGGCCATCATGCCGACCGTGCGATACCAGCTAAGTGAGACCAGCCTGACGATCGTGTCCCTTGTGAGAGAAGATGCGGGCGTGTACACCTGCACAGCTCAGAGCGAGGCAGGGGAGCTTCAGCATACCATGAGGATGGTCATATTTGGTATGTAAAATCTCCTTCATTGTGTGTGAAATATTTGCTGAATTGATAGGCAATTTTGTATGTTGATGCCTTAAAATCAATTTGATATTTCGTAAATCAGTACATGCATGTCAAGTAAGGTTACTGAACTCATCAAAGAAACATTGAAAATTCAAATCCTGACTTTGGCATCAATCTGTTTCATAGAAATTTTAGAAAACTGATTTTTTTAAAGATAGCCTTGGCATTGTATAGGAGTCAGTATTGCCATTCAAGTTAAGTACCATGACAGTTCCAGTAAAAAGAAAAGAAAAAAATAACTCATATTTCATGTTCAACAGTCTGAATGTTACCTTGATGAAGGTTAGACATCCAGGTAATAAGATACGCCAAAAGTAGTTACTCAAAACAACTGGATAAAATTTTGAAATTTTGAGATTTTGATCCAGTTGCTTGAGTAACTATTTTTGGCGAGTTTGAACGTTATTTTTATGTAGAGTATTTGTGCTACATGTACATATACTTCAGGTTTACCATGTTAGTTTAGCGATTACTGGATCTTTTTATAGATATGAATTGGTATTGAATTTTTATTTTTATTTGAGTTGAATGTCTGATAGCTGTGTGCCGATTTGTTAAAAATAGAGAGAACGCTAGCGACCCGAAAAAACACCCCATCCATTAAAATGCTATAGTGACCATGTGACATCACAATTCAAGATGGCGGCCACCACATATACCAACGGATGTAACAAAGGTTTTGCTATGCTAACCTGTAATTATGATGGGATCTTTTGTTTTAGGACCTCCTGTCATCATGGTGCCCCCTCAGAACACCACAGGGGTGGTGGGCTCAGAAGTGGCCTTTGAATGTCAAGCCGAGTCCTTCCCCACCAACATGACCATGCGCTGGCTACGGGACGGCATTAACGTCTTCTACTATACCTCGCTTTACTCCCGCGTCAACGTGCTGGGGGACGGGACCCTGATCATCAGGAGACTACGGCGTAGCGATGTCGGGATGTACACTTGCAGTCCGACCAATGGGATAGGAGTCGCGCCAAGAGCTACGGCATATCTCAGGGTTCAGTGTAAGTGATTGTTCTCAAGATCTGCTACACTTAGTGGGCAGGTCTAATATGTCTTGCTGTGTTTTGATATTTTTCTATCTAGTACATTTTATTTTATTTTGGTTCATGATCTCAACAATAAATCATGAGAATACAACTGTATATACAGATTTATTATATATCACCAACTGCAAACTTACATGAGCAGGGGAAAAATTACCCTAAATTGCAGAGTTTGCTTACAATCTTAAAAAATGAACAAATAACAAATATGATTGGTACGAATAGATTCAAATTTTCTGACAGTGATTATGTATGTCTTCCCAATGACGTAAACAAGTTTGAATTTTTATTTTAACATCTGTTATATCTGTTATACTTCAGATCCTCCACAGTTGCTGCCTATGCCAGCCACCCAGCTTATCCCGAGGGGGGGAGAAGGCCGTATTCGCTGCCCGCATGACGCCGACCCTCCCATACATACCATCCTCTGGAAGAAGGTACCATTTTCCACGTTCCTCAATTTTTGGTGACACCTCGGGAGGAAGGTCTTAAACATAGCATTACGATCAAGTTGTAATTATATATTATATGTGTTTCCATGATACTTATATTTAGATTTTATTTACTGTAATTCTTGTTTCTTTCACAGAATCTTTAAGTTCATTGTTTTCACGGTCACCTCTGTACCATGACTCTGTACCGTGAAAAACCTGTTGTAATTATTTATGATTCCTTCACACATCTGTTCTGTACATCACTTTCCGCCACTGTGAAGTTAAAGTTCAGTGAAAATGTCCATTTTCCTTACACCGTGAAATTTTGCTTCCGTGAAGATAAAGTGAAGTACTTTCGTCCTTTTTGGGAAATCTTGTGGTATGGTGGAATTCTGAATTAGGATCCTACATTGTACCGAAAGAAAGAATGTCATACTCATGGAATTTTAAATCCCAGCAAAAAGCTGATAGTTTGCATGTTTTTCTCCTCCCACTGTCAGAATGGTCGTGTGCTGGACGTTGCAGCCGACCCTTCCCTGTCAGTTGATCGAGACGGCACCTTGGTCATCGCAGGTGTGACGGACATGTCGGGAGGCCTGTACAGCTGCATCCCCAGGAATGTGCTGGGATCAGGAGGGGAGTCGCCTTATGTACAGGTGTCTGTTACAGGTGCGTCAAAACATGTGTATGTTACAAATGTATCAGTACAACTATTTGTTACAGGTGTATCAGTACAGGTGTATTTATTGTTACAGGTGTATCAGTAGAGCTATTTTTGTTACAGGTGTATCAGTACAGATGTATGTATTGTTACAGGTGTATCTCTACAGGTATATGTGTTCGTTGTAGGTGTTACCAATGTTTCAGTACAGGTGTTTGTTATAGGTCTTTTAGCACACTTGTTTATATCAGGTGTGTGAGTATATTTGTATTAAAGGTGTGTCCAAACAAGTGCATGTGTGTTATACATGTGCCAGTACAGGTGCATGTTACAGGTGTTTAAGTACAACTTAGTGTTTGTTACAGGTGTTACATATGTGTCAGTACAGGTTACCTACTGCATGTTACAGGTGTGTCAGTGCAGGTGTTTAACACACTTGGTTCGTACAGGTATTTGTAAAAGATGGATGAGTACAGGTGTCTGTTGCAGGCCTGTGTGCCAGAACGTGTCTGAAGCAGTACATGTGTTTGTTACAGATGTGTTTCTACTGGTGTCTTTCATAGAGTGTATCAGTACATGCATTTGTTACATGTCTGTCAAATCAGGTGTATGTTACAGCTGTACATTTTTGCTGTGTCACTACAGGTTTCTGTTACAGGTACACCAGACATGTGTCCAATACACCTGAATAAACATACTTTATTGTGCCACCTTATTGTAAAATAAGTCGACTGTCAATTCCTCCTAGCAGCAGGTAGTAGTTGAGTTTAAAAGATTTTATAGTCTGTGCTGTTGTCCCCAGACCCCCCAGAGTTTACTGTGCAGCCAGAGCAGTCTTACTACATCACAGTAGGGGAAGATATCACCATGCGGTGTGCTGCAACTGGAGAGCCAATGCCCTTTGTCTCATGGAGAAAGGTATTTCTTTTGTTAAACCCTTCAATGTACTGCATTTAGCTTATTCCATTATATGTAAGTTTTCTAAATGAGCTATGTGCCTGAGTACATGTCTCATAAAGATTCTACCTCTAACACAGCTTACATGCATTTTAATACTGTTGTAATGCCCACTGTGTACAGACGGTTAAGTCTTTCCTAGAACTATATTTGTAGAGGACCTCGTTGTCAGCAAATGCAGTTACTATAATGGTATCCTTACAGTAAAAAAAAATAGTTACAAATATAGCTTCAGACATCACATAGACTAGAGTTGAGTATTATGCACAAAGAGAAGTTAGCTGTCTATAACTGATATCGGTCAGTAGATCAGCCCCTACACTTTACATGCATGCAACTGGTGTGTAATGCTGAAAGTCGCTTATATTGGTTATACAATATATAACAGAAGAGAAGTGTAAAAGTAGCAACTTCTTTTTTCGGATGAGCCTAAAACTTGAACCGAACATCAGTTCAGAGGCAAGAAAATAATGGGTTTAACCTCTTGTCCTTTTAGAGTAGGCATTAAAGGCATCCAGAGCATTTTATGAGGCTTGAAACTTGAATGAAAAAAATCTCCAATGTCTAGTCATTCCTACACATAGTAAGTTTCAATAACACTATACCATTACATATGGACATTAAAGGAGCAAAGATATGTTGTGTGGTGAGAACTGATAGAATATGCCAGCCCTAATACATGTAGTATAGGCTGATCCTGACTGTCCATCACAATTAGCGGTTCAACCAATGAGAGAGTGACTGCATGTCCGTCAAATATTTGTTATGTTTTAATTTTGCATTTCTACCTTTTGACGGGGGTGGGTGGGGCTATGGTATCGGTCTATTTACACTAGGCGCGTGAAACTAAAAGATCATCAGGTTGCTTATTTTTGCAAATTTGCACGCAAATGTGGTAAACAGTGGCATTAAATGTCAATTTCATAAAGATTACAGCAATTAGAATATTTCCAGTTTTCAAGCCTTATTAAATGTTCTGGGTGCCTTTAAACAGGGGACTCAACTACAACATTTTTGTTTGTTGTATCTGCAGGATGGAATTGACCTTGATGATGAGCTGTATGACATCGCCGGGGGAAACCTGTCGCTGTGGGAAGTAACAAAAGAAGACTACGGCATGTACGAGTGCCTGGCACAGAATGAGGTCACCACCATCTCTGCCACAAGCCACGTGTTCATCCAAGGTACATCAACTTCCTGATGCATTATAGTATTTACTATTTAATATACTGAATAAAAAGACTCTTTTTACACAACCAAGAGATTTATTCAACCGACGCTTCGGTGACATCTGTCACCTTCTTCAAGGCAATTCTGACTTGTACACATTGCACTGCAGCACAGGTGTCGCTGCTTATGGATGTGTTCCAAAACGCAAAGTATTTATGTGACTGTGTATATGTAAATACTTTGCGTTTGGGAACGCATCTATAAGCAGCGACACCTGTGCTGTAGTGCAATGTGAACTATTCAGAATTGCTTTAAAGAAGGTGACAGATGGTCACCGAAACAATCTAATATCTAATTTCTTGGTTATTTTAGTATAGGGCGTCCAAAAGACGCATGGATTCATAGCTAGCTAATACCCTGCAAAAAAGGTTGTTGTTCATGCTTGTCGCGATGGTCAACTCTGTTGTAATCTTGTTGAAAATATTAATCAAATGTGACTGCGCCTTTAATAATCAACAACATCATACAACAAAGGTGACTGCACCTTATGGTTGACAGTCATTATGATAGTTATTGGTGGTTGAACAACGAGTGACTTTTTCACCAGGTACCTCACCCCACGTTCCGACCGACCTCTCTGTGGCCACCAGCAGTAACTCCGCCCACGTCACCTGGCGCCCGTCCTACGACGGTGGGAGTGGCCAGACCTTCATCATCTGGTACCGAGCAGTGACCGCCAGAGACTGGAACACCCTCCAGGTCAACGGCGACGTGAAACGATACACCGTGTACAACCTGGTCTCCTCTACCATGTACGAGTTCAGCGTCCTGGCCAGGAACAGACTGGGAGACAGCTTGTTCACCACTATTGTTGTTAAAGCCACACAGGGTAGGTATCAAGTAACTGTAGGTAGGTATGTGTCATAGAAGAAATGGCGATTCAGGACAATCTGCGATTGTCCTAGGACAGACTGCAATCGGGATCTGTCCAAGGATAGTCGCTGATTCTACTAGTACTGATTGCGATCGCAATCTGTCCTAGGACAAACGCTGATTCTACTTGGAGAAATTTTTATAAACCATGATCTGTCCTAGGACAATCGCCGATTGTCCTGAATCGCCATCTCTACTGTGACATATACATGTACATGTAGCCCTATTAATTTTCCTGAACTTCATCTTGTGGATTGTGTATAGTGAGTACTTTCAGTATTTCATCACTTCACTTCACTTCAGGGGAAGTCATTTTAGTGGTAATGAGTACCTTTTTTCATTACTTTACCTGATGGCTTGTTTATCTGCAGGTGTGTTTTTGTGTGTGTGTGTGTGTGTGTGTGTACGTGTGTGAATGTGTGTGTTTGTGTGTGTGTGTGTGTGTGTGTGTTTCCAATACTCTTGCCTTTGGGACTGGAAGGGTAGCAAAGCTGTATTGATGAGAGGGTGAAATATTAATCTACCATCTCAGATTGCCTTGTTTTGTGGGTCATTTTTCAAATATTTTTTTTGAAATGTTGTTAGCCATGTCTTCAACATACGCTCACCATATCTACACAATTCATCCCCCTCAGAGCCTGGCTATATCGACCCCTACAAGCCCCTCCCACCCCAGGACCTGACAGCTAATATAACTGAAGAGGGAGTCATGTTGAGTTGGCTCGCACCACCCCATCCAACCCTGGGTAAAGTGGTATCATATGCCGTGGAGTACAGACAGGAGGGCAAGACCTGGAGGATCTTACAGGTACTGCAGGGCTTTAGTTAGGGTTTGTACATAAGGGGCACCCCCTAGTTTATTTTGGGTCAAGTCTAGCGACCGTCTCCCAGGAAATACTTCTGAGCCAAGACAACTGTGTATGAGAATGAAGAATATCCCTCTATAGCTAGCTACAAGAAAACCTGAGTCAATCTGGGTCAAAGGGGCAATTTACCTTCAATGCGGACGGTTATCCGGAAATAAGGCTTGGGCCCGAAATCTTCAAAAGGTCATCTTAGACATAGGACCTTGTGGAAGGTTAGCTCTATCATGGCCTCACTGAACATCTTACAACACTAAAATCATAGGAAGAATATGACTGTGCCTTGATTTTGTCTGCATATTTTTTCAGGAGAACATAGCAGCAGACAACACAAGTGTACTCGTGACGGATGATCTTTATCGCCAAACAACGTACGAGTTCCGTGTGTTTGCCTTCTCGGAAGTGACCTTCAGTGAACCCAGTGATGTGATCACAGTCTACACTGAAGGTATTCTAATAAGTCGTTTTGCTTCTTTTTCTTCTTCTTTTTTTTGCACTAAGGATCACCACTTATACAAGAAACAGCACCTCTTCTCTCCAAGTCAGAAGCATAAATGCTCACTGAGAATGAGAACTAAACAGAAGATGACGCTTTTGTTTACTTTTGTCCAAGAATGAAGACTGACTTTCAAGACACAGGTGTGGGTTTGTGTTAGGTTTATGCTAAGTTGTGTTTGTTTGGTTGTTTGTTTGTTGGCTGGTTGGTTGGTTGGTTGGTTGGTTGGTTGGTTGGTTGGTTGGTTGGTTGGTTGGTTGGTTGGTTGGTTGGTTTCACACAAATGAATTAGAAAATAGAGGTAAATTAATATACAAAATATAACAATAGTGCAGGAGGAGGGGGTAAACCCGGGAGGCTTTTCAAAGCCCTCCTCCTAGTATAAACTAACTAATGCTAATAATGAAATACTATTGTAAAGAAAAGCATTATAAGATATAACCAATTTCTAATACACTTCAATATAAGCAAATGGTGGAACATAATAATACATAAATACATCAATAAGTATACAACAAATCAATTATAACATGTCATGAAATGATACAAAATGAAAATCAGACTAACGACAAATTGAGATTTAAATGTTGTGTACATGTGGTGTCTTCCAGGATTATTTCATATTCAGTTTGTTGTCTTCAAATTAATGGCACTTTATCTAAATCCTTGGCATCTTTCTGCAATGCAAACTATTATCATACAGTGTTTTGTAATGATGTTAATTGTGCATCACCCCCAGATATCCCAGTGTACACAGACCCTGTAGAAATGGCAGGACAGTTAGGGGTTTCCACACCTGTCCTGGCAGGGGTGGCTGGAGGCCTCGGTTTTCTACTCCTGGCTATCTTGCTCAGCTGCTTTGCTGTCAAGGTCATCAACAAGAGAAAGGTCAAAAGGAAGGAGCAAAGACAAGGTGAGTGGGAGGGCTTTAACTGTATACTGTAATTCTTGTTTCTTTCACTGTAACTTTATGTTCACTGTTTTCACGGCCACCTCTGTACCTGTTATTATTTAAAATGATTCCTTCACACATCAGTTCTGTAAATCATTTGCCGCCACCGTGAAGTTAAATTTCAGTGAAAATGGCCAATTTACTTACACCTTGAATTGCTATCGTGAAGAACAAGTGAATTACAGTATCTGTTTTTTCAAGTCATCACCTTTTGTCTGCTTGATTTCATGTTGTATATTAGTGCAAGATCATAAAGAAAATATATCATTTTGAATGCATTGTTTTAACCTAGTGTTTCTTCTTTCTACAGAAAATGTGAAATTGATCAGCTTGTCAAAGTAAGTATAGATATCTTTGGTAATGCTTTTCATTTTTATGTAACAAAGTGTTGTTTAAATGCATTGTCTATTCAAAGGACCTAGCCCCTGATACCCCTGATGTACTAGTAATGGCTTCTATTTGTCCTCATATTGGACATTAAGGCCATGTTGATTTGATTATATGGATGACATCCGCACGCACATAAATTTTTGTCCGTTTCCAAAAATAAAAATGTTTTCTACCATACTGTAAGTCATGCAAAGCCGCTACAAAATGAATAGAAATATGGTGTAAATATCAAACAGATATTTCGGAAAATGGATACTAATGTCGTAGAAGGCCAAAGTCAAAGAAGAAGATGTGAAATAACAAAAATGAAGAATCCATGATTTGGTATGCCATTCTCTGTGTGTTAAGTCATTTTGCAACCTTCCTGACCACGTAGATTTTCTCATGAAGGCAACCTTTTTTTTTTGCCAAACTTTTTTTTTCCGCATCAGTTTTGGGGATCCCAAAGGATGTCATCCATATAATCAAATCAACATGGCCTAAGATCCGTCTTGGGGAAGCCTCTGGCAGTAAAGCTCTGCCTCTAGTACACATCGCATCATAGGCGATTGGCCTGCTTACTTACTATTCTTCTTAATCCTTGCACAGGTTGGCTCAAGACAGAGCGAGATGGACCCCACAGCATAACAATTATTCTAATGGTTTCACCAATGGCAATGGCTTCGGAGGGCACATCAAAAACAGGTTCTTCCTGGACACCTCGCAAAGCTCACCCGACTCCTTCAAGAGCAAATCTGCATCGGAAAAGCCCAGTATGTCATCCCAGGACAAGAACATGCACATTCAGTATGATTCACCCAGCATGTACAAGCTGCTGAGGTCATCACGTAACTTCAGGTATAACGTCGAGATTACCCGACCAATAGGGACCATCAGTCGAGCCCCGGATGGCCGCTTCATCTTGGGTCAAGACAAGAGTGTTACTAACGAAAGGCGACATTCGCCGTACCAGACTAACGATATCCTACCGGTGCCGCAGCTTGTCCCACCGGGCAGACTGTTCCATATTTCTAAGGATAGTTCGTTCTGTCCGGTGCCGCGGTTGCAAAACACGTTTCGACCGATCCAACAGGAAGAGGTCACGCCCTCCCCGACCAGCAGCGACGGCAGCTATGGGAGTGGTCATAGTTCAGAGGTCAGAAGGGCTATGATTCAACCTACTTCAAACAGAAGTTCTGCTAAGCCCTCCTTAAAAGTTCAGCCAAGTCGTTCGTCACGTTATTCAAGACGATCACAACGAGTCGTTTCGGCACAAGTCCACAGTAGTCCTGAGTTATTTGACACCACACAACCTGCGAGATACGGTAGCATGCCGAATCAAAGTCTGCAAAGATACCCAAGCTCAGCTAGCAGTACCAAGTATCCTGGCAATGGTCTGGGGAAATATTCGGGTACTTCTCAGACTTCATTCGAAGGAATTCCCATGCAGCACTACTTAAACACCAGACCTCAGAGCCACAGCAGCACTTCGAGTAGAGAGTCCCATAAAGTCTATCCCGCCGGGCCGCCTAAGCCACCACGGCATCAAGCCTTTCGAGAACCTGCCTTTAGAGTGTCTTATCCGTATGTGCCAGAAGACACTAGATTCCCACAGAGTTCTGAGCTAGATTTCTTAGACAATCGCCACAGTGCGCTGGTTGAGACTTTATCTGCTCGACGGCTCAACCACGTCTTCCATAGTACTCCGCAGAGCAGCACGTCACAGTTGGACCACTCAGACTTCACCTTCGGTTCAGAGCAAACTCTCACTGGAGAGGAAAGTGAAGACAAATCCTACAAGGGGAGCAATGCTACCTTGGTGAACGAAATATTCACAGAAAAAAAGGTTTCGCCGGGCCGTGCCAGCTCTACTAGTGCCAGCAGTGGTCGGGGAAGCAAAACGTCCACGGTCGCTATCTCAAGAGGCAGTAGTTTTAGGACAAGTGAAGGGTATACCTCTCCGGACCACGATTCCCTCAGTAGCGGGTTTGTAAGTAAAAACACATCGCACAACACAGCGCAGGGGTCTCGTGGCGACAGCAGTGATTACATCAGCGGGGAGGACGGCCCGTTTGAGTTCACTAGTTCTGAACAGTCCCCAGTCTCAGGGTCCACCCCCCACCCCACCGACGCAGACGAACACTTTGAGTGGGACAGGGCAGAGCCAGTGGCCTCAAACATTCTCCAAGCTGTACAAAAATACATCGTCCAAGGCAGGAGTCCCCTTCCAAAGCAGAAGCCTCGAACGAGCGAGTCTAAACCGCCCAACCCGCGCGAAATTCGCAGACATCGAAGGATTTCAAGATTTTCCGACGTCGACGCACGGTGTGCTGCTCTCAAACAGGAGTTCCAAGAGTACAAACAGAGACAAAAGGAAATTGGAGAGGATCAGTTGAACTATGAGCAGGAATATGAAAGAACAACAATGGTCTGATCTATCAAATTTCATTTGTCTATACCTGAAACATCTTCCCACCAAAAAAAAAGAGTCTTCCAAAAGGTTGATACCCCGTTAGCTGCACTTGCCATAGAGACAAAAGTAAATTTCTGATTTGTTTTTTACATACAAACAAGAAATCGTAGCTCAAAAGACTACTTGTTTTGAAATAGGAACATTTTAATCTGCAAAACGTGACCTCTGATGATGTTTCTACAGAAAATTAACCACGAATCTATTTGTTTTGGTTTAGGGGAATAGTGAATGACTGTTATACTTTCTTTGCCCTGAACGTATCACTATCTTGCCAATCCATGATAGAAAGTTGTTCCCTGAAAAGTCCAAAAATGTATTCTTTGTTTTTGCAAAGATGCTTTTCATACATGTAGATGTTCGTATCTATTAGGGCAAACTTATTATTCCGTGTACATAGATTACTGATCTCCTTAGAGGCCTCTCTAGGATATGTTTACATCAAAAGTATGTAGAGAATCAATATATTTACCTGTAAACTCTATTTTTGATAAACCTTATGCATATTTGTTGTCATAAATGATTGTCAGCATTGTTCAGCTATGCTTTTGTTTGCCTTTGATTTGACTTGATTTGGAATTTCTTACTCTGTCGAAATTAACCAAAGGAAAGCCAGGGAAATTGAACAACATTTTTGAGAGACTTGTCCATTTCCATTCTTAGTCTACCCTAGAGATAAAAGACATTTCGCAAAGAGAAGCCACAGGAACCTAGAAACGGTTTTCCTCTTGGGTGAGAGACCAATATAGGCAGTCATGACCTTAGCAATTAACAGTGCTCTAAACAGTATTTCAGATTCTGAAGTTATTTGATTTTCCTGGCTAGTAGTTTTTACTTGTTCTTATTATGTCTCATTTACGAAATTTGTGTGAATCGCTATCAATGCAGTTGTACAGAAAGCAGATACTTTATGAGGAAATGTTTAAGAAGGAATCTGAGGAAAATATGTAGATTACTGAATACAGAAAATTAAGAACATCTCAGGAGCTATAATGTATTTTCGCTCTTAATTAGAAAAATGTTGTCAAGAGAGCAGTACAAATTAGAGAATACTGAAAATGATTTTAATGATATAATGGCAGTTATAGATAGCCTTATGGGCCATATAAGAAACATCGAAATCAGTGATTGCAATCAATAATTCCACCCTCACTCAGTGTATTACATATTGGAATCCTCTGGTGCCTCTCTGTGAACAGTTTAGTAGTTAATGTGTTGAGGTTTGTTTGTGCTGTTTTGAAATTATGAGACCTATCTTGGAGTTATTTTTGTGTGAGAATGTGAAATGTTTTGTTATCGATTGCTTGACAATATGTCGACTTTCTGCAAAGTTGCATGTTCAATGGTACACTCCAGAAACAGGCGTTATTTTATAACAGACGGCATTGTTATGAAGGAAAAATCAACCAAATTTGGGTAATTTTATTAGTTGGCAAGAAAGGAACCATTTTATAATCCAACAGGTCAATAATGTCCCTACCCCTTATTCAAGACCTATATTTTGTAATTATATTATGATGCTTGAAGATCAAGATCAATTTTTATATTAACTGTTTACATGTTTTTTAAAAAATGTATGTAGACACACACACTGCAAAAATCATTTTAAAAATCACCCCCAGATTTGTAAGGATCACTCTTATTTTATGAAAATACTGGACAAAACAAGTATTTGGAGGGTACTAAAGGGGGGTTATCAGAACTCAATTCAGAAAAAATAGAATCTTGTTTCTGCAGTGGACTGTTGCTTTAAGCAGTAACTGCTGTGTATTTAGAGTTGTTTAATTCCTTCTTCCATATACATATGAAATGTCTTTGTTTTTAAGGAATTTTTAAAGGTTCAAGCCTTGAAGACGTGCGAAATCTCTAAAGACTATCCCTGACAAACACAAAATATGGTGCCAAAAGTCGAACTCAGCAGAGAAGGCTAAAGTGTATGTAAATGTAGTTATGTAACTTGTATGCATTCCGTATGCAGTGTAGTGTGTTTTATGTTCAGAGTGCTTTAATTTGTAGAGTAGTATGTTTGTAGTACATGTGTGTTCATCTTTTGGGATATCTGTGAAATATATTTTATGATGAAATGAACACTAGTGCTTGTCGTACTTTTTGGAATGATTAAATGTATATTCAGGAAGTCTATGGTCTATTTTTCGTTAGAGTTTCTCTCTTTCTTTAGCCCCTAAAGGCAAAACCACAGATCATACAAAATTTTGTTTTCTGATGGAGCCATTGAAACTCATTGCTCTGATACTTCTGTTTGGTTTTCATAGTCATGATTTATCCCTTCCTGAAATTATCAACTGGAAAATTTTGGGGACATTTAATGATAGTAGTTTAGTATGGATTGAATCCACTTTTTTGTGCACAAGGAATTCACAAGCCGACCATGACCATAGCCCACTGACCTATAAACAATTCTGGTCAAGGAGTGAGCAATTCATCGCTTCTGTGACGTCACCGTATGCAAATAGGACATGACTCGGTGGATCATAAGATACAGAAATCAGCTTCTGTTAATTCTCCTAGCTTTCACCATTTGAATAGCTTACAAAAATCCATATCACTACTAAAATCAACAAACACACTTACGATACAAAACGCGGGTCTCTTCATTTTCCACTGCCTTCAAAAAAGAAGCCAAACCCAACCTTAGTTAGAACTTAGAACTTTCACAGTAGACTAGATAACTATTTTTGATTCCCATGTATTTCCATGTACTTGTTTGTCTGCAATTAGCCTTCGGGCATGAACTTGCAATAAAGTTATTATTATTATTATGGCGCCCCCCGTCCCTGTTGACAGGGGGGGGGTCACCAAGTCAGCATGGCACCATAGACCTGATAGATAGTTCATTCCTTGACAACGACTGGAGTTGGTTAGTCAAATATATGGGTAAGTCCAATTTTGAGATTCAGAATGACCTCTCCCAACACAGATGGACTTTCAAACTAAAATTGTGGTATTTGTACTTGACTTCTTTTCAAATATTTGATATAATCGGTGATCTATGTAATCAGCCTCTAAGCTTGATAAGAAAGGTGGCACAGTTTGAAATACATTATACTTTGTTTGATTTGACCTCACCCCTAGTCATCCACACTGAGACAACTGTCCTTGGTGCTGAACACCATCCACACTGAGACAACTGTCCTTGGTGCTGAACACCATCCACACTGAGACAACTGTCCTTGGTGCTGAACACCATCCACACTGAGACAACTGTCCTTGGTGCTGAACACCATTCACACTGAGACAACTGTCCTTGGTGCTGAACACCATCCACACTGAGACAACTGTCCTTGGTGCTGAACACCATCCACACTGAGACAACTGTCCTTGGTGCTGAACACTATTCACACTGAGACAACTGTCCTTGGTGCTGAACACCATCCACACTGAGACAACTGTCCTTGGTGCTGAACACCATTCACACTGAGACAACTGTCCTTGGTGCTGAACACCATTCACACTGAGACAACTGTCCTTGGTGCTGAACACTGTTCATACTGAGACAACTGTCCTTGGTGCTGAACACGATCAAAACCAAGACAACTGTCCTTGGTGCTGAACACCATCCACACTGAGACAACTGTCCTTGGTGCTGAACACCATCCACACTGAGACAACTGTCCTTGGTGCTGAACACCATCCACACTGAGACAACTGTCCTTGGTGCTGAACACCATTCACACTGAGACAACTGTCCTTGGTACGGAAAAATGTAACCCGTGACTCAAGCTATTTAGATAAACATTTCACGGATGTGTGTGTTCTACGGACGCTTGTTTTAACGTTTGGAATCATGCTATAATCGGCCTAACGCAGAAACAACATAACCTCTTCGAAGTCTATGATAGCCCGCCGTAAATGACGCAACATAAGAAGCCCTTAGAAACACACTTGGTCAAGGTCAAGCAAAAGAAAGGAAACTTCTGATGATGACAACTTGAGTTGAAAAGTGCGGTTACATAACCTATGGTGCATAATCTTCAGCAAAGTCATCACGTATGAGGTAAGATAGCTTCTCCAACCTTATTCCCGAGACAAAGTCTTGTCCCAGAACCATTTTCGTAGACGTTAAAAGCTGCTGTTACGAAGAGACACATCTGTCCACCTCGACGGTTTTCGAACAGTAAACAGGAGCAAACATCGAACGTGGCGACGTCAACAGAACGTCTGACTTGTGACGTCGCCGTCGGCATTTCCGAGTCAACCGTTTGTGTACGTTTGAACTTCGAACGTAACCGTTACATTCGAAGTTCGGAACTGTACGTCGCCTTGGAAATTTGACGTCGGCGACATACACATGCAGTTGCAATGTCGCCATGAAAGCTCTTCACTGAATGCTTTGCCGCATGTGACTATGTATCGGTTACTGTAAGTACATTTATGTTCGCGTCGATTTTATGTACGCGTTTTTTACGTCAACCTTCTGAGGGCTAACTCATCTCAACGCGAACTTCTTTTACCACATTGCCCCCCTCCCGGACATCTTCCGTCACGGCTGTCTTGTATGTACTTTATATGTCGTTACATGTTACACTTACGGTCAAAATAAACACTTTCTATACTAGAAATGACAAGACAAAATTCTAGATAAAAGTCACAACCGTGGGGTTACATTTATTCACTTAGATAAGGCTGGGGTTAAGAGAGTACCCTTGAATAAAATGAGCGTCTTTTCTCTTATGCAAACCTGTGTTTATAATTGTACAGTGATGGTTGCAAAGGTTTGCAATAATCTTTGAAATTTGGTACAGTTACACATCTTTCTAAGTCCATACTGACAAGACAGTTTTCCCTTAATACAATACATCACTGACATAAGCACACACACACACACACACACACACAATGTGACATAAACTCACACACACACAGACACACACACAGAAAAAGTATGCACCACGAGTTTATCATGCACGATTCAAAATGGCACTGCAAGGGACATCTTCAAAACACTGTTTTACGATGGACTAGAAGAGGAAGAAGATGAGTGTAGCGGAAATACTGTGGCAGGTAATGTTTGTGTGCAGGTAGTTTTGAATGCTACACTGCTGTTTCCGTTTCAAAGCGGGAGTTGCGCTGCAGTAGTCTTTTCTCCACTTCATCCGGGCAGGGTCTTTCCGGCGGATGTTCCTGCCAACACGAGCTCATGACGTCATACATCTCTCCGGAACATTCCGGAGGCGGTCTCAGCCGGATTCCCCTCCGGAGGGTCCGTGCGAGGCGCCGGCAGCTTGGGCTGTTGTTGTCGTAGCGCGGTTCCTGTCCCAGCGTGGCGATCTTCCACAGCAGCACGACGAAGGACCAGACGTCACTCTTACAGGTGTACAGTCCAGTCTCTAAAGATTCTACAGACATCCAGTTCAAAGGAATTACTTCATTTTACGCTCTTTCGTTGACATCGCCCTCGACGTCCTGGACAGCAGTGTACAGTGGACCATTCGTGTAGTGATGTGCTATTGATTTGAGGTCTCATTCCTGTATTACTCTCATTGATTTGAGGTCTCATTCCTGTATTTCAAAATGATGGGCATGCACACAACATGTTAAATTAAGAAGCATTTGCTCTTTAGCGGCAAATGCTGACAGGTTTGCTCAAAGAGTCGAACAATATTCTCGAGAAGACAACACTAATATTGCACGTGTCTTTAGGCACTTGGTTCCTTCAATAAAGTTTGACTTACTTTGACCTTGAATGGCTCGTGTGCTTTTGATTTGAGGTCTCATTCCTGTATTACTCCGAGTGGGACACCGTGTCACAGACGGTCTGCTAGCGACCTCTATCGATTCTTGTCAAAACTGCCGTCTCATGAATAGTGGTACTGCAGTATTGACAGAAGCGAATAGGGGCGCTGTGAGACCGTCGGCGTATTTCTAAATAATGGCCATGCACCCAACATGTTAAATTAAGATGCATTTGCGCTTTAGCGGCAAATGCAGACAAGTTTGCTATCGATTCTTGTCAAAACTGCCGTCGCATGAATAGGAGTACTGCTGTTTTGACAGAAGTAGATAGGGGCGCTGTGAGACCCTCTGCGTATTTAAAAATAATGGGCATGTACACAACATGTTAAATTAAGAAGCATTTGCGCTTTAGCGGCAAATGCAGACAGGTTTGCTCAAAGAGTCGAGCAATATTCTCGAGAAGACAACACTAACATTCTACTTGTCTTTAGGCACTTGGTTTTTTCAAGAAAAGTTGGCTACCTTTGAACTTGAATGGCCCATGTGCTTTTGATTTGAGGTCTCATTCCTGTATTACTCAGAGTGGGACACCGTATCACAGACGGTCTGCTAGCGAACTCTATCGATTCTTGTCAAAACTGGCGTCTCATGAATAATGGTGCTGCAGTATTGACAGAAGCATATAAGGCCTGCGAGACCGTCGGCGTATTTCAAAATAATGGTCATGCACACAACATGTTAAATTAAGAAACATTTGCGCTTTAGCGGCAAATGCAGACAGGTTTGCTAAAAGAGTCGGGCAATATTCTCGAGAAGACAACACTTACATTGCATTTGTCTTTCGGCACTTGCTTCTTTCAATAAAGTTTGGCTACCTTTGAACTTGAATGGCTCATGTGCTTTTGATTTGAGGTCTCATTCCTGTATTACTCCGAGTGGGACACCGTGTCACAGACGGTCTGCTAGCGACCTCTATCGATTCTTGTCAAAACTGCCGTCCCATGAAAAGGGGTACTGCAGTATTGACAGAAGCAGATAGGGGCGCTGTGAGACCGTCGGCATATTACAAAATGATGGGCATGCACACAACATGTTAAATCAAGAAGCATTTGCGCTTTAGCGGCAAATGCAGACAGGTTTGCTTAAAGAGTCGAGCAACATTCTCGAGAAGACAACACTAACATTAAACTTGTCTTTAGGCACTTGTTTTTTTCAATAAAGTTTGGCTTCCTTTGAACTTGAATGGCTCATGTGCTTTTGATTTGTGGTCTCATTCCTGTATTACTCCGAGTGGGACACCGTGTCACAGACGGTCTGCTAGCGACCTCTATCGATTCTTGTCAAAACTGCCGTCTCATGAATAATGGTGCTGCAGTATTGACAGAAGCAGATACGGGCGCTGTGAGACCGTCTGCGTATTTCAAAATGATGGGCATGCACCCAACATGTTAAATTAACAAGCATTTGCGCTTTAGCGGCAAATTCAGAAAGGTTTGCTCAAAGAGTCGTGCAATATTCTCGAGGAGACAAGACTAACATTGCACTTGTCTTTAGGCACTTGGATCTTTCAATAAAGTTTGGCTTCCTTTGAACTTGAATGGCATATGTGCTTTTGATTTGAGGTCTCATTCCTGTATTACTCCGATTGGGACACCGTGTCACAGACGGTCTGCTAGCGACCTCTATCGATCCTTGTCAAAACTGCCGTCCCATGAAAAGGGGTACTGTAGTATTGACGGAAGCAGATAGGGGCGCTGTGAGACCGTCGGCGTATTTCAAAATAACGTGCATGCACACAACATGTTAGATTAAGAAGCATTTGCGCTTTAGCGGCAAATACAGACAGGTTTGCTCAAAGAGTCGAGCAATATTCTCAAGAAGACAACACTAAAATTGCATTTGTCTTTAGGCACTTGGTTCTTTCAATAAAGTTTGGCTTCCTTTGAAATTGAATGGCTCATGTGCTTTTGATTTGAGGTCTCATACCTGTACTACTCCGAGTGATCCGAGTGAGGCACCGTGTCACAGACGGTGTGCTAGCGAACTCTATCGATTCTTGTCAAAACTGCCGTCTCATGAATAGTGGTACTGCAGTATTGACCGAAGCAGATAGGGGCGCTGTGAGACCGTCAGCGTATTTTCAAAATGATGGGTATGCACACAACATGTTAAATTAAGAAGCATTTGCTCTTTAGCGGCAAATGCAGACAGGTTTGCCCAAAGAGTCGAGCAATATTCTCGAGAAGACAACACTAACATTGCATTTGTCTTTCGGCACTTGGTTCTTTCAACAAAATTTGGCTATCTTTGAACTTGAATGGCTCGTGTGCAGTTAATTTGAGGTCTCATTCCTGTATTACTCCGAGTGGGACACCGTGTCACAGACGGTCTGCTAGCGACCTCTATCGATTCTTGTCAAAACTGCCGTCTCATGAATAGTGGTACTGCAGTATTGACCGAAGCAGATAGGGGCGCCGCGAGACCGTCGGCGTTTTTCAAAATAATGGGCATGCACACAACATGTTAAATTAAGAAGCATTTGCGCTTTAGCGGCAAATGCAGACAGGTTTGCTCAAAGAGTCGAGCAATATTCTCGGAAAGACAAGACTATCATTGCACTTGTCTTTAAGCACTTGGTTCTTTCAATAAAGTTTGGCTACCTTTGAACTTGAATGGCTCATTTACTTTTGATTTGAGGTCTCATTCCTGTATTACTCCGAGTGGGACACCGTGTCACAGACGGTCTGCTAGCGACCTCTATCGATCCTTGTCAAAACTGCCGTCTCATGAATAGGGGTACTGCAGTATTGACCGAAGCAGATAGGGGCGCTGTGAGACCGTCGGCATATTTTCAAAATAATGGGCATGCACACAACATGTTAATTAAGAAGCATTTGCGCTTTAGCGGCAAATGCAGACAGGTTTGCTTAAAGAGTCGAGCAATATTTTCGAGAAGACAACACTAATATTGCACGTGTCTTTAGGCATTAGGTTCTTTCAATAAAGTTTGGCTACCTTTGAACTTGAATGGCTCATGTGCTTTTGATTTGAGGTCTCATTCCTGTATTACTCCGAGTGGGACACCGTGTCACCGACGGTCTGCTAGCGACCTCTATCGATTCTAGTCAAAACTGCCGTCTCATGAATAGTGGTACTGCAGTATTGACAGAAGCAGATAGGGGCGCTGTGAGACCGTCGGCGTACTGCCATAATGAATGAATGAATGAAGACCTTTATTGCACATTTCTGCCACACTTGGCTAAGTACAGGTCACAACAAAACAAAAAGTACAGTTAATGGATACAAAAAGAATATGACTATCATTAGATAAATTCTACTTCTCCTCGCTTTTCAGTTATAGTAGATATAAAAGAACAGACGTGTTTTTCAATGGGAGGTTTGTCTAGTCGCATTAGGAATATGAATTTTTGTACAGTGCTTAAATGTGTGAAGTAGGGAAATAAGTTTTCTACAAACTTATACAGTTCATTTCTTTCTTTGGTATATAATCCACATTCTACCATAAAATGACATTCGTTTTCTATTCTATTCAAATTACAATGTTTACATAATCGTTGTTCTAGAGGAATGCGGGTATGTCTTCCCGTTTCAATATGTAGTTTGTGGCAGCTGATTCTTAGTCTTGTGACTGTATTCCTGACCCTCATATTTGCATTACTTAGATATTTTTCTTCATTATAAGTTGTTTTGAATAATCTATATGATCTTAACTTATTTTTGGCAGCCCCACCTTTGTTGTCGTTATGTATTTCTTTTAGAAACGTTTGGAAGTAAATGTCTTTTATCCGCTGGCCAATGGATCTAACAATTTGTAACGTATTTGTATTATATGAAATTGGAAGATGCCATAAGAAAGTAAACCCGCTCTCCTCTAAAGACTTACGTATTCCTGTCGCCCAACATTTAACACCAGATTTCTCTAGATCTAACTGACAGTAGAAAGCATCTGCTTGAAAACTGTCGGCTGGCACATTTTGGCGAAGTCTAAGAAAATATTTGACGGCATTTAGCGAAGCCTCCACTTGTATGGGGTATCTTCCTAATTCCGCCCTTGCAGCTAGGCTGCAAGCAGATTTTGGTACACGTAATGATTGTTTGCAGAATTTTAAATGAACGGATTCAATTGGACAGGAATTTGAACTTTTGAACGAGCCCCATATTTCAGAGCCGTAGAGAATAATGGGTTTAACGCACGCATCAAAAAGTTTGTTTCTCACAGAAATTGGGGCGTCGGCATTGTCTAGAGATTGGTTAATGCCGAACAAAGCTTTTAGACCTTTCCTGTAGAGATGTTTGAGATTCGCCTTGAATGTACCGGCAGAGTTGACAATAATACCTAAGTAACAATAGGATGTAGCTAATTCAACAGGGTTTTTCTGGTATGTAAACAAACAGTCTTTTGGAAGACGGCCACCTTTAGAGAAAACAACAACTTTTGTTTTCCTAAGGTTTACATTCAGTCTCCATGTATTACAATAGTTTTCTAGCTTATTCAAAGAGGTTTGTAACCCTTGTTTAGACTCGGAAAAAATAACTAAGTCATCTGCGTACAATAAACAGGGAATGCGCTTATCATGCATAATTGGTGGTTTACATTCATTGTCAAAGATGGTTGTAATATCACTAATAAATAAGTTGAATAACGTTGGGCTTAAATTACAACCTTGTTTGACACCGCTATGCGTAACATATGATTCAGTGAGACCATGACTATAATGTATATGGTGGCATGCGTCGGTGTTAAACCGATTGATATTATCTCTGGCCGGGTTGCCTACAGAGTTTGATGTTTTGCTCTGACTGAAGGCGTGATGTTGTGTATACAGCCAAACACATTTTTTTCTTTGAACGGCCAAATGTTACACATGGGTCTTTAAACCAGGCATCATCCATGTTAAAAGCACTTTAATATGAGCTAATGCCAACAAATAAAGACTTCTTTGTTTGTTACACTGTGTTCTGTGGTTTAATTCGCAATACCAGCTATGAAGTCCTCCGGTTTATCATCTTTTTTTTTTGCTAGATTTTTTTTTCGCCCTCTCGCATTAGTTTTGGGGACTCCAGAGGATGTCATCCATAAAATTAAGATGGTATGGCCTTACCTTCGCCGAGGATATGTTTTCGTCAGTGTTCGTGTGTGTGTATGTGTGTGTGTGTGTGTCCTTCTGTAAACATGATAACTGAAGACCGCCAAGATGGATTGTCTTGATACTTGGTATGTTCGGGTGGTCTTTTTGAGACCTCGAAATTATTACATTTTGGGCCTCAAAGGGACTCATCATGGCACTGTAGCGGAACTTCCAGTTTTGATATCTCCATTATTCATATTGAGTAGTAGATGGCTCTTGGGAGGGAGAATAAGTAGTGTAGGGTTTGGACCCCCACTGGCTTTTTGGAACCGCAGGAGCCAATCGTGTTTCAAACTTCTAAATAGTATAATTCAGGAAGTGCTTGTCAAATTCATACTCTGTATTGTAATGATATGATGAAAAAAGCAAAGAAGAAGAAAAGAGAATTCCTACCTATCGACCCTTTATTTAGCACCATGACCGGAAACACAACATCTTTTTTGATAGGCCGCAACGCACCTGTCCCTGGTGCTGAATACCATTCACATACAAGTAAGCACAGCATTCCTACACAGGTAAACACACCTGTCCTTGGTGCTGAACACAATTCACACGCAGGTAAATATACCTGTCCCTGAACACCATCCTCACACAGGGTAAACACACCTGTCCCTGGCTCTGAACACCATCCACACAGGTAAACACACCTGTCCCTTGTGCTGAACACCATCTACAAACAGGTAAACATACCTGTCCTGGTGCTGAACACCATTCACACACAGGTAAACACACCTGTCCCTGATGCTGAACACCATCCACACACAGGTAAACACACTTGTCCCTGGTGCTGAACACCATCCACACACAGGTAAACACACCTGTCCCTGGTGCTGAACACCATCCACACACAGGTAAACACACCTGTCCCTGGTGCTGAACACCATTCACAGACAGGTAAACACACCTGTCCCTGGTGCTGAATACCATTCACATACAAGTAAACACAGCAATTAAACCATTTCAAGATTAACAGTATGTGTAACATATGCAGATTGATCAAAAGCACCACGTAAAGATTATACAAAAACATAAAAAAATTGCTGAGCCAGTGTATGACGGAAGGCTTTCCATGCATTTTATTCTTGCAACAGGAAAAATGACAATACAGATTACATAACCACTGTCCAAAAACTCCATACAGTAATATATGACTCATCCGAATAAGTCATTTCCAAATGACATGACAGTTCAACAGTGCATGGGTAGAGGTATGAGGTCACCAAATTCTTGTGTATCCATATTGAAGAATAACCTTATTACATTTCCACAAAATTTACAATCAAGACAGCAACGTACTTCTTACAAACAAGTTTCAGCAAAAACGAGAGTACTTAGTATATCCTTTGACTGTCCCGGAATAATTGTTGAGTCGTTTACAGCATCATAGCTCTCTGGGACAACCTTTTAATGCTACCTTTGTCCCGTACAACAACCACATATCTACCCCAACCAGTAATAACTACACATTAATTGAACGGACAAAAAATACAATATCCATGTACAAATGTCTGCATCGAAAGGTGCTGAAAGTACCGATAGTAAGATTCAAAATAAGATTTTGAAATATAAATATCCACACAACATATTCTTTAGAAACACATATGAAAGCTAACATTGCACTCACCATTTAATGACATTTAACACATGAAAGCAAGTAACCTGGGATACAATATGCTAATAATGTCTCCAACCGCATGCAACATTCAATAAGTAATGAATATGTAACAACAACTTGTATATATCATTTTATACTATTTTCCTACTCATAATATTATGATACAGAGAAGAAAATGTACATCCACTGTTTCTATAGATATCGTTTTTCCACTTTTGAACTCACATTACAACTTTGCACCGTTGTCTACTATACTTAACCACACACATGATCACAAAGTTGTAGCAGCAAAGACCTTTGTAAGAGATAACATAGACTACTTACCAATCAGCCCTTCAAAAGCCTTAAACAAGCATGTGCACTATTCTGTATCTATCCTGATTATTTCTTCTTAAATAGCAATGAGTTTATATCCTTCAAAGTGTTACTCCTATCGTTGTCTTTGTTACAACATACATTAAATCTCTTGAAATGTTATATATTTGTTTTAGTTGAAATAGATTATTCAGATTGCACTGTGGATTTCGTCCATGAGGTTTCAAATGACATTATATATAGAACCGTAAACTCTTGTTGAAAGTCTTTTGGGAACATTTTGCAGTAAGGTTACAAGCACATCCTAACTTTAGGTCCTGGGTATACATACATTTGTGATACTACTGGGGATTACCATAAAAAAATGACAGAACTTCGGCTATGAGCATGTAAGCCTACACCCTAAATTAATATCCATGCAGGATAAGTATCATATCGATAATTGTTGGTAAATTCGTCAACAATATCAAATTACCTACATGTATTTTTATGGGATAAATTTATCTTGAATCTTACCATTGCAAAACACTTTTGAAATGCTATTGTAACAAGTTTCTTCTTTTGCATTGCTTGTGTTCGTGGTGTCACACAACTGGAATGATGTGGGGTGGGGGGTTCTATTTGCATGTTGGGGTTTTTCGTCTAAGCTAAGCATGCTATACTACTCTATCCAGCTTGTATGTAGAAACTGTACACAAATACACTGGCCAGTTATCAGTTATGTTTGAAATTAAATAAACATCCTTACCTACTTCCTTACCTATTACTACATGTAAGAGTCAAATTCTTGCTAAGGACTATCTTTAGTTGGAAGGACACAGCCTATCAGTTAAAATCGCCACCCCCCTCCCCCATCCTTTTCTTACCCTTATAGATAGTGTACAGTGTTGTAAAGTTTAACCCCCTATTTTCCTCATTTAGTCACACTCCTTTTTCCCTATTTAGCCATACAATCACCCCGACCAATCGATCGCTTTGAAACACAGATTCGAATCAGCCATGACCTGACAAATCGCTTTCTATTCTAAGTTGCCTTAACGACAATAATCTGACAAAACAAACTCGCTAGTGAGATGCTGGAAGGTGTCAGCTTTTAAACAATGTTTTCAGATTGACAATTTTGGCACTTTGGAAGTGATAGAAAGTGACCGCGATTTAACGTTTAAAAACAATAGTTTCTACTACTTTTCTTTAAAGTGAAATCGCGGTCACTTTCTATCACTTCCAAAGTGCCAAAATTGTCAATCAGAAAACAATTATAGTTTTTAAAAGCTGACACCTTCCAGCATCTCACTGGCGATTTTTTTTGCCAGATTTAGTCACTAAAGCAAATTAGGAAGCAATTTGTCGGGTCATGGCTGATTCGAATCTGAGTTTCAAAGCGATCTATCGGTCGGGGTGACAATTCAGGTCCCAAGTCGGTGTTCAAGATGGACCGCAAAATCAAGGTGTGAAGCTTAATGTAGCTTTTACTAACTGCTTAAGTAGTAAGTTTTTCTTAGAATGTTCAGCTCCGTTGGCGGCTCTAAATCTGGGGTGCATAGCTAAAAAGATTGCATGGCTAAATAGGGAAAATAGACTACCTTAATACAATGCTAAGAATGGTTCCTTACTATTTAAGGTATAAATTGCAGTGGGGCAAAATTGTTTTTGGGCAAAATATTTCATGTGTCTTACCAAATTTTTGAAAACATTGAGGCAGAATTTCTCTAACCTTATTGATGAGTGTGTCTAAGGTAAACTAGTTTGTGGTACATATACAATGTATGTAGAATGCTACCATTGTGATACATTGCCAAGTGCAATGGCACAGTTACATTATTGTGGCTTTAGCATCAACTACACACTGTAGAAAAGTGGGTATTTTCTGTGGACATTTTGTGCTAAAATCGGCATTATTGCATGGAAATGGATTTCGCTTCCAAAATGGTTAGCTCAGCCTGATATAAATGAAATTAAAGGCATGAGAATTGGCTATTTTGTGGTTCTAGAAATATTACTAAAGCTAGACTCAGCCTGATCAAACCTAACAGGGGCTCCAAACATTTTTGCAACTTGACTAGCTAAAGGTGTACAGGCTGAGTATTATGAGTCACATAAAATTGTAGTATACAGAAATATAGTATATCAAACTCTGCCTAAATTATAAGTGTTAAACTTACAGCAAGATGTTCATACTGTCATTCTAAAAGTAAGAAATTCCTAACATTTTCTTCCAAACAGTACTATGGTAACGAGAGTTGATTTAATTAAATAAGCAGGAGAGTTCTCAAGACAACAGGCTGAACTAAATAAACTAATTTGTTCAATTGACCAATCAAAAGCATGGTCATGACAGGTTTAACATAGTTTCCTTCCATAGGCAGATTGTGTTGACAAGATTGTACATGTAAGAGGTGTTCAAAGTTGCACATGTTTTTAACCAAATGTCATAATACAAATAATATCTCAATGGATGTTTGTATAGTTTCCTTGTGCCAAATTGGGGGTGCCATAATAGCATACCTTTTTGTAAATGTAGAGCATATTTTAAGTCAGTATAATCACACTGCAGTGCTTAATTTGCATATTTTGAAGGTTCACCATAATGTATGCAGTTTCATACAGGCTGAAAATTTCCAAAAGACAATTCTCATACCTTATGAAGGGAGAGCCAAAAAGTGTGGACCAACAGTTTTATCAATTCTATATTAGCCTCGAGCTTAGTGGTCTTGCGTAGTTAGAATCTTAACATAGTAATACTGTAACAGTACAACTGTAGCATGTCATCTCCTTGATGACCACATCCTCTTGAGTAGCGATGCCACCTGCTGGTTTCTCCTAGAATTACATCTGAAGTACATGATACCTCCTCTCAGGACAGATGGTGTTTAGAAGACGGGAATCTTGTCTCGTGGGGTGTAGTCTAGATCGTCGTCCAACATCAGTAGAACCTGTGCAGAAAAGCGGAGTTGTTTCCAACATGGAATTCAATTTTTTCTGCACAATCAGTAAGGCATTTCAAGGTGTAATACACCAGCAGGGCTCGAAATACTGGGTGCATGTGCACCCAGTGCACCCAATTTTGGAGCTGTGCACCTAATTTTTTAATGTGGGTGCACTGGTGCACCCAAATATTTTCGTACGGTTTAATATGTAAAGGTATTACTGCACACTAGTAGACAGCATATTCTTGACATCTAAGTGTAAGAAAATAATAAAATCTTTGTTGTAGTACTTGTTTAAGATTATGATGTTAGAATTTGAGTTGATTTTGATTTTGAAAGCTTCAAAACTGCGTGCCGAGATCACGTGCCAAACGCACATGAAGAGGTTTGTCATTAGGTTTTGCTTACAATAGTTACATTCTACTTTATTTTATGTGGTGCACCCAAAATTTTTTGGTGCACCCAATTTTTTAGGTTGGGTGCACCAGTGCACCTATTCCCAAAACTGAATTTCGAGCCCTGACCAGTCTTGTACAGTAGCTGTCTTAAACTGGACTGCATGTAGGCACACACTGGGATGGACACCTACACTTATGATTGTGATTTTTTTTTTAATTTGCTCTGATTCAATGTCCCATGTGATAGGAGAACTCATTGCACACGTACCCAAACATCATCATCATCAGTCTGAAAGAGGGTGCAGCCCCAACTGAAATGGCCTGACCCCAGGACTTGAACCATGGTCTCAAAGTTACAACTAATTGGAACCAGGAGCTTAACTTTAAGCTAAGGCTGCTACCAGTTGAGCTACAGGGACATTGCTCTACACAGCATGTGCTTAGTGTGTAATACCAGTTAACTGGACACTCAGGTAAAAAAAAAAGTAACACAATAAAACAAGCTTTAAAGGAATTTGAAACAAGCAAAAACGAAGTTGGAGTTTGGGAAGTTGACTGACCAGGAATGAGCAGAACATGCTGATGGCAGACGTGAAGTGCCAGATGTCATGGTCATCATAGAACCCCATCAGGACACAGGCCTTATTGTCCAGTCGAGACTGGGCTGGTGTTTTCTGTGGAGAGCGAAAAAAAAAAGAGTTAGAAACAAAGCTATTATTTTATTGATTTTTTCCTCCATCAGATTCTGTACTGTGTAACCCAGTAATTTAAATACTTTTGTACACTAAACATGACCATATCAAAAAACCTTGTTGATTATGCAGAAGACTGAAATTTCCTTCTAATAGGTGTTTATTGCAGTGTGAAACAGGGATGTGTGGGGCTCTGCTGGCAGCTTTAAAGAAGTCATCCACGTCTGACTCAGTATACCATATGTTAACGAAAATGTCCAATTTGTGTCCGCAGGTGAGCTACGCCCAGCCACCCTTGGTTCTATAAGGACTTCACTGGAGTCATCGTGGAAGAATTGGAGTGTGCGCTGATAACATCAACCCAGGAGAAACAAAGAATGAATGCAGGATCGTCGCAAAGCCGAAAAGAAAAAAAAGAGAGAAAAAAAAATATGAAGGGTGACGCAAACGCACAGGATAAAAACAAATGAAACACAAACGAATAAAAACTCTCACACAAAACATCTACTATGCCCAATATTAAAGAAACCTTGCTTGTATCCGCGTCCTTCCTTTATCCTTTATGTGTTCGCTATAGTCTTCAGAGAGCATGTATCAGCTACATATCCAAACATAAAATCCTTTATTGTAGGCGTCGCCAAAAAAGAACTTATTCGAAAATCAAGCTTTGATATTTCAATGTATTCCTAGTTGAATCTTATCAGAACAAGAGGAATGTAAATATTGTTCTCTCTTGTTAGAAACAGAGAAGCATATTTGAAAATCAAAAAATGATAGCCAGTTTCTGTGCCTTAAGTAGCAAGTTCGCCAAAATGGTGTTTTACACATACAAATCTACAAAGGCCTCTCCTTTCATTCCATAAACTACACAGCCGACGTCTACCTCAAAACCAATTCCCAGGGGAATGCATTCGTGCAATTCCTGAAATTCTTTCAAAGTGATCGTAATACTGTAATAAATGCCTCCGCCCCTGAGGCGTCGCCAAAAAATCTAATTTGTATTAAGTAACTGCAGATTATTTCCAAGTCAATAGAGGTACATGGATATAATATCATGACCCGTAAACTGTAGAGTAGACTCTCTATTTGTTTCAATCTTATTCTAGAAAAACATGTCAAATATAGCAAAGGATCTGGTATAAAGAGAGAAACAGGGCACTGTAACAAACCACATATTTGCTGTCACATTCACACAAAAAACAATTTTCATTTATTCACTTACAAAGAGTTAAAACATTCATTCATTCATACATTGATTCATAGATTCCCTGGTTGCCGTACCTCCCATGTAGTGACTCCCTTGAAGAAGAAGGACAGAGCCAGCGTCCAACAGAACAGCGTGATGATGATCAGCCCAACGGTCACCCACAGGATCCTCTCTCCACTCCGCAGCTACAGAACATAAGGATACAAAATCTCATGAAAATTGATACTAAATGTTGAAACACTAGAGGCGAGTAGAAACAGACTCCTGGCTCCAGGGGATTGAACACGGGCCCGCCAGTCCAAAAGCCACATGCCATAATAGGCTAAAAGGTTCGGACCCGTTAGACAGGTACGTTATTATATAATGTCCTTGAACAAGTATTTATTTGGTATCTTCTACTGTAAGGGTTCAAAGACTTACCTTCATCACAATGTAGAATACAAAGTAGAGTAGGAAGTTGATGATGAAAATTGCCAACATGAACGAGGCAAAGTCATCCGGCTGGGCCACTGCACCAAATAGTGCTCTGGGGTGATAAAAAGATGATGAATCAAAATACATCGCAGCCTTTTGGGCTGAATTGCGTATCTTAGTACAATTTAGAACAAAAAAAGGATTGCCCTTACAACACCTACAGCAGATCAAGGTCTGTACATATTAAACAGACTTTTTCCTTGTATGATCATCGCAATCAGTGATAAAAACTATTTAAACACATAGTGATTTTTAAAAAGTCACTTTCACGTGTGCTAACAAAGACCAATATTCGTAGGCATCAAAGAGGATGGTACATGTACATGTACATTGCTTGCATATTAACGTATTACCTACATGTAGCTGTTCAATAAACGTGTGAAATAAGGCATTGGTGAGTCTTTGTATCTGTTTTGTATTTCAAAGTTTCTTGTTGACATACTACAGCCGACTCCATTCTTCAGTGGGAGCAGTTCAGAGTCAACTGTTTTGGCGAATTTCTGACACAAGCCAATTCTTCGTTCGTGCAGAGACTGAAGACATTTTAATATTTACCTCCATGTTCCAACAAAAGAACTAGCTGGCCATAACAAGATAGTTGTCAAAATCTCATCAAGTCCTACTGCAATAACTGCATATTGAACTGCGATCTATGAAATGCTTCTTAGGACACCAATAAAAGATTGAAAAAGAAGAATATCATAACGTTACTTTGTAGCTTTGTATACTTACAGCGACCAGTTGATGATGTTTCCAACAAGAAGTAGCACAAAACGATCCTAAAACGACAAAGCACACGTATCACTATCAGCAACAGAAAAAACTAAATTCTATATGTAACTGTAGGAAGAGGGGTATTCATGTACAGCAGTGTTTCTAAGCATATGCAAAGTCACCGCGAACACACCATTTTCTCCCTACCGCGAAATTAAATCCCCGCGAACATTTCTGCATTTACAGTAGCTGTCCAATAAGCAATCTGATAACGTTCCAGTTTTCATAAACACGGTGGTCTGTCACTAGGGTATTCTTTCCCGTTGCTACGCGCGTTCAACAAGGTATCGGGTTACCCGGGGCAACGTTTTGGCTAACGGCAAAACATTTATAAATAAACAAAATAGTAGGGACGGGAAAATTTTGTAAAAATAAAACGAAATTAGCGATTTTGCAAACTTTGAATGTCGTCAATTTGCGCTGAATGGCTGATTTTTCTATAATTTGCTCCCAAACACGATTATCAGGTTTTAGGGAGAGCGTTTTTTCAGGCGCACATCGCAAAGGCCTGGCTTTAAATGTCAATGAATATCTCCTATCTTCATATTTTTCGTCGACCAGGAACAAAACAAAACTTTGTGTTTTTGGGATTTTTTAATTTCTTATTCTAAGTATTGTGAATATCGACAAATCTGTGAAAAAATGGCATTTTTTGACATTTTTCGCACTCAATCACCCATAATTCAAAATCAAGGACATTTTTCAAAAATCCCAAAAACGTAAACCTCAGGAGAACCGTTACGGTCATTTTTAATCGTTAATGAGATACGGTGGATGTTTCTTGGAGCCGTACCTTACGATGTTTGAACGCATGCCATGCCGCACGGATGGGGGGGGGGGGTAATTAACACCGCCGTAAACAATCCTTCTAATATTCAATGTCACAAAAAACGACGCCAGTTGCTTCATTACATGTTAGATGTCCACAACAAAGTGCCAGCATGGATATATTCTCCAGAAAACAGGTAATATTTGCGACAAACGTAGTTTTTTTCCTGAAGCGGGGAAAGGGGACCGGCCTCGCAGATTTACAGTAAGAACTTCCAATGACCGCATATGACCCCGAATCGAACGCGGGTTTGGATTCGATTACGTCATTTCGAACATCATGGAACAGCGTTCGAATTCGGCTGGACATGGGAGTTTCTGAGCATGAATTTGACCACCGTGAAAAGTCAGGCTTGCACTAGCCTCCTTCGCAGACTTCATAGAATGGCGGCGTATTTATTTGGGGGGGACCCGATTTCTTACACGGGCAAAGGTTCTCTAATGCCAGCAAGGGACTTTCGCCGCAGAGGGATTTATGTACCAATAGTGTAACATAGACTCCCTCTCAAATTCCCTTGAAAATGTTAGTCTATCTATCTTCTATTTAGATTTTAGTGGAACACAGCATTGGTCTATCTAGAAACCCCAATGGTGGCTGTGCATGTTGTACTTACCCAGTACATTGGTTTGGAACACTGCAAACAATCTGTTCTGATCAGGAGGTACATGCGATGGAAAATCCCCATGTCTAGAACAAGGAACATAAATTATTCATAAGAATATCATTCACACATAAAGCCATGAAACAAGGCTTAGTGCATAGTACATGTAAACAAAAAAACATGTACGTAGTACATTGAATATGTAAGTATTAATCTGTTCAAACATTACCCAGAATCAAACCTTAAGTTTGTACATCTGTAAGCAAAATCAAAATTATTTCCGTTTCTTGGCAATCTTTTGTACTATTTGCATGTGACAACAAAACTTACCTATCTATAGACAGTAAGACCCCCATTCCACTAGACATCGCTCTCGCTGCGCTCTCGCTACGACCTAAATCAAATTCGTCTAATCTTTGATTTCATAATTGGAATATCATGCAAAATGTGAAAGTATGGCTGAAAAGAAATCTATGAAAAATCTCTGATCTATGAAATTCGTTGACCGCTTTGTTAAATTTGAGGCCACAGAGAGCGTGCGGTGACAGCGCCGTCCAAGTGGAATGGGGGTCACGACTGCTGCCATAAAGCCAATGAGGTCATTCCATACATGTACATCCTTTATAAGTATCTACACAACATGTGTAACACCATCTCGTGCGAAAAGTGCTCACCGTACATTAACCAGTACAAAATATATCAGACAAAGTGACTAAAAACATATGGTTGAATCAAAACCAAAGAAAAGAAGTTACAAGAATATTCCTCAAACAGTGACTTAAAAAGAAAGGTAGCGAAATATGCACCTTTTGCCTATGCAAATTTTCGACGCGTATTTCGCTACCTTTCTTTTTAAGTCACTGTTTGAGGAATATTCTAATTGTAACTGTTATTACACGTGACTGATGAATTTATTCAACAAAAAAAGAACTATCACTGTCCTACCTAGTCTCCACCTGCCCATGTAGTACACCTGTGCAGTGAGGGCCAGGATAGCCAGCACATAGACAATACTGAAGATGGCCCAGAAGTAAGGAGTGCCAAACACCTGCACACATGTACAGGGATGGAAGAGTGGAGTTTACACACCATACAGAACAGTACAACACCAAACTACAGTTTCACATAACAGCCTCCAGTTTTATTATGGATTTCCAGTTTAATTTTGGACTATCTCCCACATTTCAGTAATCTTCAACCCAAATTGCTTAATATCACATCTGTTAGGTAAAAATGAAGTTAAAAATATGTAGCAGCTAACCCAATTCTTCAGAAATCTGCAGAATTCTGCAGAATTGGGCCAGAATTCTGAAAATTGGGCCAGAATTCCGCAGAATTGGGTCAGAATTCTGGAAACTTGAGCCAGAATTCAGAATTTATCTTCATGCAGAGGGAGATGTGCAGAAAGAAAACACTGAGTTGAAGGAAGAAAACACCAATTTGGAAGTTTTAAGTGTCGGAAAGTATAATTCTGCAGAATCTGGCTGCAGAATTCTGCCGCATCTCCCAGTGGCTCAATTTTCCAGATTTCTGCAAATTTTTGCAGAACTGGGCTAATCCCCAGGGGGTCATCAGTGGCTGCTACATATTTCTAACTCAATTTTTACCTACCAGATGTGATATTGAGCCATTAGGGTTTAAGATTGCTGAAATGAGGGAGGTACTTCTAAATTAAACTGGAATCCATAATTAAACTGGAGGCTGTTACATGAAAAATGCCTACTAGTGGTACCAGTTATTGAAAATACCTCTTATCTAAAAAACCGTGTGACCATGAAATTCAGTTGATGTAGGTAAGGCAATGACGTGTGAAAACATGGTGTAGTTGGGGGTGGTCACTGGTTTATACAATGTAGCGAATCTTTTTGAATCAAATTAAGAAGACTGAATCAAACTGCGAATCACTGGCCATGAATAACTGTCATAACAATTGATGGTTTGAAAGCAGCTACTTTTGAAATTTACAGGCATTTGTGCAATTGAGAAAAGGGGGTGAAATACATGGTACATGTATTAAATTTACTAAGGAAATACCATATGTGGCACCTGTATATCATAACTTGTCGATATGGCTTTCTGGATTTAATTCTGTGGAAAATATCTTAATATCATTTCTTAATGTTCTATACAGTTTGAATGACCTTTGAAAGGGAAAAACTAAAAAAGAGAAATCTTATAAAGAACATGCACACCTTTTTCAAGACAACTTTTAAGTTTTGAATCTACTCTTGTGAACACGTGCACTGTGTGTCATGGCATTCTATAATGTCACCGGTGGAATTTCAAATTAACAATAACTAAATATGCATCATGCACAATGATTGGTGCAATTACCACTCCGATCACTGCGACAAAGATGACGATAGCCAGGCTGGCGTACGCTGCGTAGGCGTTTGCGTTGATGTCGGGATGCCGTGTCTGGTAGAGTTTCAGCATGCCCAGTCCTCCAATGATGTACATGAAGGAAGTATCTGGAAGATACATGTGCGGACATTTACAGTCATGTTAGGCCAGGCAATATCTATAAAACAATACTGTAAATCCATTTAATATAATTGAGGTTGGTAATTTTAGTGGTCTGGGGAAAAGTGAGTAGTACACTGCACTTGATTTCAGCGTTGGGAACAAACATCACTGTCTCAAATGTAAGTGATAAAATATTTGCGATTATGAAATTTTAGCAGTTGACTAGTGACTGTTAAAGTAGCTAAAATCAAGTTATTCCATTTAGTCAAAGTTAGTGAAAGAAAGACAGATAAGTATAGTAAATGTAACGTTAGAAGACAACAGTTACTGCAACATAGATTTTGATATCAAGTCATTTACAGTGGACCCTCCTTACCAAACTGGAAGTTGGAGTAGTTTGGACAGACGTGATAGCATCCGCTCATTACCCCTTCCATCACGAGGGCAATGCCTGAAATGAACAAAATAAATTATATTGATTCCCTTTATGAGCCACACACACATACCTATACCACATTGATTACATGTTAGCCCCAGTGACCCATTCATCAATGATGCAGTGTTGATGTTTTCCATTATTCAAAATACAATTATACCGTAAATGCAAAAATGTTCAAGGTGGTTTTATGTTCGCGGTTTTTGCGGCGACCGTTTCACCGCGAACATTAAACCACCATGAACATTTTTGTAGTAGGTGACTATATAGCGCTGCCGCGAACTTAAGAACACTCCATTTTTCCCTTAGTGCGAAATAAAAACTATGCGAACTTAAATGCATTTACAGTAACTGGTACTGCAGGGTTCAAAATACTTTGTAAAGCCAGGTTGCCCAGTGAGTAACCCGAGCCAAAAGGTTGTGCATGGCCTTTAACATTTCAGGTTGTAACAATTCCATACTTTTTAATCATGTTGACAGGGAAAATAAGAAGAATTTCAAGCCATGCATATCAACATACAGTTGTATACATGTAGAGACAGTAATGGTTAGGAAGTGAATCTTGTACAGTTTAAGTTGCAATAATGGCAAAGAAATTCCTCTTACCGATAGCATAGAAGAGACCAAAGTGTTTGGGGATGCCATAATCCTGCAGTGCACATTAATACCCACAAATCAATAAACATGAAAACTGAATAAGAATCATACACTTAGTATTACTGCTTTTATTCAATCTTACATGTAGCTTCTCAGTTTAATATGGTAAAGACATTGTAACAATCATTGATTTTAGGATAGCCTGTAGTAATCAAATTAAAGGACAAATGCTGAAAACAGCGGGTCAGAGGTCAGAAATCTATTAGCAGATGTTTTTTTTAATTATTTTGTACGTAATCTTATTAACACAAAAAACAATTTCAAAGAACAAATTTGGTTCCTATCTCATGAAACTGAAAGCAACAAAGCCAAACATTTGGATGAAATAAGATAAACAGAAATATTATGAGTTTATAACGACAACATATAGAATTTTTGGAAGGTAAATTCTGCACTTTTTTCTTAGTGTCCTTTAATATGGGCACATTCATTGTCGATAGTTTTACAAGAGCGAATTGAGTTCATTTTAATAATAGATTCAGAACACAAAATTCTACTGCCAAAACCTAATATTGTCACATCCTTGTTGACAATTCTGTCAAAGAGTTTCTAAAAATCGCACATTAACAAAATCATACGAAAAATGTGACAAAGTATCACTATATCACTTACAATGGCATATCTGTCCCCAGCATCCACCTTCTTCTGATGAGTGTAGTCCCTGTAAAGGAGGTAAGAAAAGTGATCATGATCCTGTTTAGCTCACTGAAGAGCTAATCTTCCACTGGTCGTGACAGAGAAGACAGGCACTATGTACAGTATTTCATCATCATCATTATTTACAGGTTCGTCGACATTGTACTGGGGAAATTCCCCTAGCTCTTTCGACAAGCACAATTAACAGTGGACCATGGCTTAACATCCTGTCCTAAGGACTGCGACCCTTTCGGGTAGCGTGCATGTCGGGTGAGCAACACAGCCGGGGTCGAACTTACGGCTTCTAGTTCCAGAGGCAAGATCGTTAACAACTGGACTACGCACGCTACGCAATGAAGAGTACTTTGGCTCCCATTCTATTTCAATAACAAAACCTGTACATAAAAAGCTAAAATACAATATATAACACAAAGCATGTCAGAGTATTAAATATGTACAATGTACCTCAGTGTAACCAATAAAACTACAGATAACTAAACATAGGCTTCAGCAAAAAAACTCCTCATATACAAGTTGGGTTTGTTTCCAGACCAGCTGTAACAGTACTGTAACAGTTGTAAACTTGTGGGTTGTAGAAATATCATGGCAATGATAAGATTAAGTGCATGAAATTACCTGTATTACCATTGATCAATAAGTAATTAGATACATACCATACTTTATACACTGATAAGAGACTAGAGACGGTTATGCGATACAAATCAGTTATTACTCACCTACGGTAGACAAGGATAAGAATGAGGACACCAAGCATGATGTAGCCAATGTTGCTGTACACGTTGTTGAAAGCACTGAAAACAGCAGAGCACACATCATTCCAGCTTAAATCATCTCCTAGTTGGTACATTGATAAATGTTATTATAACAATTATATATAATTATGTAATACTGTAAAATCCCAGTTTTCAGTTGTCAAATCTAACTTGTACGAACTTCATAAACGTGCAAACCTCAAGAAAACACACACAAGGCAGAACTAGCCCATGGATGTGGGCCTGAATAAAGTTCTAAACGGGAACATGTGGCTGCAGTGTCTTTTCTGAAGATACGGCTTGAGTGTGTACGGTTGGCTTGAGGTTGAAATTGCACACTACTTTGCCCAGAAATATGATTAATTGATATACAAAATCTATAATCAGTGGCTTACGTGAGGTCCCCAGCAGGTTGCGCACAGAAAAAGTTGTAGTAGCAAATGTCCTCATTGCCGGTGGTGTTCAGCATCTGTGGGGACACATAAAGATCACCAAACTGTATTACATGGTTCCAATACCATAATGAACAGGCTTAAACAGTCAAAATATACTTTGCCTAGGTAAAATGTAAAATCGCTTTGCAATGTGTATTGTTTTTTTAAAAGCATACTGTATAACTGTTACAATAATTCATAGCCTTTCATTGAGGGTCATTAAAAAAGTGACAAACATCAAACATGGAAGTAGTGAATGGGTAGCCAACCCTAAAAATGCTGAGTTTGTATTTTTTTTAGTTCTGCAATATCTGATCTGCAATATATTATGAAAACAGAGTCTGAGGGAAAAGTATACACCTCGATTGGTGCACACAGATTCAGGGAATAAAGTCAAGTGTAAATTTTCCTCCTAGCCCTCTGTTTTGAACTTATTCTCTTGACAGATTGTACTGAAGTCAAAGTTTAAAAAAACATTTGACATTCTTTTGAAACTTAAAGACATTATAGATCAACAGTTGGCTCTTTGAAACTGGCAGGGAAAATATGTGCTTGGTATGTACACAATATTTTAACATCTGAATGTCATCCCTTTGTTCAGGTATCCACCTTGAAAGATTTTGACAAAAATGCCCCTGCAGTTCCAGAGCAAACAGCTAGGGGCCCAAACCTACACCTCTTCTTCCTAGAGGTAAGAAAATGTCTGACCTTCTGGTAAGTGATCACTAGTTGTATGACAGGCAGAGCGTAGAACACTGAGATGGTGAGTAGGTTCCTGTATGTGGTAAACACAAGAGAGAAATCAGGCATTTGTTGGTACATGTATGACTGTGCATTAGGACACTGTCATGATATCTACTTTTATGCATACTGTAAATGCAGAAATGTTCGTGGTGGTTTTATGTTTGCAGTTTTTGCTGTAATCTCTTTGCCGCAAACTTAAAACCACCGCAAAATGTTGTGCCTATTGTCTCAAACGTGAACACTCCATTTTCTCCCTAGCTACCGCGAAGTTAAAACCACACAAACTTGCATGCATTTACAGTATAAATCAATTACTGAGTCTCTTATTACTGTATACTGTACACCTTTTCTTCTATAATAGACTTATTAAAGTTTGGAAACTTAACTTAGGACAACCATTGCCTCCATTGTCACTTTATCAATTGTAACGTATCATACAAGAATGGAAAGCTTATTCATTACTCATTACAATGATACCCATATAAAGTTACAGTTCTCATGACTTGTATTTACATTGTGTATATTCCAAAATAGTCTTCAACAAGATGGTGGCACCCATGCTACTTGTGAATAAAACAGAACCAGTTTTACTTTAACCTTCTCCCTGCTGCCTAACTCTGTAACCAATAGAGAATGGGGTGCGAAACGGCTACTTCAGTGTGCTAAAGGTTAAATGCAAACCCGTAATAGCCATGAACACAATAAGAATCAAGCACCTACCAGCTGTATAGGTTGTATTTCTGACTCAGGTGGCGGTGGTCTTTTCTAGCAAGGTCCGCAACATACAGGAAGGTCTACAGCAAAAAGGGAAGGATGAAACAAAATGGACACAATTCAAGACTTTAAGCGATTCCATACCATGTTCGATTCCAAGATTGTTTGCACAAACAAATGATTTTAAAGTCATTCGAGTTTGAGAAGTAGAAATAGTATCCCAAAAGGTCAGAATTGTTTAAAAAGCTGTTCAAGGGAATGACCATTAAATATGTTAGCCACACAAATGTGAATTATGAAATATAAATTAAATGTAAACCCTTCATTCTGACTTAACCAAAGATAGACAATTTAATATAGAAATTTTAACCTAAAAATTTTGAGTCTGGGTTGCCCATCGAAGTGATACAATGTGTACATTCAAAAGTCATCGACTGATCTTATGTCTTTACAATAAGAAATATAAAGATTTTTAAGATAACAGTTTCAATTGCCAGACGTTTTTAATGAAGTCATCCAAAATTTAGGAACTTTAATTCTGAATTTCACTTGAAAAAAGGCAATCAAAGATGGCAGACTTCACCCCCTTTACATATACATTGTTACCGTCAATACTGTTTCTGTAATATTATAGTAGTACTTTGTAGGTTGGAAAAAAATACAGACACCCATAGACAAACAACCATAGGAGTGAAGTAACCTTAGGCTTATACAATAGATCATTTTGAACAACACAAACAGATTTCGTCATTCGGGGGATTTTATACACGACATCGCACACTTTCGAACGTGTTTGAAGGACATTCCCCAAACCTGGAGGAAGCAGGTGTTTGATTACAATATGACTGATTTAGGACAGATAAGTACAAAATAAGCCACCTCCATATTTTATGCAAGTGAGGAAGGGAAATAGCCACCGACATTGTATAGCGACATCCAGAAACGTTTGAAGGCGTGTGTATTGGTACCTGCGAGACGCCGGGCTCCGTGACACCGGTTGGGGTTCGTGAAATGTCGTTCAGACGCGTTTCATTCTTAACGGACATGCACAATTACATACATGTAGTAGGCAGTTAGTGTATAACAACCCCCCCCCCCCCCATGACGAAATCAGTTTGAGTCGTTCAAATTGGTCTATTGCTCTGCACTGCTTGTGGGACAAACCCAATATGTGAAAACTACAACAGAGGACCAAGGGGATGACTTCTGCTGACCTTGGTTCTGTAGATGTCCTTATCCTCATCTGCGTCATCCAGCATGTCAATGTCATCCTCCATGGAGCTGTCCGACAGGGTGTGGACCATGGGGGGTTTGGGGTAGGACTTGGGCTGGGCTGGACGGGATGGAGGGGCGCTGGGAGGGCCGGGGGGACCGTTAAGTTGGTCGGTTGGGGGGATGCCAGGTTTGGACTCGACAGGCTGTTCTCCCATGGTGTAGGGGTCGGTATCTGGGCAACGTCAAAAACAAATACATGTACAATGTACAACATATCAACAAAATATTAATTTAACAAAACATTAGATATTAGGCCATGTTGATTTGATTACATGGATGACATCCTCTGCGGACCCCAAAACTGATGTGAGCGTGCAAATAAATAAAAAATTTGGCAAATAAAAAAGTTGCCTTCATTATGAAAATCTACGTAGTCAAGAAGGCACACAAAACATAACATAACAAAACACACAGAGTATGGTATACCGAAACACAGATTCTTCATTTTTGTTCTTTCAAAACTTCTTCTTTGACTTCGGAATTGACTTTGGCATTCTATGATGTTAGTACTAGTATCCGTTTACTGCAATATTTTTTTTTGCAATTTAAAGCATGTATTTTCCTGTTTTGCAGCTGCTTTTTACAATTTACAGTATAGTTGAAAATTTTTTTTATTTTTGGAAACGGACGAAAATTGATGAGCGTGCAGATGTCATCCATATAATCAAATCAACATGGCCTTAGTCTGAATAACAAATTTGTCTCAACCATCATCTCATATTTAGATTAAGAGTTGGATTATGTATTCATAAATTTGTCCCTTTTATAACTTCGGATTACATCATGTAGCAGTTCTTAGCCACATTCACCAGACACAACCATGACAATGTGGTCAATTGCTTTAAGGTAGAGTCCATTCCAAGTCACCGCGAGGGTTGTTATTGTCATAATTTAGAACTATTTTCAAGTTATTATTATTATTTGTGTAAGAGATTTGATACTTTTGAAATATTTTGAATGTGATTTCAACTTTCTAAATATTTCTTAAGTTTTCTAAAACTTTAGAAATATTCATGATGTAGAATATAATATTTACAATGGTTTCTAAATAATGGTAACAGCATTCTACCATTATTTACAATTTTTTACAATTTCTTACCATTGTAACATCTCTATAAATAGGCCAGAGGGCTGGGAAGCAAGCAATTCACACACAGTTTAGGGAAGAATGCTTTCCACAAAGGACCGAGCGGTGTCCTGCAGTGAAGTCTAAAGACGTACAAAGGCAGACAGAAGGGCCAGATTAGCACCTACTTTTATGGGGGCAATCACCATTCTACCATTGTTAACCATTTTCTACCATTTCTTGTTAATATTTCTAAAAGTTAAATAATCACATAGATGTTTAGAAATTATTACAAATAAAGAGGTTTTTGTGCAGTTACTTTCAAAATATTTCTAAATTATCTAATTAAATTCGAATAAATTCATATTTTTGTATTTGATCTTTTAGAAAAATTTAGAACTATTGTCAGTCAGATATTCTTTTATTAGAAATGTTTTGAAATGATTACAAATATTATCATAAAACCCTCGCGGTGACTCGGAATGGACTCTAATAAGTAATATGTAAATTTTTCAATTTTCCAAGCCACATTTATGCAAAGCCTAGATTTCAAGACTAGCCAGATTTTATGCTTAGACCAGACTACCGGTAATAATGTTTATCAAACTTTTATTTCTTTGTGTTTCTAATAAAATCTATATGATTATACAATAATTGTGATATAAAGTTATCTTAATTTGTAATGTTATTGCAGTTTTGTGATTCTAATATTTTAACGTGTATTTATCAAATAAATCTTGTCATGCAACTGTACAGTTACAGTAATGTTCATGCTTTCTACAACACTATCTGAGGTATGTTAACTCAACTTTTTAAAATACGACAGTTGCCAGCCATGATATATTCAAACCTTCACCCCACCCCACGCCATGTATAAGCTGCACATTATACAGAATTACACACTTGGTTTATCAGGCGAGATGTTAGCCTCTTTCTCTGAGCTGAGTGAAGTGTTTTTGGACAACTTTTTGCCCAGTATGGTTATGTGGTTTAGACTCAGTCCCTCTGTGAATGCCGAGTCCAGCACGGACTGACTTTTTACTCTGTCCCAACCTTGTAAACATAAAACAAAAGAAATGCTTTCTGTTAAGGAAAAAAAGTAAACAAAGACACAAACTGTTGTCCAGGGGCATCTTGTTTTCAGTACAACAAAAGATTAATTTGAAACATTTAGACATTATGTAAAAGGCACCCAGGGCATTTTATGAGGCTGGAAACCTAGAAATATGCTACATGAAGTTGCTGTAATCTTTATGAAATTGACATTTAATGCCACTGTTTACCACATTTGTGCGATAATTTCATATCAAAAGTGCTCAAAAGCGGCACAAAAATAAGCTACACGGTGATCTCCATAGTTTCACACGCCTAGTGTAATAGACCAATCCCATATCCCAACCACCTCCAGCAAAATGTAGAATGCAAAATAAAAACATAAAAATGCTAACATTTGACGGACATGCAGTCACTCTCTCATTGGTCGAACCGCTTATTGTGATGGACAGTCAGGATCAGTCTATTAGGGCTCAGTTTTCACCACACAACGACATCGTATCTTTGCTCCTTTAATGTTGATATGTAATACATGTAGTATGGTGTTATTGAACCTTACTGTGTAGGAATGACTAGAAATTGGAGTTTCAAGCCTCATAAAATGCTGTGGGTGCCTTTAACAAAAAAATGATACACTAAAATAAATAAGCACTGATTTTCTATATTCTGTAACTGGAAAAACACACATAAATGCAAGTTAAAACAAAACGAAAGTAAAATGCAACCAACATTTATCATCTCACAGCATAGACATGCATTAGCAAACAACAGCAAAGATGACATAGACAAAATGAATGTAATTGATTATAGTGGGGTTGGTGGCATAACGGCAGAGCATTCTGCTTAGAACCAAGTGGTACTGGGTTCGAGTCCTGTCATGTCACCAATCTTGTGCCCTTGGGAAAGGCACTTTACAAAAATTTCCTCACTCCACCCAGGCGTGAATGGGTACCTGACTTCGGTTGGGGAAGGTCGTATTGAGGTCACCTGGTGGCGCCAAATGGCAGCCGCCCAGACCCTTGCGACAGTTCCACAAAATGCAAGTGTGGAGCAAATATGTATAATCTGTTGCCCATGTGTGTTATGTGATTGTAAACCCTGCATCAATTCAGCACTAGAAAGGATGCCATTGCACGGGTAATTCTGACCAATAAAAACCACTAATAATAATTAGATTTGTTTGTGACACTAAATAATCCCTGTCACTCACCAGTGGCTCCATAGTTGGGTTCAGTTCTCTGGGCGTTGATTGGAGCCCCAGCACTGGTTGCTGCTGCAGAGGTCAGAGTTCACACAGTTCAGATTTTAATCTTACTTGAATCATCTTTATGTAACAAGCGTTCTGTCACAAAGTTTACCTTTAAACTACCAATTTTTGTTTTCTACTCAGAAAAATTGCTTCTGCTGTGTCGTAAAATTGTATATAATCTGCAGACTGATTATTTGGAATAAACCTTTCTTATAAGCGTCACGACCAATTAGATCACTGACACTAATTGAGCCTACAGAGAAGGAGAGATAGATGCAGTGAAAATATTCCAGAAAGCAGAAGGTGAAAAATAATTTTTCCTTGCAAACCTAACTAGAAATTACATGTATCACATTGCTTCAATCTAACAATAATTTGAAAAAAAGTTTTTTAACTCTCCTGGTCATTTTGGCAAAATGGCTTTGACTTTACACTGCTTTTGACTTATGGACGGTCCGTCCAAAATTTGAAGAAGAGAAATTGCATGCACACGCACATCACTAACACATCTACATGTACATGTAAATGAATTTATTCCCTCGCATGCCACGTGAAGACATAATTCTTGGCACAACATTACACTTTCTCCACTGCATGCAATAGTGAAGAGGCATTGCATACATGACACACACCATAATGCAATGACAAGTGAAAAAGAAGAAAAAGGGCAAGCATTTCTTCTTCAAGCAGTTTTTAATATAAAGCTCTACAACATAGAGAGAGTGGAAGAGACCACATACGCTGAGTGATCTGGAAACCACCTAAATAGTAAAGCATGAGAAAGAAGAAGCGAAGGTGAGAAAATATTTCAAGACAGAAGTGCATTATTCTTAAGATGGCAGTATCGGTTTACAAGGACATTACAGTGTCATGCAAGTCATGACCAAGAAGCATAAGTGAGCCTAAATGTTTTGTTGGAAAAGATACTTTAAGATACTTTTCCTCTGTCAGAGGTGCTTACATGTACATGTACATGTATAAGCACTATATGCACATGTACGTCAGGAATGCGTATGTAATAATGTATCTAAAATGGTGGATGTCAATACTGCAAACAAACATTAAATTAATAAGGCGTTTCAGATACATATTTAGAATCTGTAATTATGTCCCTGAAACCTACATATTGCCACCTTAAGTCAACTGTGCCAATTAAGATACAGAATGTAGGTTTCACCAAAGTGCAAAATGTACAAAAATGTCATTGTGTAACTTAAAGGAAAGCTACACAAAAAATTGAAAAACCTACTTTACTATATGCTAACATACCCCAAAGTCAAGTTCTCATTTGCTTCACATAAGTCTGTCATAGTTCTGGGGTCTTTCACTTTTTGAAACTTAAGCTGTTATTGCGCCTTTATGCCTGATGATTGAATTCTGTGACGTCAGTGTTCTACATTTCCCAACCATAATGAATACTACTTTTCAAACTATTTTACTATAAATACCTCGGAGGCTACACAGATAGTATACATGTCATGAATATCAGGATAGCTCAGGCATGGAGTGCCCTCCACTCATTACAAAAAGATTGGAAGTCTCCGATTAGAAAACAAACTAAGACAAAAGTGTTTAAAGCATGTGTAGAAGCAATCCTTTTTATATGGCTCTGAATCGTGGGTTATGACGACGACACGCTCCAGAAAACTTGATGGCACTTACATGAAGATGCTCCGTGTGATCTACAATACACCATGGTGGAAGCACGCTACAAATAAACAGTTATATGGACCATTGCCATATGTCACCACAGTGGTGAAACGTCAACGGCCACTTTGTACGTACCAGTGAACCAGCGGGAAAGCTTCTGCTTTGGAACCCGGACGCAAACAGAAGGATTGGTCAACCAATCACAACTCTCAAGAAACTCATAGAAACAGAAACTAATTTGGAAGGACAGGAACTCCTTTCTGCAATGCATGACAAGAAATTCTGGAGGACGAACTTCTCTTGCTGCACCTCGAAAGAGGAGGAACGATGATGATGATGATGACTTTTCAAACTGGCTTTCCTGGGGATAGATTTCAAGGAACTTTCCGAATCCAAAGCCCACTAACTTGTTGATTCCCTCAAATTCGTCGGGAAGTTCCTCAACATCCATCCTCAGGAAAGCCGGCTTGAAAAGCATTATTTATTCTGGTTGGGAAACTTAGAACACTGACATCATATAATTCAATCATCAGGAAAGAAGGAGTCAGCACGCCATAAGTTGCAAACGGTGGGGGATCCCAGAACTATGACAGACTTATGTGAAACAACTTTAAGTAAGAACTAATGACTTTGGGTACTATATTAAGCATGGTATAGAGGACTTTTCAATATTTTGTGTAGCTTTCCTTTAATCACCATCATCTGGAAATCTACTTCTGCCACATTGAAAACAAATTTCTATCAAGCGCTGCTTATCATTCATTATGCTAAATATGCAGTTATGCTGTCCCAAGTACAGGTAAAAAAATCCCACACATGCTATTGCTAACCTTGAAATTAAAGTTAGTAAGTCCATGTTGAATTGATTATATGGATGACATCTGCGCATGCATCAATTTTCGTCTGTTTCCAAACAAACAAAAGTTTTCTACCATACTGTAAGTCATGCAAAGCATGTACAAAATGAGCAAATATATGCTGTAAATTGCAAAAAGATAATTGGATAAAAGGAATACAATGCTCAAAGAAGATGTGAAAGACCAAAATTGAAGAATCCATTATTTGGTATACCATTCGCTGTGTGACTAGTCATGTCTTCAACCTTCCTGACCACATAGATTTCATAATGAAGGCAACTTTTTTTTTTTAAATTTTTCATTTGCTCGCTCGCATGTTTTGGGGTTCCCAGAGGATGTCATCCATATAATCAAATCAATATGGCCTAAGCGTTAGTTTTGCATTCTAACAAAAACCGTGCAACCTTACCACCAGTGACACTGAGAACAATATCATCTCATTTCCAACCTATTCCGGCATAGCCTGCTCCGTGGAGAAGATTCATGTAGAACCATGCAAAACAGGGACGACGCACATGCACAGGACGGAATAGTGGGGTATCGTAAATTATAAAAATAATGAAAAAAAAACAAAAGGCACATCACATCACAATCACACAGGAAAGTTGCACTGCATGAAATTGAATATTTAAGCATAGCTTAAAGAATACGCAAAGATATTGTTCATTCATACCTTATGAATATTCAAATATTTAAGCATACCTTAAAGCATACTTAAATATATTGCTTATCCATACCTTATGAATAAACAATATCTTTGCATACGCTATAAGTTATCGTTAAATATTTGATTTCGTGCAGTGTTAGATGTATCATAAGAAATGGAACAAAAATGTACATGCCGAAAATTGAAAACCATACTTATAGGAAGTATATAGTTACTGCTTGAAATTAGAGACATGCTAAAGAAATGGAAATTTGGAAACATTTTCTGGTTTCTGGTAAAAATGATGTAAGTTGTTTAACCTTGTTCCTCAGGTCTTGGTGCCAATCCTTCCAGCTCTGCATTCCTCTGTCTGAAACATTGCAAAAGTACAAATTAATAATGATATGTATAATTGAAAACTCAGTGTGAACATCAACAAAAAAAGTGCATTTCATTCCTCACATCTGTGCACATATTCTAGACTCTCCTTCAAAGGGGAAGACTATAGAAAGAGATGTTATATTTCGTCAGATACTATTTTTCTGAATTCAAAGAAGAAGTAGAAATCAATTTATTCATTTCCATACGGAAGAACATGACACTCCGACATTTAAAAGAGTGGCACCATTATGATTGTGATGACGTTGAATAAAAGAACAAAAGAACCAAAAAAAAGTAGAAAATTTAAAAATCATAAAAAAATTAAAAATTAAAAAAAAATTAAAAATTAAAAAAAATTAAAAATTAAATTGATGTCACTGAAGTAAGCTGACCAAAAGTAACATGTATTGGTTAATCATCCTAGCGATGCCATTATGTTTCTAACACATTACTGTAATTCTTGATTTTTTAACGGTAACTTAATTTAGCTACTTTAACGGTCACTAATAGTCAACCGCTATAATTTCATCATCACTAATATTTGACATTTGAGACAGTGATGTTTGTTCGCACCGTTGAAATTAGAATGCAGTGAACTACTCCCTTTCCCCCAAACCGCTAAAATTACCAACCGCAATATTAAACGGATTTACAGTATCGCTCACCTGATCCATTGAATGAACAGCACCATAAAGGTGACGACGTAGAACAACACAAATACGAGGATTCCCACAAACACTGCTGTCACGTACTGGGAATCTACACAGAGAAGGAATTCACAAGGAATCAGCAAAGTACATTGTACAGTACTCTGAATCCGGTATTTGAATTTTCGGCGGCACAACCGGCACACTTGAAATGCATTCCAAATATTCTATGGAAGCCCGTGTGATACAAGTAGAACCCCGTGTGATAAGGAAAATTATCACACGATGCGGAACACCCGTATTGAACGTTTTCGCGGCCCAGGTATGACATAAATAACAATATCAATCAATACAATGTATATTTCTCAAATGGTTAGGACATGCAGTATCTATATGGTGCAGGAAGAAAAACTGACTGTTTTGCCATATTTCAATGTCAATTCCCTCAGTAAGATTCATATTGTACTTATCATACTTTCAGCACCAAGGAGAAGCCTAACCTTATCTTTCAGTTGCCTGACCTATCAGTACTACAACTGTAAATGCAGAAATTTTTGCTGTGGTTTTATGTTCGCGGTTTTCGTGGCGAACTCTTCAGCGCAAACTTGAAACCACCGCGAAACTTTTTGCCCACCTGTTATTGTTCCAAACGCGAACTTAAAACCACAGCGAACGCTCTATTTTCTCCCTACCGCAAAATAAAAACCACGCAAATCTAAATGCATTTACAGTTACTGTAGCATATTTCACTCCCAATACTAGGAACTTCTAGAACTAATAACAAGTTGGACTCTACTGAACTAAAACTCACCTGTAATAGACGGCCCTACCACCACGTTCACTTCTTTCACACGCCGCATCTCGAACGCTGTACCCAAAAATAAGACACACTTGTCACATAACAACATCACAGCAAAATGCAACCAGCTAGCCATCAATGTTCCCCTACATTTCAACAGCTTTTTCACTTCGTCATTTGTATCTGTATCTGTATCTAATAGTATATAGCCGGTTCGGCGTAACATACCAGCTTCGGAGGCATGCGGCGCGGAAGAAGCTGGTTATTGTTCATCAGGTTAACACTTTTTCTAATCACTTAGTAACCTTACCAAGTTTGACTATACATGTAGTGGATACGAATGATCAATCAGTTAGTAGCTGTAGTTGTATCTTGTATCATGCATGTACACTAATTATAATGATGCTATGTAGAGCAGAAGTGCCCCCTACCTTCATCGGAGGGATTTGCAGGCTGTATGGTCTCCATCTCGCCAGTACAGTCAGCATCCGTAGCCTTTACCACCACGACTACATAGAACTCTCCATTAGGGAAGTAACTCTTCTGCAAGTACAAATGCAATGTTAAAGCATTATGGCTTGGCTGATGATGTCACAGTGACCAATAACTTAAAGCGATGGTGATATATGCATGTGTGTTCATTTGCATATATGGGAAAATACCATGCTCCCATTACCGAATTAGAGCTAGACTAAGTCAACTCACCTGCACCGTGATGGCAGCCTTTTGCATAAAGGTCTGATAGATTCCCACAAACTCTATGTTTCGGTCCAAGTCATACACTGGGCACTGTATAGAGACAGACGACATGTTACATCATGTCATACTCTGCACAGATAAGGCAATCAGAGACGGTACAAATTATCACAGAAGCTCATCTGTGTTGATAGTAATCATAATACAATGCTAAACGAACACTAAGGCATCCAGCCATCACTAAACAGAGACAGTAGGCTTTATAAAGGCTCGTTTGACCAATTGCTGACGTCACGTATCCGTAAAGACATGTGTCAATGAAGTCATGTGTCTGAAACTCTCGCGAGTTTACGTTCGGCAGTGATCGGTCATTATTGATTCTGAAGAAGGCGACAGTGGTCGTTGAAAGTTTGATCCGTGAATACCTTCAAGTTAGTGTTGGAAAAAAGTTTCGCAATGTATTAAGAGACTGCACAATTCACCCCCAAAACCCATACTGCTTGGTGATACTTACGGGCTAAAGATATATGGCAATGATGCATTGTGTGTATTGAGACTTTTTGAAGCATTCGAACACACACAGACAAGAGCTACAAAAAGAACACTGTATTCCTTTGGGGTGAAGAAACAAAACATCAGATTCTTGGCCTTCCACTTGGCCTTCAAATTTGTAAAAAAAAACTACAAATCTGGTAGGTCAAGTTCTTTAGCATAACCACATTTTCATGCCTACGAACATTGGCAGGTAAGGAATTGAGTATTATCGTTGAGCCACCAATCTTGTGCCCTTGGGAAAAAAGGCACTTAACATGACTTTCCCAACTCCACCCAAATGAAAAGACGGGTATATTATGTCTGTGAGTCACGACACCAGCAATAGCTGCCTGTGTCCCATGTGTATTGCACTGTTGCAATTCTAATTAAAACAAAATCAATGGTTGCAGAAAAATCATGATATTTTGTAGCATTGTGGTTGTAAAAGAAAAGAATTTACGTAAAATGACAGACCCACCTTGATTGGCTGAAGGGAAAAGACAGCGCACAAGTTGCTCGGTGATGACACTTTCACCACGACCATGTCCAGATCCGAGGGCATCTTGTATGCATAATACTGGGAGAAAATAAACATCTTTTTGTTTTCACATCTTTCCTATATGCTGCTCTCCAGACTTCTATAAGGATTTCATATTCATAGCTTGGCGTACATGTAAGGTTTCCAAAATACAGATACAGTCCTTGATTTTGTCAAAGTTAGTGTGTACAAAAGGGATGACCGAATGCTTGTCTACAAACAATTCATCAAAAACGGTGCAACACATTATAATATGGCGCAAAAATGAAAAGACAAAATTAACTCAGTCTGTTATGAGATAAACCATTATTGCAACCCCAAAATGTTCCTCTCATATACCGCACTCGAGATGCTAAATCGTGAATCTTACCAGTGCATGCAGAAGAAATTATCTCTGTACATGATGTACAGAGTGCAGCAAGACACAAGACACAAATCTTAAGAAAATTTGTTTCAGGTCCTCCACCATGCAATACTAACCATTGGTTGGGAAGGTGATACAAGAAAATTCCGAGATTGTCCAGTGCTGAAAGATATGAAAACAAAAGAACCTTCAGTTAGTCATCAATTTTGACCAAACTTTAAATAAACGTATCATTCTTTTGCATGTTTTTTTCCTGCTTTAAGGCCACACCAATTTAATTTCTCGGTTAACAGAATTTAAAAAAATATGCTAGACTAGAAAATCAACATGAAAACAGAATCTCAGAGGAAAGTCTGTACTTTGGTGCACACAGTTTCAGGGAGTGAACAGGGTCAGGTGCAAGTTTTCATCCCAGCCTTCTGTTTTCATGATGTCCTTGTGCTAAAATTTTACCCAAAATATCTGTTAACCAAGAAATTAAATTGGTGTGGCCTAAATACTTATCACAACAAAATACAACATTTTTACAAAATATCTCCAACACTAATTATTTACTAAATATATATATTACGTTTGTACAAATTTCACCTTCATCTACTAGTAAGCATGGCACTTACCTCAGGCTAAAGTCAGTCAGAATGGTTGCGTTGACGCGGTAGTTCAGGGCGGTAGGTGACGCAGCCGACACTTCCAGATACACCGTTTCCTTCTCATCCTTCACACCAACCTGCAGGTGGTCCATGGGACACAGCGTACGGCTCACCTTGTCGTATCCATAGCTACGAGATTTCAAGAAAAAACACATTTACTACATTACAAGACTATGAATTACTAAGGGGTTTATCTAAATCAGGAAAGAGGGGCGCTGCGCCCTCTTGTTTCAGCCCAGTGCCCCCTTGTCAAATTCAGATTTTACCATAATATCCAGCATACAGACTTAACTCAGCGATCGATTCTTCCATAAATACATAGAATTCGCTCCCTTGCCTTTGTGTGCTCCCTCTTATTCAATTTTTCTAGAAAAAAACCTGTTACTGTAAATGACGTTCGCGTGGTTTTTACTTCGCAGTCGGGAGAAAAAAGAGTGTTCGCGGTGGTTTTAAGTTCAACTTTGAAACAAAAGTAGCGCTACAGTCATAGGTGGGCAAAAAGTTTTGCGGTGGTTTCAAGTTTGCGCTGAAGAGTTTACCGCGTAAACTGCGAACATAAAACCACCGCAAACATTTCTGCATTTACAGTATCCAAATGATCAAACAGCATTGAATTATTCTTATTATAAGTTCATACTAAACTCCATAGATTTAAAATCAAAGCAAATGTTTCTCAGTCTGTGATTTAAGACATTTTTTTAGTCAACATTTTGCTTATACAGTATCTTACATCAAAGACAAATTCTCACTTGCATTATTCAAGTTACTGTAAATGTATTTAAGTTCCCGTGGTTTTTATTTCATGCTAAGGCTAAAATGGAATGCGGTGGTTTGAGGCAGTGCTATAGTCACAAACTGCTACAGCATTGGACAAAAATGTTCACGGTGGTTTTAAGTTTGAGGTGAAACTGTCGCCACGAAAACTGCAAACATGAAACTGCCGTGAACATTTCTGCATTCACAGTACCAAATTTCAATCTACATACATGTCAACAGTTATTCATCAGCTCATGCATATGCATGATTCATTATTTGTTTGATACTCACATGCCCCTGATCATGAGGGGCACCTGCCACGACAGGATGCCCCGCTGTTGACGCACCACGAACAGGAGAGGGTAGTCCTCGTTCGCTCCTTTGCTCTTCACCTCCACACGGATAGCACGCGGGGAGGACTGGGAGGAAATACACAAACATAATGTTAAAGGCAACCCAAGTAATATTAGAGCCCGAAAATTGGAATTTGAAAGTCAATTCATTTAGTCATTTCTATACATGCTTAGTTAAAGCAACACTATCACAATGTATAGCGACGTCCATGATGCAAAAATATGACTTCGTTGTAATGTGAGAACTCACTGAAAATCGTTGCCGGGGTTTTATTAGGCTCGCAAAACTAAGGGGATCATCGTATGGCATGTTTTTGCACCGTTTTAAAATGCTCAAAGTATAAAATTATTACACAAATGTGCTCCAGCTGGTGTTAGTAAATGTCACTACAATAAAGATTTCAGCATTTTTCTTTATTTCCATTTTTTGGTCCCTTAAAATATTGCTTTGGTTGCCTTTAACTGTTATGTGAGTCAGAAGGTTGGGGTTTGATACCCGCAATATCTTCTTCACATCAAACAATGCCCTTCTGATTACACCGGAGGTTCCATGCATGTCCATGTCGAGGACTCGGTGCATTTGCCTCAAGCACGTTAAAGGATTAATGAACGGATCATTCTTCTCCAATGTTGCTGATTTTGAAATGAAGTAGCGAATCAACATGATGCAGAAGGGGATTTTAGCGCTTAGTTGATACGTTGGCTTGCATACGAGCTCAAAAATTCTGACCAGCGAGCTGTGATTCACGAACTTAACACATAAAGGTACTTGTTGTTCTGTTATAAAAATGTGGTTCCAAAATACCAATGTGGCATTGGATGTTCCACAATAAACAGTTATCGTTTAATATTGTCAGAAAAATCGACCAATCCAATGAGACTTTCACCAATTAATAAGTTTTTACAGATTATAAGTGCCGGTCGGCACCCAAAACAGAGAAATATGGATTTCAGCACCTAAAATAGAATCAAATCGATACTTCCTGTTGACAGTAGGTCAGTCTAGATCTCAGCTATAGAAAAATAATGCTATCACTAGGATTTTTCCAATTGTACTGTTACGGTAGTGTAGCTCTAAAAGGCGGCTCCGGGTACATGACATTGTATATCTACAGTGCCTGATACTGTATGCTAATTAAGGGGGCCCAAACCAACTGTTAAGGCCCAAAAAATGTAAATAAAAAAATCTGAAATCTTTGTGGTAGTAACATTACTAACACTGTTTAGCTCACTTGCATAACTTCATACTTTGAGTATTTCAAAACCTTGCAAAAACGATGATCCCTAATTAGTTTCGCGAGCCTACAAAAACCCCAGCAACGATTTTCAGTGATTTCTCACATCACAACGCATAATGGACATAGCTATACATCGTGCTAGTGTTGTTAGAACTACATGTAATCATGTATAGAAATTACCAAATAAATTGACTTTCAAAATCCTATTTTCGGGCCCTAATATTGCTTTGGGCCCCTATAGGTACCGTTTTTCCCCTTAGGCTCCATTTTCATGTTAATATTCCAGTTCAGTATAATCATTTTTTTATTAATAATTGGACACCCAACAAATTCAGCCAGCGCTTGTGTGGCTTTATAATTGCCTGTCCAACTGAATCACATTCCTGCCCCCGCTGGAAAATGGTGATCCTCTTTCTAACTGGAACAATCCCACACCATGAATGTTTGATGAGCGAGGTAATAAATTATAAATCCTAGATGGGAGGTTGAAATGATAGCTTACCGCACAATTAACAGCAATATTGCTCCCTTAAAGAGCATTTAATCAACTGCGGAACGCTAGTCTAGCCATTTTGCTTGACAAACATCATGAGCACACTAGTAGTGTATATATAGCGATGGCACGTTCATGCCACACCAACTTAATCATCTTCGCCAAGAAGGTTATGTTGTCGCGATCGGTGCCATTTTTCATGAGTAGGTTTGTGGGTGTGTTTGTAGACAGCATAACTCAAGAAGTTGTCAGATGGATAGGTATGATATTAAGTTTGTGGGTAGGTGTTAGCAATAGGAAGGACAGGTTCAATCATGGGCCGCCTAGTGGCTTTGCATGCTACTGCAGCAGAAATTCAGGTTTTCATATCTCATGTCCTGGGCATTCTGTGGTCATGATTCTCTATGGTAGATTTGGGGCTCATGAACAAGTGGCATGATTGACATAACCATGATTAGGAGCTAAACCACATCGTTCTTTGGAAAAATTTTCAAATCCACTGCATTCCATGATGCAGATGCTGCAATACTACATTAAAAATGCTATAAATAGTATGATACTGCATATGCCTTCTTTGCAAAGATACAAGTGCCATCTAGCCCAAGCATGCAATGACAATTTCTTGAAGCATTTCTATAAGTAAGAAATGGTCTACTTGTAGACAGATGCAGTACAATAAAATCATCAAAAATATCATATACACTGTACAATCTTAAGGTTATCATTTTTCACAATTCACATTTCTGACGAGCTCTACAAAACTAATTAGGTTGCAGCATGCCAAGCTGATGACTTATCAAATTATACCACAGACAATATGTGCACATGACCAATACTTGTACAACCAATACATGACACACTGTGTTCCCTTTACAATACTAATAGAATGATTTGCAATTGGATTGAGAATAAGATATCAAAGGTCATGTTAATCAACTTCTCCTATAAGGCACAATCACATATGTCATGGTAACAGGTTTTTGTTGCTACAATTTTTTTTTCTAGAAAAGCTACGACAGGACCAACAGGCTCTACAATAATTTTGACAATGACTTTTCCATCACAATATAAACCATATGATTTTGTACAAAACATCATCGACTGTTCCAAGAATGGCCTGAATTTGACGTCATTAAAACCTGTCACGTCGTGAATGTAGCCAGCCCCTTAATCTACACTTCATCTGCGTCCACAAAGGAGAGAATTTCTATGCTAAAGAAGTGAGACTGATGCACAGCAAGGATAGCGTGGTATCAGGTGGGACGTCGAAGCCCAATTACACGGGAGATCATGATCGTTTTAAACAGCAGCAGCAATTCGCACATCCTACTAGACACACTTGTGCATATCGTAACTCTTATCAGGAATATCTGGGCGCTGATGCAATCAGGAAAAAGCCAATTAGAAATTGCCTTCCTCGATTTATGAAAAAATCATTCCTTGTTGTCATCTTCCATTCCTCAAAATAGGCCGGAATCATCTTATTTACCGCTATGTCTGCCCAAAACTGCCAACGTTGGCTCCTTCGTTTAATTTCGTACATGTAGGATGGAATCCCTTTGCTGCCACTTATGCGAATTGGACACTCAAAGCTGTATTGATCTTATGGAAGCTTATGGGACACACCGAATGATGACAAAGCACGAAGTCTGGGGAAAACAAAATGGCAGTCCATGGCATGGTGGAGTCTAAACTAGAGTCACGACTTTATTCAAAAACTGTTAACAATTTCATAGGCCTTGGAAGGTATTCCACCACAGCTTGGAGATTTCTATTTACATTTCGTCACTCCCTCTTTTTTTTTGCGTACACCGACAACGATATTCAATCATGGTTTATAAATGTAATCAATTGACCACAGGAGCGCAAGCTACCGGTGCTCCTGAATCTTAAATGAATAATATTAATCCGGTTGAAATAGAATACAAAGACGTTGTGCATGAGAATGAGAAATCCTCCTTTCTGTTAAAAAAAATTCAGCCAAACGCTGCTACATTTGTACATCCTAGACCATCTAAAACAGAAAGCAACAGGGCAATGTGCACATCTATTGACATTGTAATTAAAGATGTCACATTTGTTTTATGTTTTTATACAACAGACTGAAGGCATTTTTGAGACAGTTGTAGATGTGACATTATACAAAATCGAAATGTCTTTTGAACAGAAGGAAAAGGTTTTCACACATACTTTTAAAGCTTGTGGAAAATCAACAAAATATTATATGACAGACGTGACCCTTAATGCATTAGGCTTAGTTAGGTTAGCGAGTGTGACAATACCTATGGCCTGTTGAATTATTTATCTGTAGACCAACATTACATGTGCCTTGATGTTGTGGGGAGGTTAGGAATTCTAAAGGTTAATCCAATCCTTTGGGATAAGGAAAAAATTGCAAGTGCTAATCCCCTTTCTGATACTGAAAGCAATGTGGGAGGAACACTAATTTGGAATGCCTGCAAAAAATTACAATGATTTATGATTTTTTTTCAAAAATGACAACTTCAATATGTTTGTTGAGTTTTTGTCTAACTCGTGAGATTTATACCGGATTAACATCAAAAATGTCTGAAAATGTCCACTTTGACACTAAATAATATTTGATAGTAGTTTAATTTCTTTCAGTGTCAATACTGGGTTGGTATGATTATGCACCTGCTGAAAGGCAGCTGTTTTTTAGTCCAATGCAGTCAACAGATATGGTATCTGTTGACTGCATTGGACTAAAAAACAGCTGCCTTTCAGCAGGTGCATATATATAACATACATCCATATGATTTCATTTGTGGTATGATAATTTCGCAGTGGAGCGGTCACCATGAAAACTATGAACATAATGTTCACCACCATGAATATCTCAAGACTTACAGTTATTATTTTCTTACCAAATACACACTTTCAAATAAAGGCCATACTGCTTTGGATTACATTGTCTTGGCACCCAAGAACTGATGCAATGGTGTAAAAAAAAATTGGGGTCAGGAAGGTTGACCAAGTGACTGAACGCAAAGAACATGGCATATATCAAACAATTAATTCTTTATCTTTGATCTTGAAATACATGTAAACTTTTTATACCTCAGTGAGTCATTTGTCAAAACACACAGCAAAAAAGCACCTGCATCAAAACATTATGTGTGCACAACAAAAACATTACAAAGAGGTAATATTATTTATTCTTTTGATAGGAAAATAGTCATTCTTTCTATGAAATTAGCATCTGTTTTCCAATATGTTTCTTTTTCAATCTAAATTAGGGCAGACATTTGCTCACTTTGCTTCTTTGTGCATTCTACAGTATGGTCGCAAAGCAAACTTTTTTGGGGGTCAAAATTGATCCGCACGTGATTCTCACCCATGTAGTCGATTCTGTGTGGCCTGATCAAATGCAAACAAATAAAATTTTATAGCCACATCAATATATTTTATTGTTTTGCCAAATTGACACTAAAGCCCCATTCATGATAGCCTCAAGCTACTGTAAATGCATTTAAGTTCACGTGGTTTTTATTTCGCGTTAAGGGGATAATGGGGTGTTCGCGTTGGTTTTAAGTTTGCGGCAGTGCTATAGTCACATACTGTTACAGTATTGGACAAAAATGTTCGTGGTGGTTTTAAGTTCGCGGTGAAACGGTCACCGCAAAAACCGCAAACATAAAACCACCGCGAACATTTCTACATTTACAGTATCTAAGCTGATTTGAGTGTGCAGGTCTGGATCTGCAAAATGTTTTATATCGACTTGATTACATTTAAATCTTCTTGATTTTAAAAAAAAAAAAAAAAGGCCTAAAAAATGCGTAAATCCAAGTCGCTGTATTAATCCCACTACAGTATGTATAACACCGAAAGGTCTGCAGCCCACGGACAAAAATAGCAGTGTTGCGTATATGTGCCAATATGTGTATTGCATTGTGTACATTTGGGAATCACAGATTGAGAAACACACACACAAACATGTGTGGCCAAAACAATTCACTAGAGACTAACAATTCACCGCAGACGAGTGTGAAGTAAATATTTACAGATATAGTTTCGATGACATCATATTTCGGTATGATAAGCGAAATTGCCTGGCCATCACAAATGAAAAGGCATTAAGCAGTGCTAGCATTGTGCATAACCATGCCCAGCTAATAATATGGCTCAGCGTTAGTGTTATTCCATTTGGGAATTCAATGCATGGCCTCCTTGAATACAGCATATTGATTTTCGGGGTGGGCTATACCGCGATGTGAATCAGGGGCCATTGGAAATTATGATTGTGCCATTATGACACAAAAGACAGCCGTCTCATCGAAAAACTACCTGTTCGAATTTTCACAATACCGTCACCAATATGCTAAAAATACAATCTTCCAATGGCCCCGCCCTTTTTTCAAGGAAAAGTACCCACTGTTGCGTTGAGAATGTAAATTTTTACCCAAATCACCTGTTAGCTTTTTCCTTTAAATGTAGAATATCTATCTCACCTCATTTTGCGTGTAGGTGTACCGGTAGATGTCTTCTGTGCCGTTGTAGACCGAGCCCTGGTAGATCTGGGTGAACTCAGCGGGAATTTCTTGTCGTAGCTCTCCGGTTTGTCTTCGGACCCTGGTCGATCTAGCCCCCGAAGACACATCCTCGGACGCCCCGCCGGTCAATATCGCCGTAAAAATCGCAGCCACCAAGACCACAAAGGTGGCCATTTCCTAAAAGATATCCACTACGTATCTCTGAACTCTAACAAGTGGTTTCTACATGGTCCCGAAGAATAAAAGAGAGGTTTTAATGTTGGATCGTCTCAAACCGCATCTCATTATGGAGATTCTGAATGCTCTATTTCACTTCCGGTTTCTTTGCTCCCATTGCGTCATATAGTTTGGGGCCTCTGATTGGACTACACTAATAGAATACTGTTTAGTGATTGGATGAAATAGTGACATTCAGTAATACTGTAAGAGCGTACTTTCTTCTAATTGGTTTAGAGAATGACATTCGGATAGGCACCATATGGGTGTTTGCGCATGTCCGAAAAATGGGCATCTGATTTTGACAGTGTTTAGTAGACGTTTTGGCATTTTTTATGGGTTTTGACAGTTTTCGAGTCTTCAAATGCCGATGGAGAACCACCCGACACTCCCTGAAATCCCCCAGCCGCTCATCAAACTGGTGAGACTGATAACACGGGGGTTTTATGGAATAGAACACGCGCTCGTCATGGACATCTTGGTGCACAACAGGTAAGTGAAGTTGAACACTATTTCTAGACCCCGCCAGTTGACCCCCCCACTCGCTTTCCCCCACGACGGGAGGTTAGAGAGGGGGGTGCCACCAGGGTTTCTTATCGCTTCACCCCATCCCACCCCCTAGTTCTAATTCAAAGGTAAATGTCAAATTTAGTTGCCAATGCAATATAATTCATTTTTTTTTGGATTCAGAAAATAATTATTAAGCGGGGAGTTGTGTTCCCCTTTTATTCATTTACACTTCAGCTTCAAGACCTGACATTCTCTAATGTATAAGCCGATTCGCATATTCGAGTGGGCATGTCCAGTGTCAAAGGTTAAGGCCCCTGGCTTGTAAACAGTTCTGTCTCGACCATTGTCTCGATTTACATAACAACACCCAGACGGGTTTTGTTTACGTCTCAGGGCCTTCACCTTTGAGTTTGACACTGCACATGCGTACTCGAATCTACGAATGGGCTTATTTGCACTCGAACATACTAGTACATGCCCTCACAAGCCTGGAATCCAGTAAGTGGATAAGTGGCCTAAATTGGAATACTGTATGACCTTCCTACCTGGCTGAAAAGATCTACTCTACTCTACTCTACTTGTAGCTATCAGACATTCACCACTACTATTTACTTAATCATCCCTGTTGTTCATGGCAGGTACATCAAGGAAGAGGACCTGCTAGAGAAACTGAAATTTGAGCGGAAACATTTACGGATGATCATCACCCAGCTGAAGAACGACCAGTTCCTGAAATCCCGTATGCGAATGGAGACCCACTCGGACGGACACACCACTCGCCACAACTACTATTCCGTCAACTACAAGATGGTGGTCAACGTGGTGAAGTACAAGTTGGACCACATGAGGAGGAAGATCGAAACGGACGAGAGGGACTCGACGAACCGAGCGTCGTTCCTCTGTCCGCTGTGTGAGAAGACGTTTACAGACTTGGAAACTGACCAGCTGTTTGATCCGTTGACGGGGACGTTCAACTGTACATACTGCACGACCGAGGTACAGGAAGACCAAAGCCGAGACCAGGAGAAGGATTCGCGTACGCTGCTGGTACGCTTTAACCAACAGATCGAACCCGTCTATCAACTGTTGCGGGAACTGGAGGACATGAGCCTGCCACAAGAGGTCTTGGATCCTGACCTTGTCCTCGGTCTCATTCCTAATAAGTCTGCGTCGGGCGGAGGCAGGCCGGGTGAGTCCGGAGGCAGCCGTGGCTGGGCCGACGGTACGCAGAGAGTGGGACTGGACCTAAACCAGGAGGTCACCATCAACATGGAGAACAAGAACGCTCCGTCTGCGGCCGCACCTGCCGCCGAGGTGAAGGAACGGCCGGTCTGGCTGAGGGACAGCACGATACACGAGGAAGACTTGTCCTTGTCAGCAGACGGCGTAAAAGAACCGGGCATCATGGAGTCCAGGCCTAGCGCGCAACAAGACAACAACGACATCATGCGAGTCCTGCTGGCGCACGAGAAGAAGGGGGCCAGCTCGGCCGTCTCCGCGGCCATCCCGTCGGCGGGCGTCGCCGATAGCGACAGCGAGAGTAGTAAGTCAGACACTGAAGACTCTAACAACTTCTTTGGAATGATGGCACAGCCTAGCATGTCTGGTACCAACTCACAGGAGGTGGAAGAGATGCAGGATGACGACAATGATGAAGAGGAGGTTCCCATGGTAACGGTGGGAGGAGAAGAGTACCCGTATCACCAAGTCAGCGAGAGGCCCGACCTCATCGCGCAGATGTCATCAGCAGAAAAAGAGGCTTACATGAAGATTGGACAGCAATACTATGCTCATTTGTATGACTGATCAGATAGAATAGAACATCTTTTCATTGTGATGGAAGACTTTGAACTGCTGTCATCCAAATTGAATGAGTCTGTTCTACATGGGGCCAGGGGTTGGTGGGGGACTGTTGGTAACATGAGGATTTTACCATGGTCAATACTGACCGACGGAGGCCATATAGTTGGTAACAAAACCTTTTTGATGGTTTTGGACATTACTAAACAAATACTACATTTTGTTCAATCCAACACAAATAAAAACTAAAGCAAAGCCCTCTCTGTACTTCTATTTTTGCAATGTAGTAATTTTCTCTTGGGACAAATGCCCTGGATATCTAAAGAAGGGTAGGAGTTGGTCTGGGCAACTTTGAGAACACTCATGTGTAACTACTAGTACTAGTACTAGAGTCTACACCTTAGCATATGATATGCCACTAAACAGGATCAAGTCCAGACCTGGACCTGAAACTCAAACGACTGGATTGTTCCCCACCCCTAGTTCTATTTGTGTAAACTTTCTGAATTGGTCACCTGGTATATATATTAACTGCTCTAAGACTATGCCATAACACACCAGCTGGCATAACACACACTTTGACAGTTGCGCCCCAGCTATAGCCAGCACTTCTTATCAGGAAAGTTCACTGTTGATAAATGTATATTTATTTATGAAACAAATTGTCGAAAGGGTCTTTTCATACCCATCTTTGATTTTTTTTTCATACCTGTCAGACTGTCTAGATTTGGGTGATATGAATATTGAGGGAAATATTGACCAAATGAAAATAAAATAAGTTCAAGTTTGATGTGATGCTGACATGCCCTATGGCCCATAAAAAGGATTGAAGTCAAGCTCAATCTGATCTGAATCTTTTGAACAAATCTATTGGGAGAGAAGTGACAAGGAAAGTGTCTGGTGGTAATCTCCAAGCAGGTGTAGGGTCCAGCAGGTTTTTCATGTGCTTTATACTTTTATACGTCTCTTGTGGTTCTTGCTTTTTTTGTCCTTGAAGACATGATGTCCCACAAGGGTCCTGTATTGCGCAGAAGTATCGCTACAAAGACATACAAAATGTTGCAAAAAAATTATTTAAGATAAACCAGACCATACAATTACATGACCATCTCAGAAGGGTAATGAAGAAAAAATGTGCATTGCCAGATGTTGTCTATGTAATTTTGGGTGCACTGTAGAGAAAAAAAAAACGTTTAAGAAATGTAATAGAAAGAGCCCTAAATTCTAATGAATGATTGTACGAAATGGCCAATGATATCATCTCCTGTAAAGACATAGAAAACAGGAAAAAGTACATCACGAGAGTGACATTCTTGGGTATAGCGTTGAAAAACAATATATTTCCCCTATAACCCTTTACAGGATATGGGAGGGAAATTTCTATATTGTGTTCCACCATAGCCACCCCTGAACTGCCCAGATTCGACAAAAAGTCCTGCCAAGAAAGGATTTTCAATCGCTTAAAACCTTGCTTTTATTTGGCGTGAACTGTTGAGACCCCCTCAAGCGTTTAATCATCGTACTGAAGCGCCGACTAGTGATATGTGACGGTACTGCAACATTGAAACTTACTACAGTTCCAAGCCTGCAGTATTGCTACGAATCACTAGTCGGCGTTTCAGTACCATGATTAAACGCTTGAGGGTCAATCTTTGCTGTTAGCATTCAAAGCTTCATTCTAACCTTTATTAAATTGCTATGTTACTGTTCAGTTTTGATTTCATCTAAGCCCACGGCAGGTAAAACTCAAAAATGGAATCCTCTGCGGACGACAATTTGTTTTTGTTTTCATATAAAAAGTAATATGGGAGCAGATGTCATCCATATATAAAATTTACGTGCTCTGGCCCTGGTACCACTTATGAAGATGAAGTCAAACATATAACCAGAGTAGCAAAGTGTAATATCTGATATGACATTTTATTCACTTTGTTGAATTGTTTGTAACACTGAAAATAAAGTACATCAGAAGAGTTCGTTTGAATGTAAAGTTTGAACATTCTGATAAAGAGATTGAATTTTAGACCCGAGCACTGAATTGGTCTATAATGCTTTATAAGTATGGGGTGGGGGGCGTAACTTTGGTCAGCTATTACTCCCTAACCATGAATGAGAAAGTTAAGTGATTTCATTTCCTCAAATACCCGCCAAGTGCCCTATCGTTTGAATGTAAAGTTTGAACATTCTGATAAAGAGATTGAATTTAAGACCCGAGCACTGAATTGGTCTATAATGCTTTATAAGTATGGGGTGGGGGGCGTAACTTTGGTCAGCTATTACTCCCTAACCATGAATGAGAAAGTAAAGTGATTTCATTTCCTCAAATACCCGCCAAGTGCCCTATCGTTTGAATGTAAAGTTTGAACATTCTGATAAAGAGATTGAATTTTAGACCCGAGCACTGAATTGGTCTATAATGCTTTATAAGTATGGGCTGGGGGGCATAACTTTGGTCAGCTATTACTCCCTAACCATGAATGAGAAAGTTAAGTGATTTCATTTCCTCAAATACCCGCCAAGTGCCCTATCGTTTGAATGTAAAGTTTGAACATTCTGATAAAGAGATTGAATTTTAGACCCGAGCACTGAATTGGTCTATAATGCTTTATAAGTATGGGGTGGGGGGCATAACTTTGGTCAGCTATTACTCCCTAACCATGAATGAGAAAGTAAAGTGATTTCATTTCCTCAAATACCCGCCAAGTGCCCTATCGTTTGAATGTAAAGTTTGAACATTCTGATAAAGAGATTGAATTTAAGACCCGAGCACTGAATTGGTCTATAATGCTTTATAAGTATGGGGTGGTGGATGTAACTTTGGTCAGCTATTACTCCCTAAACATGAATGAGAAAGTTAAGTGATTTCATTTCCTCAAATACCCGCCAAGTGCCCTATCGTTTGAATGTAAAGTTTGAACATTCTGATAAAGAGATTGAATTTTAGACCCGAGCACTGAATTGGTCTATAATGCTTTATAAGTATGGGGTGGGGGGCATAACTTTGGTCAGTTATTACTCCCTAACCATGAATGAGAAAGTAAAGTGATTTCATTTCCTCAAATACCCGCCAAGTGCCCTATCGTTTGAATGTAAAGTTTGAACATTCTGATAAAGAGATTGAATTTTAGACCGGAGCACTGAATTGGTCTATAATGCTTTGTAAGTATGGGGTGGGGGGCGTAACTTTAGTCAGCTATTACTCCCTAACCATGAATGAGAAAGTAAAGTGATTTCATTTCCTCAAATACCCGCCAAGTGCCCTATCGTTTGAATGTAAAGTTTGAACATTCTGATAAAGAGATTGAATTTTAGATCGGAGCACTGAATTGGTCTATAATGCTTTATAAGTATGGAGTGGGGGGCGTAACTTTGGTCAGCTATTACTCCCTAACCATGAATGAGAAAGTAAAGTGATTTCATTTCCTCAAATACCCGCCAAGTGCCCTATCGTTTGAATGTAAAGTTTGAACATTCTGATAAAGAGATTGAATTTTAGACCCGAGCACTGAATTGGTCTATAATGCTTTATAAGTATGGGCTGGGGGGCATAACTTTGGTCAGCTATTACTCCCTAACCATGAATGAGAAAGTAAAGTGATTTCATTTCCTTAAATACCCGCCAAGTGCCCTATCGTTTGAATGTAAAGTTTGAACATTCTGATAAAGAGATTGAATTTTAGACCCGAGCACTGAATTGGTCTATAATGCTTTATAAGTATGGGGTGGGGGGCATAACTTTGGTCAGCTATTACTCCCTAACCATGAATGAGAAAGTAAAGTGATTTCATTTCCTCAAATACCCGCCAAGTGCCCTATCGTTTGAATGTAAAGTTTGAACATTCTGATAAAGAGATTGAATTTTAGACCCGAGCACTGAATTGGTCTATAATGCTTTGTAAGTATGGGGTGGGGGGCGTAACTTTAGTCAGCTATTACTCCCTAACCATGAATGAGAAAGTAAAGTGATTTCATTTCCTCAAATACCCGCCAAGTGCCCTATCGTTTGAATGTAAAGTTTGAACATTCTGATAAAGAGATTGAATTTTAGATCGGAGCACTGAATTGGTCTATAATGCTTTATAAGTATGGGCTGGGGGGCATAACTTTGGTCAGCTATTACTCCCTAACCATGAATGAGAAAGTGAAGTGATTTCATTTCCTCAAATACCCGCCAAGTGCCCTATCGTTTGAATGTAAAGTTTGAACATTCTGATAAAGAGATTGAATTTTAGACCCGAGCACTGAATTGGTCTATAATGCTTTGTAAGTATGGGGTGGGGGGCGTAACTTTAGTCAGCTATTACTCCCTAACCATGAATGAGAAAGTAAAGTGATTTCATTTCCTCAAATACCCGCCAAGTGCCCTATCGTTTGAATGTAAAGTTTGAACATTCTGATAAAGAGATTGAATTTTAGACCCGAGCACTGAATTGGTCTATAATGCTTTGTAAGTATGGGGTGGGGGGCGTAACTTTAGTCAGCTATTACTCCCTAACCATGAATGAGAAAGTAAAGTGATTTCATTTCCTCAAATACCCGCCAAGTGCCCTATCGTTTGAATGTAAAGTTTGAACATTCTGATAAAGAGATTGAATTTTAGATCGGAGCACTGAATTGGTCTATAATGCTTTATAAGTATGGAGTGGGGGGCGTAACTTTGGTCAGCTATTACTCCCTAACCATGAATGAGAAAGTAAAGTGATTTCATTTCCTCAAATACCCGCCAAGTGCCCTATCGTTTGAATGTAAAGTTTGAACATTCTGATAAAGAGATTGAATTTTAGACCCGAGCACTGAATTGGTCTATAATGCTTTATAAGTATGGGGTGGGGGGCATAACTTTGGTCAGCTATTACTCCCTAACCATGAATGAGAAAGTTAAGTGATTTCATTTCCTCAAATACCCGCCAAGTGCCCTATCGTTTGAATGTAAAGTTTGAACATTCTGATAAAGAGATTGAATTTTAGACCGGAGCACTGAATTGGTCTATAATGCTTTATAAGTATGGGGTGGGGGGGGCTTAACTTTGGTCAGCTATTACTCCCTAACCATGAATGAGAAAGTAAAGTGATTTCATTTCCTCAAATACCCGCCAAGTGCCCTATCGTTTGAATGTAAAGTTTGAACATTCTGATAAAGAGATTGAATTTTAGACCCGAGCACTGAATTGGTCTATAATGCTTTATAAGTATGGGGTGGGGGGCATAACTTTGGTCAGCTATTACTCCCTAACCATGAATGAGAAAGTAAAGTGATTTCATTTCCTCAAATACCCGCCAAGTGCCCTATCGTTTGAATGTAAAGTTTGAACATTCTGATAAAGAGATTGTATTTTAGACCCGAGCACTGAATTGGTCTATAATGCTTTATAAGTATGGGGTGGGGGGCATAACTTTGGTCAGCTATTACTCCCTAACCATGAATGAGAAAGTAAAGTGATTTCATTTCCTCAAATACCCGCCAAGTGCCCTATCGTTTGAATGTAAAGTTTGAACATTCTGATAAAGAGATTGAATTTTAGACCCGAGCACTGAATTGGTCTATAATGCTTTATAAGTATGGGGTGGGGGGCATAAATTTGGTCAGCTATTACTCCCTAACCATGAATGAGAAAGTAAAGTGATTTCATTTCCTCAAATACCCGCCAAGTGCCCTATCGTTTGAATGTAAAGTTTGAACATTCTGATAAAGAGATTGAATTTTAGACCCGAGCACTGAATTGGTCTATAATGCTTTATAAGTATGGGGTGGGGGGCATAACTTTGGTCAGCTATTACTCCCTAACCATGAATGAGAAAGTGAAGTGATTTCATTTCCTCAAATACCCGCCAAGTGCCCTATCGTTTGAATGTAAAGTTTGAACATTCTGATAAAGAGATTGAATTTTAGACCCGAGCACTGAATTGGTCTATAATGCTTTATAAGTATGGGGTGGGGGGCATAACTTTGGTCAGCTATTACTCCCTAACCATGAATGAGAAAGTGAAGTGATTTCATTTCCTCAAATACCCGCCAAGTGCCCTATCGTTTGAATGTAAAGTTTGAACATTCTGATAAAGAGATTGAATTTTAGACCCGAGCACTGAATTGGTCTATAATGCTTTATAAGTATGGGGTGGGGGGCATAACTTTGGTCAGCTATTACTCCCTAACCATGAATGAGAAAGTGAAGTGATTTCATTTCCTCAAATACCCGCCAAGTGCCCTATCGTTTGAATGTAAAGTTTGAACATTCTGATAAAGAGATTGAATTTTAGACCCGAGCACTGAATTGGTCTATAATGCTTTATAAGTATGGGGTGGGGGGCATAACTTTGGTCAGCTATTACTCCCTAACCATGAATGAGAAAGTTAAGTGATTTCATTTCCTCAAATACCCGCCAAGTGCCCTATCGTTTGAATGTAAAGTTTGAACATTCTGATAAAGAGATTGAATTTTAGACCCGAGCACTGAATTGGTCTATAATGCTTTATAAGTATGGGGTGGGGGGCGTAACTTTGGTCAGCTATTACTCCCTAACCATGAATCAGAAAGTGAAGTGATTTCATTTCCTCAAATACCCGCCAAGTGCCCTATCGTTTGAATGTAAAGTTTGAACATTCTGATAAAGAGATTGAATTTTAGACCCGAGCACTGAATTGGTCTATAATGCTTTATAAGTATGGGGTGGGGGGCATAAATTTGGTCAGCTATTACTCCCTAACCATGAATGAGAAAGTAAAGTGATTTCATTTCCTCAAATACCCGCCAAGTGCCCTATCGTTTGAATGTAAAGTTTGAACATTCTGATAAAGAGATTGAATTTTAGACCCGAGCACTGAATTGGTCTATAATGCTTTGTAAGTATGGGGTGGGGGGCGTAACTTTGGTCAGCTATTACTCCCTAACCATGAATGAGAAAGTAACGTGATTTCATTTCCTCAAATACCCGCCAAGTGCCCTATCGTTTGAATGTAAAGTTTGAACATTCTGATAAAGAGATTGAATTTTAGACCCGAGCACTGAATTGGTCTATAATGTTTTATAAGTATGGGGTGGGGGGCATAACTTTGGTCAGCTATTACTCCCTAACCATGAATGAGAAAGTTAAGTGATTTCATTTCCTCAAATACCCGCCAAGTGCCCTATCGTTTGAATGTAAAGTTTGAACATTCTGATAAAGAGATTGAATTTTAGACCCGAGCACTGAATTGGTCTATAATGCTTTATAAGTATGGGGTGGGGGGCATAACTTTGGTCAGCTATTACTCCCTAACCATGAATGAGAAAGTTAAGTGATTTCATTTCCTCAAATACCCGCCAAGTGCCCTATCGTTTGAATGTAAAGTTTGAACATTCTGATAAAGAGATTGAATTTTAGACCCGAGCACTGAATTGGTCTATAATGCTTTATAAGTATGGGGTGGGGGGCGTAACTTTGGTCAGCTATTACTCCCTAACCATGAATCAGAAAGTGAAGTGATTTCATTTCCTCAAATACCCGCCAAGTGCCCTATCGTTTGAATGTAAAGTTTGAACATTCTGATAAAGAGATTGAATTTTAGACCCGAGCACTGAATTGGTCTATAATGCTTTATAAGTATGGGGTGGGGGGCATAAATTTGGTCAGCTATTACTCCCTAACCATGAATGAGAAAGTAAAGTGATTTCATTTCCTCAAATACCCGCCAAGTGCCCTATCGTTTGAATGTAAAGTTTGAACATTCTGATAAAGAGATTGAATTTTAGACCCGAGCACTGAATTGGTCTATAATGCTTTGTAAGTATGGGGTGGGGGGCGTAACTTTGGTCAGCTATTACTCCCTAACCATGAATGAGAAAGTAACGTGATTTCATTTCCTCAAATACCCGCCAAGTGCCCTATCGTTTGAATGTAAAGTTTGAACATTCTGATAAAGAGATTGAATTTTAGACCCGAGCACTGAATTGGTCTATAATGTTTTATAAGTATGGGGTGGGGGGCATAACTTTGGTCAGCTATTACTCCCTAACCATGAATGAGAAAGTTAAGTGATTTCATTTCCTCAAATACCCGCCAAGTGCCCTATCGTTTGAATGTAAAGTTTGAACATTCTGATAAAGAGATTGAATTTTAGACCCGAGCACTGAATTGGTCTATAATGCTTTATAAGTATGGGGTGGGGGGCATAACTTTGGTCAGCTATTACTCCCTAACCATGAATGAGAAAGTAAAGTGATTTCATTTCCTCAAATACCCGCCAAGTGCCCTATCGTTTGAATGTAAAGTTTGAACATTCTGATAAAGAGATTGAATTTAAGACCCGAGCACTGAATTGGTCTATAATGCTTTATAAGTATGGGGTGGGGGGCATAACTTTGGTCAGCTATTACTCCCTAACCATGAATGAGAAAGTAAAGTGATTTCATTTCCTCAAATACCCGCCAAGTGACCTATCGTTTGAATGTAAAGTTTGAACATTCTGATAAAGAGATTGAATTTTAGACCCGAGCACTGAATTGGTCTATAATGCTTTGTAAGTATGGGGTGGGGGGCGTAACTTTAGTCAGCTATTACTCCCTAACCATGAATGAGAAAGTAAAGTGATTTCATTTCCTCAAATACCCGCCAAGTGCCCTATCGTTTGAATGTAAAGTTTGAACATTCTGATAAAGAGATTGAATTTTAGACCCGAGCACTGAATTGGTCTATAATGCTTTATAAGTATGGGGTGGGGGGCATAACTTTGGTCAGCTATTACTCCCTAACCATGAATGAGAAAGTAAAGTGATTTCATTTCCTCAAATACCCGCCAAGTGCCCTATCGTTTGAATGTAAAGTTTGAACATTCTGATAAAGAGATTGAATTTAAGACCCGAGCACTGAATTGGTCTATAATGCTTTATAAGTATGGGGTGGGGGGCATAACTTTGGTCAGCTATTACTCCCTAACCATGAATGAGAAAGTAAAGTGATTTCATTTCCTCAAATACCCGCCAAGTGACCTATCGTTTGAATGTAAAGTTTGAACATTCTGATAAAGAGATTGAATTTTAGACCCGAGCACTGAATTGGTCTATAATGCTTTATAAGTATGGGGTGGGGGGCGTAACTTTGGTCAGCTATTACTCCCTAACCATGAATCAGAAAGTGAAGTGATTTCATTTCCTCAAATACCCGCCAAGTGCCCTATCGTTTGAATGTAAAGTTTGAACATTCTGATAAAGAGATTGAATTTTAGACCCGAGCACTGAATTGGTCTATAATGCTTTATAAGTATGGGGTGGGGGGCATAAATTTGGTCAGCTATTACTCCCTAACCATGAATGAGAAAGTAAAGTGATTTCATTTCCTCAAATACCCGCCAAGTGCCCTATCGTTTGAATGTAAAGTTTGAACATTCTGATAAAGAGATTGAATTTTAGACCCGAGCACTGAATTGGTCTATAATGCTTTGTAAGTATGGGGTGGGGGGCGTAACTTTGGTCAGCTATTACTCCCTAACCATGAATGAGAAAGTAACGTGATTTCATTTCCTCAAATACCCGCCAAGTGCCCTATCGTTTGAATGTAAAGTTTGAACATTCTGATAAAGAGATTGAATTTTAGACCCGAGCACTGAATTGGTCTATAATGTTTTATAAGTATGGGGTGGGGGGCATAACTTTGGTCAGCTATTACTCCCTAACCATGAATGAGAAAGTTAAGTGATTTCATTTCCTCAAATACCCGCCAAGTGCCCTATCGTTTGAATGTAAAGTTTGAACATTCTGATAAAGAGATTGAATTTTAGACCCGAGCACTGAATTGGTCTATAATGCTTTATAAGTATGGGGTGGGGGGCATAACTTTGGTCAGCTATTACTCCCTAACCATGAATGAGAAAGTAAAGTGATTTCATTTCCTCAAATACCCGCCAAGTGCCCTATCGTTTGAATGTAAAGTTTGAACATTCTGATAAAGAGATTGAATTTAAGACCCGAGCACTGAATTGGTCTATAATGCTTTATAAGTATGGGGTGGGGGGCATAACTTTGGTCAGCTATTACTCCCTAACCATGAATGAGAAAGTAAAGTGATTTCATTTCCTCAAATACCCGCCAAGTGACCTATCGTTTGAATGTAAAGTTTGAACATTCTGATAAAGAGATTGAATTTTAGACCCGAGCACTGAATTGGTCTATAATGCTTTGTAAGTATGGGGTGGGGGGCGTAACTTTAGTCAGCTATTACTCCCTAACCATGAATGAGAAAGTAAAGTGATTTCATTTCCTCAAATACCCGCCAAGTGCCCTATCGTTTGAATGTAAAGTTTGAACATTCTGATAAAGAGATTGAATTTTAGATCGGAGCACTGAATTGGTCTATAATGCTTTATAAGTATGGGGTGGGGGGCGTAACTTTGGTCAGCTATTACTCCCTAACCATGAATGAGAAAGTAAAGTGATTTCATTTCCTCAAATACCCGCCAAGTGCCCTATCGTTTGAATGTAAAGTTTGAACATTCTGATAAAGAGATTGAATTTTAGACCCGAGCACTGAATTGGTCTATAATGCTTTATAAGTATGGGCTGGGGGGCATAACTTTGGTCAGCTATTACTCCCTAACCATGAATGAGAAAGTAAAGTGATTTCATTTCCTTAAATACCCGCCAAGTGCCCTATCGTTTGAATGTAAAGTTTGAACATTCTGATAAAGAGATTGAATTTTAGACCCGAGCACTGAATTGGTCTATAATGCTTTATAAGTATGGGGTGGGGGGCATAACTTTGGTCAGCTATTACTCCCTAACCATGAATGAGAAAGTGAAGTGATTTCATTTCCTCAAATACCCGCCAAGTGCCCTATCGTTTGAATGTAAAGTTTGAACATTCTGATAAAGAGATTGAATTTTAGACCCGAGCACTGAATTGGTCTATAATGCTTTGTAAGTATGGGGTGGGGGGCGTAACTTTAGTCAGCTATTACTCCCTAACCATGAATGAGAAAGTAAAGTGATTTCATTTCCTCAAATACCCGCCAAGTGCCCTATCGTTTGAATGTAAAGTTTGAACATTCTGATAAAGAGATTGAATTTTAGATCGGAGCACTGAATTGGTCTATAATGCTTTATAAGTATGGAGTGGGGGGCGTAACTTTGGTCAGCTATTACTCCCTAACCATGAATGAGAAAGTAAAGTGATTTCATTTCCTCAAATACCCGCCAAGTGCCCTATCGTTTGAATGTAAAGTTTGAACATTCTGATAAAGAGATTGAATTTTAGACCCGAGCACTGAATTGGTCTATAATGCTTTATAAGTATGGGGTGGGGGGCATAACTTTGGTCAGCTATTACTCCCTAACCATGAATGAGAAAGTTAAGTGATTTCATTTCCTCAAATACCCGCCAAGTGCCCTATCGTTTGAATGTAAAGTTTGAACATTCTGATAAAGAGATTGAATTTTAGACCGGAGCACTGAATTGGTCTATAATGCTTTATAAGTATGGGGTGGGGGGGCTTAACTTTGGTCAGCTATTACTCCCTAACCATGAATGAGAAAGTAAAGTGATTTCATTTCCTCAAATACCCGCCAAGTGCCCTATCGTTTGAATGTAAAGTTTGAACATTCTGATAAAGAGATTGAATTTTAGACCCGAGCACTGAATTGGTCTATAATGCTTTATAAGTATGGGGTGGGGGGCATAACTTTGGTCAGCTATTACTCCCTAACCATCAATGAGAAAGTAAAGTGATTTCATTTCCTCAAATACCCGCCAAGTGCCCTATCGTTTGAATGTAAAGTTTGAACAGTCTGATAAAGAGATTGAATTTTAGACCCGAGCACTGAATTGGTCTATAATGCTTTATAAGTATGGGGTGGGGGGCATAACTTTGGTCAGCTATTACTCCCTAACCATGAATGAGAAAGTAAAGTGATTTCATTTCCTCAAATACCCGCCAAGTGCCCTATCGTTTGAATGTAAAGTTTGAACATTCTGATAAAGAGATTGAATTTTAGACCCGAGCACTGAATTGGTCTATAATGCTTTGTAAATATGGAGTGGGGGGCATAACTTTGGTCAGCTATTACTCCCTAACCATGAATGAGAAAGTAAAGTGATTTCATTTCCTCAAATACCCGCCAAGTGCCCTATCGTTTGAATGTAAAGTTTGAACATTCTGATAAAGAGATTGAATTTTAGACCCGAGCACTGAATTGGTCTATAATGCTTTATAAGTATGGGGTGGGGGGCATAACTTTGGTCAGCTATTACTCCCTAACCATGAATGAGAAAGTAAAGTGATTTCATTTCCTCAAATACCCGCCAAGTGCCCTATCATTTGAATGTAAAGTTTGAACATTCTGATAAAGAGATTGAATTTTAGACCCGAGCACTGAATTGGTCTATAATGCTTTATAAGTATGGGGTGGGGGGCATAACTTTGGTCAGCTATTACTCCCTAACCATGAATGAGAAAGTTAAGTGATTTCATTTCCTCAAATACACGCCAAGTGCCCTATCGTTTGAATGTAAAGTTTGAACATTCTGATAAAGAGATTGAATTTTAGACCGGAGCACTTAATTGGTCTATAATGCTTTATAAGTATGGGATGGGGGGCGTAACTTTGGTCAGCTATTACTCCCTAACCACGAATGAGAAAGTAAAGTGATTTCATTTTCTCAAATACCTGCCAAGTGCCCTATCGTTTGAATGTAAAGTTTGAACATTCTGATAAAGAGATTGAATTTTAGACCGGAGCACTGAATTGGTCTTTAATGCTTTATAAGTATGGGGTGGGGGGCATAACTTTGGTCAGCTATTACTCCCTAACCATGAATGAGAAAGTTAAGTGATTTCATTTCCTCAAATACCCGCCAAGTGCCCTATCGTTTGAATGTAAAGTTTGAACATTCTGATAAAGAGATTGAATTTTAGACCCGAGCACTGAATTGGTCTATAATGCTTTATAAGTATGGGGTGGGGGGCATAACTTTGGTCAGCTATTACTCCCTAACCATGAATGAGAAAGTAAAGTGATTTCATTTCCTCAAATACCCGCCAAGTGCCCTATCGTTTGAATGTAAAGTTTGAACATTCTGATAAAGAGATTGTATTTTAGACCCGAGCACTGAATTGGTCTATAATGCTTTATAAGTATGGGGTGGGGGGCATAACTTTGGTCAGCTATTACTCCCTAACCATGAATGAGAAAGTAAAGTGATTTCATTTCCTCAAATACCCGCCAAGTGCCCTATCGTTTGAATGTAAAGTTTGAACATTCTGAGAAAGAGATTGAATTTCAGACCCGAGCACTGAATTGGTCTATAATGCTTTATAAGTATGGGGTGGGGGGCATAACTTTGGTCAGCTATTACTCCCTAACCATGAATGAGAAAGTTAAGTGATTTCATTTCCTCAAATACCCGCCAAGTGCCCTATCGTTTGAATGTAAAGTTTGAACATTCTGATAAAGAGATTGAATTTTAGACCCGAGCACTGAATTGGTCTATAATGCTTTATAAGTATGGGGTGGGGGGCATAACTTTGGTCAGCTATTACTCCCTAACCATGAATGAGAAAGTAAAGTGATTTCATTTCCTCAAATACCCGCCAAGTGCCCTATCGTTTGAATGTAAAGTTTGAACATTCTGATAAAGAGATTGAATTTTAGACCCGAGCACTGAATTGGTCTATAATGCTTTGTAAGTATGGGGTGGGGGGCGTAACTTTGGTCAGCTATTACTCCCTAACCATGAATGAGAAAGTAAAGTGATTTCATTCCCTCAAATACCCGCCAAGTGCCCTATCGTTTGAATGTAAAGTTTGAACATTCTGATAAAGAGATTGAATTTTAGACCGGAGCACTGAATTGGTCTATAATGCTTTATAAGTATGGGGTGGGGGGCATAACTTTGGTCAGCTATTACTCCCTAACCATGAATGAGAAAGTTAAGTGATTTCATTTCCTCAAATACCCGCCAAGTGCCCTATCGTTTGAATGTAAAGTTTGAACATTCTGATAAAGAGATTGAATTTTAGACCCGAGCACTGAATTGGTCTATAATGCTTTATAAGTATGGGGTGGGGGGCGTAACTTTGGTCAGCTATTACTCCCTAACCATGAATGAGAAAGTAAAGTGATTTCATTCCCTCAAATACCCGCCAAGTGCCCTATCGTTTGAATGTAAAGTTTGAACATTCTGATAAAGAGATTGAATTTTAGACCGGAGCACTGAATTGGTCTATAATGCTTTATAAGTATGGGGTGGGGGGCATAACTTTGGTCAGCTATTACTCCCTAACCATGAATGAGAAAGTAAAGTGATTTCATTTCCTCAAATACCCGCCAAGTGCCCTATCGTTTGAATGTAAAGTTTGAACATTCTGATAAAGAGATTGAATTTTAGACCCGAGCACTGAATTGGTCTATAATGCTTTATAAGTATGGGGTGGGGGGCATAACTTTGGTCAGCTATTACTCCCTAACCATGAATGAGAAAGTTAAGTGATTTCATTTCCTCAAATACCTGCCAAGTGCCCTATCGTTTGAATGTAAAGTTTGAACATTCTGATAAAGAGATTGAATTTTAGACCCGAGCACTGAATTGGTCTATAATGCTTTATAAGTATGGGGTGGGGGGCATAACTTTGGTCAGCTATTACTCCCTAACCATGAATGAGAAAGTAAAGTGATTTCATTTCCTCAAATACCCGCCAAGTGCCCTATCGTTTGAATGTAAAGTTTGAACATTCTGATAAAGAGATTGAATTTTAGACCCGAGCACTGAATTGGTCTATAATGCTTTATAAGTATGGGGTGGGGGGCATAAATTTGGTCAGCTATTACTCCCTAACCATGAATGAGAAAGTAAAGTGATTTCATTTCCTCAAATACCCGCCAAGTGCCCTATCGTTTGAATGTAAAGTTTGAACATTCTGATAAAGAGATTGAATTTTAGACCCGAGCACTGAATTGGTCTATAATGCTTTATAAGTATGGGGTGGGGGGCATAAGTTTGGTCAGCTATTACTCCCTAACCATGAATCAGAAAGTGAAGTGATTTCATTTCCTCAAATACCCGCCAAGTGCCCTATCGTTTGAATGTAAAGTTTGAACATTCTGATAAAGAGATTGAATTTTAGACCCGAGCACTGAATTGGTCTATAATGCTTTATAAGTATGGGGTGGGGGGCATAACTTTGGTCAGCTATTACTCCCTAACCATGAATGAGAAAGTAAAGTGATTTCATTTCCTCAAATACCCGCCAAGTGCCCTATCGTTTGAATGTAAAGTTTGAACATTCTGATAAAGAGATTGAATTTTAGACCCGAGCACTGAATTGGTCTATAATGCTTTATAAGTATGGGGTGGGGGGCATAACTTTGGTCAGCTATTACTCCCTAACCATGAATGAGAAAGTGAAGTGATTTCATTTCCTCAAATACCCGCCAAGTGCCCTATCGTTTGAATGTAAAGTTTGAACATTCTGATAAAGAGATTGAATTTTAGACCCGAGCACTGAATTGGTCTATAATGCTTTATAAGTATGGGGTGGGGGGCATAACTTTGGTCAGCTATTACTCCCTAACCATGAATGAGAAAGTAAAGTGATTTCATTTCCTCAAATACCCGCCAAGTGCCCTATCGTTTGAATGTAAAGTTTGAACATTCTGATAAAGAGATTGAATTTTAGACCCGAGCACTGAATTGGTCTATAATGCTTTATAAGTATGGGGTGGGGGGCATAACTTTGGTCAGCTATTACTCCCTAACCATGAATGAGAAAGTAAAGTGATTTCATTTCCTCAAATACCCGCCAAGTGCCCTATCGTTTGAATGTAAAGTTTGAACATTCTGATAAAGAGATTGAATTTTAGACCCGAGCACTGAATTGGTTTATAATGCTTTATAAGTATGGAGTGGGGGGCATAACTTTGGTCAGCTATTACTCCCTAACCATGAATGAGAAAGTTAAGTGATTTCATTTCCTCAAATACCCGCCAAGTGCCCTATCGTTTGAATGTAAAGTTTGAACATTCTGATAAAGAGATTGAATTTTAGACCCGAGCACTGAATTGGTCCATAATGCTTTATAAGTATGGGCTGGGGGGCATAACTTTGGTCAGCTATTACTCCCTAACCATGAATGAGAAAGTGAAGTGATTTCATTTCCTCAAATACCCGCCAAGTGCCCTATCGTTTGAATGTAAAGTTTGAACATTCTGATAAAGAGATTGAATTTTAGACCCGAGCACTGAATTGGTCTATAATGCTTTATAAGTATGGGGTGGGGGGCATAACTTTGGTCAGCTATTACTCCCTAACCATGAATGAGAAAGTAAAGTGATTTCATTTCCTCAAATACCCGCCAAGTGCCCTATCGTTTGAATGTAAAGTTTGAACATTCTGATAAAGAGATTGAATTTTAGACCCGAGCACTGAATTGGTCTATAATGCTTTATAAGTATGGGGTGGGGGGCATAACTTTGGTCAGCTATTACTCCCTAACCATGAATGAGAAAGTAAAGTGATTTCATTTCCTCAAATACCCGCCAAGTGCCCTATCGTTTGAATGTAAAGTTTGAACATTCTGATAAAGAGATTGAATTTTAGACCCGAGCACTGAATTGGTCTATAATGCTTTATAAGTATCGGGTGGGGGGCATAACTTTGGTCAGCTATTACTCCCTAACCATGAATGAGAAAGTAAAGTGATTTCATTTCCTCAAATACCCGCCAAGTGCCCTATCGTTTGAATGTAAAGTTTGAACATTCTGATAAAGAGATTGAATTTTAGACCCGAGCACTGAATTGGTCTATAATGCTTTATAAGTATGGGGTGGGGGGCATAAGTTTGGTCAGCTATTACTCCCTAACCATGAATGAGAAAGTGAAGTGATTTCATTTCCTCAAATACCCGCCAAGTGCCCTATCGTTTGAATGTAAAGTTTGAACATTCTGATAAAGAGATTGAATTTTAGACCCGAGCACTGAATTGGTCTATAATGCTTTATAAGTATGGGGTGGGGGGCATAACTTTGGTCAGCTATTACTCCCTAACCATGAATGAGAAAGTAAAGTGATTTCATTTCCTCAAATACCCGCCAAGTGCCCTATCGTTTGAATGTAAAGTTTGAACATTCTGATAAAGAGATTGAATTTTAGACCCGAGCACTGAATTGGTCTATAATGCTTTATAAGTATGGGGTGGGGGGCATAACTTTGGTCAGCTATTACTCCCTAACCATGAATGAGAAAGTAAAGTGATTTCATTTCCTCAAATACCCGCCAAGTGCCCTATCGTTTGAATGTAAAGTTTGAACATTCTGATAAAGAGATTGAATTTTAGACCCGAGCACTGAATTGGTTTATAATGCTTTATAAGTATGGGGTGGGGGGCATAACTTTGGTCAGCTATTACTCCCTAACCATGAATGAGAAAGTTAAGTGATTTCATTTCCTCAAATACCCGCCAAGTGCCCTATCGTTTGAATGTAAAGTTTGAACATTCTGATAAAGAGATTGAATTTTAGACCCGAGCACTGAATTGGTCTATAATGCTTTATAAGTATGGGGTGGGGGGCATAACTTTGGTCAGCTATTACTCCCTAACCATGAATGAGAAAGTTAAGTGATTTCATTTCCTCAAATACCCGCCAAGTGCCCTATCGTTTGAATGTAAAGTTTGAACATTCTGATAAAGAGATTGAATTTTAGACCCGAGCACTGAATTGGTCTATAATGCTTTATAAGTATGGGGTGGGGGGCATAACTTTGGTCAGCTAAATTATTACTCCCTAACCATGAATGAGAAAGTAAAGTGATTTCATTTCCTCAAATACCCGCCAAGTGCCCTATCGTTTGAATGTAAAGTTTGAACATTCTGATAAAGATATTGAATTTTAGACCGGAGCACTGAATTGGTCTATAATGCTTTGTAAGTATGGGGTGGGGGGCGTAACTTTGGTCAGCTATTACTCCCTAACCATGAATGAGAAAGTAAAGTGATTTCATTTCCTCAAATACCCGCCAAGTGCCCTATCGTTTGAATGTAAAGTTTGAACATTCTGATAAAGAGATTGAATTTTAGACCCGAGCACTGAATTGGTCTATAATGCTTTATAAGTATGGGCTGGGGGGCATAACTTTGGTCAGCTATTACTCCCTAACCATCAATGAGAAAGTAAAGTGATTTCATTTCCTCAAATACCCGCCAAGTGCCCTATCGTTTGAATGTAAAGTTTGAACATTCTGATAAAGAGATTGAATTTTAGACCCGAGCACTGAATTGGTCTATAATGCTTTATAAGTATGGGGTGGGGGGCATAACTTTGGTCAGCTATTACTCCCTAACCATGAATGAGAAAGTAAAGTGATTTCATTTCCTCAAATACCCGCCAAGTGCCCTATCGTTTGAATGTAAAGTTTGAACATTCTGATAAAGAGATTGAATTTTAGACCGGAGCACTGAATTGGTCTATAATGCTTTATAAGTATGGGGTGGGGGGCATAACTTTGGTCAGCTATTACTCCCTAACCATGAATGAGAAAGTAAAGTGATTTCATTTCCTCAAATACCCGCCAAGTGCCCTATCGTTTGAATGTAAAGTTTGAACATTCTGATAAAGAGATTGAATTTTAGACCCGAGCACTGAATTGGTCTATAATGCTTTATAAGTATGGGGTGGGGGGCATAACTTTGGTCAGCTATTACTCCCTAACCATGAATGAGAAAGTAAAGTGATTTCATTTCCTCAAATACCCGCCAAGTGCCCTATCGTTTGAATGTAAAGTTTGAACATTCTGATAAAGAGATTGAATTTTAGACCCGAGCACTGAATTGGTCTATAATGCTTTATAAGTATGGGATGGGGGGCGTAACTTTGGTCAGCTATTACTCCCTAACCACGAATGAGAAAGTAAAGTGATTTCATTTCCTCAAATACCTGCCAAGTGCCCTATCGTTTGAATGTAAAGTTTGAACATTCTGATAAAGAGATTGAATTTTAGACCGGAGCACTGAATTGGTCTTTAATGCTTTATAAGTATGGGGTGGGGGGCATAACTTTGGTCAGCTATTACTCCCTAACCATGAATGAGAAAGTTAAGTGATTTCATTTCCTCAAATACCCGCCAAGTGCCCTATCGTTTGAATGTAAAGTTTGAACATTCTGATAAAGAGATTGAATTTTAGACCCGAGCACTGAATTGGTCTATAATGCTTTATAAGTATGGGGTGGGGGGCATAACTTTGGTCAGCTATTACTCCCTAACCATGAATGAGAAAGTAAAGTGATTTCATTTCCTCAAATACCCGCCAAGTGCCCTATCGTTTGAATGTAAAGTTTGAACATTCTGATAAAGAGATTGTATTTTAGACCCGAGCACTGAATTGGTCTATAATGCTTTATAAGTATGGGGTGGGGGGCATAACTTTGGTCAGCTATTACTCCCTAACCATGAATGAGAAAGTAAAGTGATTTCATTTCCTCAAATACCCGCCAAGTGCCCTATCGTTTGAATGTAAAGTTTGAACATTCTGAGAAAGAGATTGAATTTCAGACCCGAGCACTGAATTGGTCTATAATGCTTTATAAGTATGGGGTGGGGGGCATAACTTTGGTCAGCTATTACTCCCTAACCATGAATGAGAAAGTTAAGTGATTTCATTTCCTCAAATACCCGCCAAGTGCCCTATCGTTTGAATGTAAAGTTTGAACATTCTGATAAAGAGATTGAATTTTAGACCCGAGCACTGAATTGGTCTATAATGCTTTATAAGTATGGGGTGGGGGGCATAACTTTGGTCAGCTATTACTCCCTAACCATGAATGAGAAAGTAAAGTGATTTCATTTCCTCAAATACCCGCCAAGTGCCCTATCGTTTGAATGTAAAGTTTGAACATTCTGATAAAGAGATTGAATTTTAGACCCGAGCACTGAATTGGTCTATAATGCTTTGTAAGTATGGGGTGGGGGGCGTAACTTTGGTCAGCTATTACTCCCTAACCATGAATGAGAAAGTAAAGTGATTTCATTCCCTCAAATACCCGCCAAGTGCCCTATCGTTTGAATGTAAAGTTTGAACATTCTGATAAAGAGATTGAATTTTAGACCGGAGCACTGAATTGGTCTATAATGCTTTATAAGTATGGGGTGGGGGGCATAACTTTGGTCAGCTATTACTCCCTAACCATGAATGTGAAAGTTAAGTGATTTCATTTCCTCAAATACCCGCCAAGTGCCCTATCGTTTGAATGTAAAGTTTGAACATTCTGATAAAGAGATTGAATTTTAGACCCGAGCACTGAATTGGTCTATAATGCTTTATAAGTATGGGGTGGGGGGCGTAACTTTGGTCAGCTATTACTCCCTAACCATGAATGAGAAAGTAAAGTGATTTCATTCCCTCAAATACCCGCCAAGTGCCCTATCGTTTGAATGTAAAGTTTGAACATTCTGATAAAGAGATTGAATTTTAGACCGGAGCACTGAATTGGTCTATAATGCTTTATAAGTATGGGGTGGGGGGCATAACTTTGGTCAGCTATTACTCCCTAACCATGAATGAGAAAGTAAAGTGATCTCATTCCTTCAAATACCCGCCAAGTGCCCTATCGTTTGAATGTAAAGTTTGAACATTCTGATAAAGAGATTGAATTTTAGACCCGAGCACTGAATTGGTCTATAATGCTTTATAAGTATGGGGTGGGGGGCATAACTTTGGTCAGCTATTACTCCCTAACCATGAATGAGAAAGTAAAGTGATTTCATTTCCTTAAATACCCGCCAAGTGCCCTATCGTTTGAATGTAAAGTTTGAACATTCTGATAAAGAGATTGAATTTTAGACCCGAGCACTGAATTGGTCTATAATGCTTTATAAGTATGGGCTGAGGGGCATAACTTTGGTCAGCTATTACTCCCTAACCATGAATGAGAAAGTAAAGTGATTTCATTTCCTCAAATACCCGCCAAGTGCCCTATCGTTTGAATGTAAAGTTTGAACATTCTGATAAAGAGATTGAATTTTAGACCCGAGCACTGACTTGGTCTATAATGCTTTATAAGTATGGGGTGGGGGGCATAAATTTGGTCAGCTATTACTCCCTAACCATGAATGAGAAAGTAAAGTGATTTCATTTCCTCAAATACCCGCCAAGTGCCCTATCGTTTGAATGTAAAGTTTGAACATTCTGATAAAGAGATTGAATTTTAGACCCGAGCACTGAATTGGTCTATAATGCTTTATAAGTATGGGGTGGGGGGCATAAATTTGGTCAGCTATTACTCCCTAACCATGAATGAGAAAGTAAAGTGATTTCATTTCCTCAAATACCCGCCAAGTGCCCTATCGTTTGAATGTAAAGTTTGAACATTCTGATAAAGAGATTGAATTTTAGACCCGAGCACTGAATTGGTCTATAATGCTTTATAAGTATGGGGTGGGGGGCATAACTTTGGTCAGCTATTACTCCCTAACCATGAATGAGAAAGTGAAGTGATTTCATTTCCTCAAATACCCGCCAAGTGCCCTATCGTTTGAATGTAAAGTTTGAACATTCTGATAAAGAGATTGAATTTTAGACCCGAGCACTGAATTGGTCTATAATGCTTTATAAGTATGGGGTGGGGGGCATAACTTTGGTCAGCTATTACTCCCTAACCATGAATGAGAAAGTAAAGTGATTTCATTTCCTCAAATACCCGCCAAGTGCCCTATCGTTTGAATGTAAAGTTTGAACATTCTGATAAAGAGATTGAATTTTAGACCCGAGCACTGAATTGGTCTATAATGCTTTATAAGTATGGGGTGGGGGGCATAAGTTTGGTCAGCTATTACTCCCTAACCATGAATGAGAAAGTAAAGTGATTTCATTTCCTCAAATACCCGCCAAGTGCCCTATCGTTTGAATGTAAAGTTTGAACATTCTGATAAAGAGATTGAATTTTAGACCCGAGCACTGAATTGGTCTATAATGCTTTATAAGTATGGGGTGGGGGGCATAAGTTTGGTCAGCTATTACTCCCTAACCATGAATGAGAAAGTGAAGTGATTTCATTTCCTCAAATACCCGCCAAGTGCCCTATCGTTTGAATGTAAAGTTTGAACATTCTGATAAAGAGATTGAATTTTAGACCCGAGCACTGAATTGGTCTATAATGCTTTATAAGTGTGGGGTGGGGGGCATAACTTTGGTCAGCTATTACTCCCTAACCATGAATGAGAAAGTAAAGTGATTTCATTTCCTCAAATACCCGCCAAGTGCCCTATCGTTTGAATGTAAAGTTTGAACATTCTGATAAAGAGATTGAATTTTAGACCCGAGCACTGAATTGGTCTATAATGCTTTATAAGTATGGGGTGGGGGGCATAACTTTGGTCAGCTATTACTCCCTAACCATGAATGAGAAAGTAAAGTGATTTCATTTCCTCAAATACCCGCCAAGTGCCCTATCGTTTGAATGTAAAGTTTGAACATTCTGATAAAGAGATTGAATTTTAGACCCGAGCACTGAATTGGTCTATAATGCTTTATAAGTATGGGGTGGGGGGCATAAGTTTGGTCAGCTATTACTCCCTAACCATGAATGAGAAAGTAAAGTGATTTCATTTCCTCAAATACCCGCCAAGTGCCCTATCGTTTGAATGTAAAGTTTGAACATTCTGATAAAGAGATTGAATTTTAGACCCGAGCACTGAATTTGTCTATAATGCTTTATAAGTATGGGGTGGGGGGCATAACTTTGGTCAGCTATTACTCCCTAACCATGAATGAGAAAGTAAAGTGATTTCATTTCCTCAAATACCCGCCAAGTGCCCTATCGTTTGAATGTAAAGTTTGAACATTCTGATAAAGAGATTGAATTTTAGACCCGAGCACTGAATTGGTCTATAATGCTTTATAAGTATGGGGTGGGGGGCATAACTTTGGTCAGCTATTACTCCCTAACCATGAATGAGAAAGTGAAGTGATTTCATTTCCTCAAATACCCGCCAAGTGCCCTATCGTTTGAATGTAAAGTTTGAACATTCTGATAAAGAGATTGAATTTTAGACCGGAGCACTGAATTGGTCTATAATGCTTTATAAGTATGGGGTGGGGGGCATAACTTTGGTCAGCTATTACTCCCTAACCATGAATGAGAAAGTAAAGTGATTTCATTTCCTCAAATACCCGCCAAGTGCCCTATCGTTTGAATGTAAAGTTTGAACATTCTGATAAAGAGATTGAATTTTAGACCCGAGCACTGAATTGGTCTATAATGCTTTATAAGTATGGGGTGGGGGGCATAAGTTTGGTCAGCTATTACTCCCTAACCATGAATGAGAAAGTGAAGTGATTTCATTTCCTCAAATACCCGCCAAGTGCCCTATCGTTTGAATGTAAAGTTTGAAAATTCTGATAAAGAGATTGAATTTTAGACCCGAGCACTGAATTGGTCTATAATGCTTTATAAGTATGGGGTGGGGGGCATAACTTTGGTCAGCTATTACTCCCTAACCATGAATGAGAAAGTAAAGTGATTTCATTTCCTCAAATACCCGCCAAGTGCCCTATCGTTTGAATGTAAAGTTTGAACATTCTGATAAAGAGATTGAATTTTAGACCCGAGCACTGAATTGGTCTATAATGCTTTATAAGTATGGGGTGGGGGGCATAAGTTTGGTCAGCTATTACTCCCTAACCATGAATGAGAAAGTAAAGTGATTTCATTTCCTCAAATACCCGCCAAGTGCCCTATCGTTTGAATGTAAAGTTTGAACATTCTGATAAAGAGATTGAATTTTAGACCCGAGCACTGAATTGGTCTATAATGCTTTATAAGTATGGGGTGGGGGGCATAAATTTGGTCAGCTATTACTCCCTAACCATGAATGAGAAAGTAAAGTGATTTCATTTCCTCAAATACCCGCCAAGTGCCCTATCGTTTGAATGTAAAGTTTGAACATTCTGATAAAGAGATTGAATTTTAGACCCGAGCACTGAATTGGTCTATAATGCTTTATAAGTATGGGGTGGGGGGCATAACTTTGGTCAGCTATTACTCCCTAACCATGAATGAGAAAGTAAAGTGATTTCATTTCCTCAAATACCCGCCAAGTGCCCTATCGTTTGAATGTAAAGTTTGAACATTCTGATAAAGAGATTGAATTTTAGACCCGAGCACTGAATTGGTCTATAATGCTTTATAAGTATGGGGTGGGGGGCATAACTTTGGTCAGCTATTACTCCCTAACCATGAATGAGAAAGTTAAGTGATTTCATTTCCTCAAATACCCGCCAAGTGCCCTATCGTTTGAATGTAAAGTTTGAACATTCTGATAAAGAGATTGAATTTTAGACCCGAGCACTGAATTGGTCTATAATGCTTTATAAGTATGGGGTGGGGGGCATAACTTTGGTCAGCTATTACTCCCTAACCATGAATGAGAAAGTAAAGTGATTTCATTTCCTCAAATACCCGCCAAGTGCCCTATCGTTTGAATGTAAAGTTTGAACATTCTGATAAAGAGATTGAATTTTAGACCCGAGCACTGAATTGGTCTATAATGCTTTGTAAGTATGGGGTGGGGGGCGTAACTTTGGTCAGCTATTACTCCCTAACCATGAATGAGAAAGTAAAGTGATTTCATTCCCTCAAATACCCGCCAAGTGCCCTATCGTTTGAATGTAAAGTTTGAACATTCTGATAAAGAGATTGAATTTTAGACCGGAGCACTGAATTGGTCTATAATGCTTTATAAGTATGGGGTGGGGGGCATAACTTTGGTCAGCTATTACTCCCTAACCATGAATGTGAAAGTTAAGTGATTTCATTTCCTCAAATACCCGCCAAGTGCCCTATCGTTTGAATGTAAAGTTTGAACATTCTGATAAAGAGATTGAATTTTAGACCCGAGCACTGAATTGGTCTATAATGCTTTATAAGTATGGGGTGGGGGGCGTAACTTTGGTCAGCTATTACTCCCTAACCATGAATGAGAAAGTAAAGTGATTTCATTCCCTCAAATACCCGCCAAGTGCCCTATCGTTTGAATGTAAAGTTTGAACATTCTGATAAAGAGATTGAATTTTAGACCGGAGCACTGAATTGGTCTATAATGCTTTATAAGTATGGGGTGGGGGGCATAACTTTGGTCAGCTATTACTCCCTAACCATGAATGAGAAAGTAAAGTGATCTCATTCCTTCAAATACCCGCCAAGTGCCCTATCGTTTGAATGTAAAGTTTGAACATTCTGATAAAGAGATTGAATTTTAGACCCGAGCACTGAATTGGTCTATAATGCTTTATAAGTATGGGGTGGGGGGCATAACTTTGGTCAGCTATTACTCCCTAACCATGAATGAGAAAGTAAAGTGATTTCATTTCCTTAAATACCCGCCAAGTGCCCTATCGTTTGAATGTAAAGTTTGAACATTCTGATAAAGAGATTGAATTTTAGACCCGAGCACTGAATTGGTCTATAATGCTTTATAAGTATGGGCTGAGGGGTATAACTTTGGTCAGCTATTACTCCCTAACCATGAATGAGAAAGTAAAGTGATTTCATTTCCTCAAATACCCGCCAAGTGCCCTATCGTTTGAATGTAAAGTTTGAACATTCTGATAAAGAGATTGAATTTTAGACCCGAGCACTGACTTGGTCTATAATGCTTTATAAGTATGGGGTGGGGGGCATAAATTTGGTCAGCTATTACTCCCTAACCATGAATGAGAAAGTAAAGTGATTTCATTTCCTCAAATACCCGCCAAGTGCCCTATCGTTTGAATGTAAAGTTTGAACATTCTGATAAAGAGATTGAATTTTAGACCCGAGCACTGAATTGGTCTATAATGCTTTATAAGTATGGGGTGGGGGGCATAAATTTGGTCAGCTATTACTCCCTAACCATGAATGAGAAAGTAAAGTGATTTCATTTCCTCAAATACCCGCCAAGTGCCCTATCGTTTGAATGTAAAGTTTGAACATTCTGATAAAGAGATTGAATTTTAGACCCGAGCACTGAATTGGTCTATAATGCTTTATAAGTATGGGGTGGGGGGCATAACTTTGGTCAGCTATTACTCCCTAACCATGAATGAGAAAGTGAAGTGATTTCATTTCCTCAAATACCCGCCAAGTGCCCTATCGTTTGAATGTAAAGTTTGAACATTCTGATAAAGAGATTGAATTTTAGACCCGAGCACTGAATTGGTCTATAATGCTTTATAAGTATGGGGTGGGGGGCATAACTTTGGTCAGCTATTACTCCCTAACCATGAATGAGAAAGTAAAGTGATTTCATTTCCTCAAATACCCGCCAAGTGCCCTATCGTTTGAATGTAAAGTTTGAACATTCTGATAAAGAGATTGAATTTTAGACCCGAGCACTGAATTGGTCTATAATGCTTTATAAGTATGGGGTGGGGGGCATAAGTTTGGTCAGCTATTACTCCCTAACCATGAATGAGAAAGTAAAGTGATTTCATTTCCTCAAATACCCGCCAAGTGCCCTATCGTTTGAATGTAAAGTTTGAACATTCTGATAAAGAGATTGAATTTTAGACCCGAGCACTGAATTGGTCTATAATGCTTTATAAGTATGGGGTGGGGGGCATAAGTTTGGTCAGCTATTACTCCCTAACCATGAATGAGAAAGTGAAGTGATTTCATTTCCTCAAATACCCGCCAAGTGCCCTATCGTTTGAATGTAAAGTTTGAACATTCTGATAAAGAGATTGAATTTTAGACCCGAGCACTGAATTGGTCTATAATGCTTTATAAGTGTGGGGTGGGGGGCATAACTTTGGTCAGCTATTACTCCCTAACCATGAATGAGAAAGTAAAGTGATTTCATTTCCTCAAATACCCGCCAAGTGCCCTATCGTTTGAATGTAAAGTTTGAACATTCTGATAAAGAGATTGAATTTTAGACCCGAGCACTGAATTGGTCTATAATGCTTTATAAGTATGGGGTGGGGGGCATAACTTTGGTCAGCTATTACTCCCTAACCATGAATGAGAAAGTAAAGTGATTTCATTTCCTCAAATACCCGCCAAGTGCCCTATCGTTTGAATGTAAAGTTTGAACATTCTGATAAAGAGATTGAATTTTAGACCCGAGCACTGAATTGGTCTATAATGCTTTATAAGTATGGGGTGGGGGGCATAACTTTGGTCAGCTATTACTCCCTAACCATGAATGAGAAAGTAAAGTGATTTCATTTCCTCAAATACCCGCCAAGTGCCCTATCGTTTGAATGTAAAGTTTGAACATTCTGATAAAGAGATTGAATTTTAGACCCGAGCACTGAATTTGTCTATAATGCTTTATAAGTATGGGGTGGGGGGCATAACTTTGGTCAGCTATTACTCCCTAACCATGAATGAGAAAGTAAAGTGATTTCATTTCCTCAAATACCCGCCAAGTGCCCTATCGTTTGAATGTAAAGTTTGAACATTCTGATAAAGAGATTGAATTTTAGACCCGAGCACTGAATTGGTCTATAATGCTTTATAAGTATGGGGTGGGGGGCATAAGTTTGGTCAGCTATTACTCCCTAACCATGAATGAGAAAGTGAAGTGATTTCATTTCCTCAAATACCCGCCAAGTGCCCTATCGTTTGAATGTAAAGTTTGAACATTCTGATAAAGAGATTGAATTTTAGACCCGAGCACTGAATTGGTCTATAATGCTTTATAAGTATGGGGTGGGGGGCATAACTTTGGTCAGCTATTACTCCCTAACCATGAATGAGAAAGTAAAGTGATTTCATTTCCTCAAATACCCGCCAAGTGCCCTATCGTTTGAATGTAAAGTTTGAACATTCTGATAAAGAGATTGAATTTTAGACCCGAGCACTGAATTGGTCTATAATGCTTTATAAGTATGGGGTGGGGGGCATAACTTTGGTCAGCTATTACTCCCTAACCATGAATGAGAAAGTAAAGTGATTTCATTTCCTCAAATACCCGCCAAGTGCCCTATCGTTTGAATGTAAAGTTTGAACATTCTGATAAAGAGATTGAATTTTAGACCCGAGCACTGAATTGGTTTATAATGCTTTATAAGTATGGAGTGGGGGGCATAACTTTGGTCAGCTATTACTCCCTAACCATGAATGAGAAAGTTAAGTGATTTCATTTCCTCAAATACCCGCCAAGTGCCCTATCGTTTGAATGTAAAGTTTGAACATTCTGATAAAGAGATTGAATTTTAGACCCGAGCACTGAATTGGTCTATAATGCTTTATAAGTATGGGGTGGGGGGCATAACTTTGGTCAGCTATTACTCCCTAACCATGAATGAGAAAGTAAAGTGATTTCATTTCCTCAAATACCCGCCAAGTGCCCTATCGTTTGAATGTAAAGTTTGAACATTCTGATAAAGAGATTGAATTTTAGACCCGAGCACTGAATTGGTCTATAATGCTTTATAAGTATGGGGTGGGGGGCGTAACTTTGGTCAGCTATTACTCCCTAACCATGAATGAGAAAGTAAAGTGATTTCATTTCCTCAAATACCCGCCAAGTGCCCTATCGTTTGAATGTAAAGTTTGAACATTCTGATAAAGAGATTGAATTTTAGACCCGAGCACTGAATTGGTCTATAATGCTTTATAAGTATGGGCTGGGGGGCATAACTTTGGTCAGCTATTACTCCCTAACCATGAATGAGAAAGTAAAGTGATTTCATTTCCTCAAATACCCGCCAAGTGCCCTATCGTTTGAATGTAAAGTTTGAAGATTCTGATAAAGAGATTGAATTTTAGACCCGAGCACTGAATTGGTCTATAATGCTTTATAAGTATGGGGTGGGGGGCATAACTTTGGTCAGCTATTACTCCCTAACCATGAATGAGAAAGTAAAGTGATTTCATTTCCTCAAATACCCGCCAAGTGCCCTATCGTTTGAATGTAAAGTTTGAACATTCTGATAAAGAGATTGAATTTTAGACCGGAGCACTGAATTGGTCTATAATGCTTTATAAGTATGGGGTGGGGGGCATAACTTTGGTCAGCTATTACTCCCTAACCATGAATGAGAAAGTAAAGTGATTTCATTTCCTCAAATACCCGCCAAGTGCCCTATCGTTTGAATGTAAAGTTTGAACATTCTGATAAAGAGATTGAATTTTAGACCCGAGCACTGAATTGGTCTATAATGCTTTATAAGTATGGGGTGGGGGGCATAAGTTTGGTCAGCTATTACTCCCTAACCATGAATGAGAAAGTGAAGTGATTTCATTTCCTCAAATACCCGCCAAGTGCCCTATCGTTTGAATGTAAAGTTTGAACATTCTGATAAAGAGATTGAATTTTAGACCCGAGCACTGAATTGGTCTATAATGCTTTATAAGTATGGGGTGGGGGGCATAACTTTGGTCAGCTATTACTCCCTAACCATGAATGAGAAAGTAAAGTGATTTCATTTCCTCAAATACCCGCCAAGTGCCCTATCGTTTGAATGTAAAGTTTGAACATTCTGATAAAGAGATTGAATTTTAGACCCGAGCACTGAATTGGTCTATAATGCTTTATAAGTATGGGGTGGGGGGCGTAACTTTGGTCAGCTATTACTCCCTAACCATGAATGAGAAAGTAAAGTGATTTCATTTCCTCAAATACCCGCCAAGTGCCCTATCGTTTGAATGTAAAGTTTGAACATTCTGATAAAGAGATTGAATTTTAGACCCGAGCACTGAATTGGTCTATAATGCTTTATAAGTATGGGCTGGGGGGCATAACTTTGGTCAGCTATTACTCCCTAACCATGAATGAGAAAGTAAAGTGATTTCATTTCCTCAAATACCCGCCAAGTGCCCTATCGTTTGAATGTAAAGTTTGAAGATTCTGATAAAGAGATTGAATTTTAGACCCGAGCACTGAATTGGTCTATAATGCTTTATAAGTATGGGGTGGGGGGCATAACTTTGGTCAGCTATTACTCCCTAACCATGAATGAGAAAGTAAAGTGATTTCATTTCCTCAAATACCCGCCAAGTGCCCTATCGTTTGAATGTAAAGTTTGAACATTCTGATAAAGAGATTGAATTTTAGACCGGAGCACTGAATTGGTCTATAATGCTTTATAAGTATGGGGTGGGGGGCATAACTTTGGTCAGCTATTACTCCCTAACCATGAATGAGAAAGTAAAGTGATTTCATTTCCTCAAATACCCGCCAAGTGCCCTATCGTTTGAATGTAAAGTTTGAACATTCTGATAAAGAGATTGAATTTTAGACCCGAGCACTGAATTGGTCTATAATGCTTTATAAGTATGGGGTGGGGGGCATAAGTTTGGTCAGCTATTACTCCCTAACCATGAATGAGAAAGTGAAGTGATTTCATTTCCTCAAATACCCGCCAAGTGCCCTATCGTTTGAATGTAAAGTTTGAACATTCTGATAAAGAGATTGAATTTTAGACCCGAGCACTGAATTGGTCTATAATGCTTTATAAGTATGGGGTGGGGGGCATAACTTTGGTCAGCTATTACTCCCTAACCATGAATGAGAAAGTAAAGTGATTTCATTTCCTCAAATACCCGCCAAGTGCCCTATCGTTTGAATGTAAAGTTTGAACATTCTGATAAAGAGATTGAATTTTAGACCCGAGCACTGAATTGGTCTATAATGCTTTATAAGTATGGGGTGGGGGGCATAAGTTTGGTCAGCTATTACTCCCTAACCATGAATGAGAAAGTAAAGTGATTTCATTTCCTCAAATACCCGCCAAGTGCCCTATCGTTTGAATGTAAAGTTTGAACATTCTGATAAAGAGATTGAATTTTAGACCCGAGCACTGAATTGGTCTATAATGCTTTATAAGTATGGGGTGGGGGGCATAAATTTGGTCAGCTATTACTCCCTAACCATGAATGAGAAAGTAAAGTGATTTCATTTCCTCAAATACCCGCCAAGTGCCCTATCGTTTGAATGTAAAGTTTGAACATTCTGATAAAGAGATTGAATTTTAGACCCGAGCACTGAATTGGTCTATAATGCTTTATAAGTATGGGGTGGGGGGCATAACTTTGGTCAGCTATTACTCCCTAACCATGAATGAGAAAGTAAAGTGATTTCATTTCCTCAAATACCCGCCAAGTGCCCTATCGTTTGAATGTAAAGTTTGAACATTCTGATAAAGAGATTGAATTTTAGACCCGAGCACTGAATTGGTCTATAATGCTTTATAAGTATGGGGTGGGGGGCATAAATTTGGTCAGCTATTACTCCCTAACCATGAATGAGAAAGTAAAGTGATTTCATTTCCTCAAATACCCGCCAAGTGCCCTATCGTTTGAATGTAAAGTTTGAACATTCTGATAAAGAGATTGAATTTTAGACCCGAGCACTGAATTGGTCTATAATGCTTTATAAGTATGGGGTGGGGGGCATAAGTTTGGTCAGCTATTACTCCCTAACCATGAATGAGAAAGTGAAGTGATTTCATTTCCTCAAATACCCGCCAAGTGCCCTATCGTTTGAATGTAAAGTTTGAACATTCTGATAAAGAGATTGAATTTTAGACCCGAGCACTGAATTGGTCTATAATGCTTTATAAGTATGGGGTGGGGGGCATAACTTTGGTCAGCTATTACTCCCTAACCATGAATGAGAAAGTAAAGTGATTTCATTTCCTCAAATACCCGCCAAGTGCCCTATCGTTTGAATGTAAAGTTTGAACATTCTGATAAAGAGATTGAATTTTAGACCCGAGCACTGAATTGGTCTATAATGCTTTATAAGTATGGGGTGGGGGGCATAACTTTGGTCAGCTATTACTCCCTAACCATGAATGAGAAAGTAAAGTGATTTCATTTCCTCAAATACCCGCCAAGTGCCCTATCGTTTGAATGTAAAGTTTGAACATTCTGATAAAGAGATTGAATTTTAGACCCGAGCACTGAATTGGTCTATAATGCTTTATAAGTATGGGGTGGGGGGCATAAGTTTGGTCAGCTATTACTCCCTAACCATGAATGAGAAAGTAAAGTGATTTCATTTCCTCAAATACCCGCCAAGTGCCCTATCGTTTGAATGTAAAGTTTGAACATTCTGATAAAGAGATTGTATTTTAGACCCGAGCACTGAATTGGTCTATAATGCTTTATAAGTATGGGGTGGGGGGCATAACTTTGGTCAGCTATTACTCCCTAACCATGAATGAGAAAGTAAAGTGATTTCATTTCCTCAAATACCCGCCAAGTGCCCTATCGTTTGAATGTAAAGTTTGAACATTCTGATAAAGAGATTGAATTTTAGACCCGAGCACTGAATTGGTCTATAATGCTTTATAAGTATGGGGTGGGGGGCATAAGTTTGGTCAGCTATTACTCCCTAACCATGAATGAGAAAGTGAAGTGATTTCATTTCCTCAAATACCCGCCAAGTGCCCTATCGTTTGAATGTAAAGTTTGAACATTCTGATAAAGAGATTGAATTTTAGACCCGAGCACTGAATTGGTCTATAATGCTTTATAAGTATGGGGTGGGGGGCATAACTTTGGTCAGCTATTACTCCCTAACCATGAATGAGAAAGTAAAGTGATTTCATTTCCTCAAATACCCGCCAAGTGCCCTATCGTTTGAATGTAAAGTTTGAACATTCTGATAAAGAGATTGAATTTTAGACCCGAGCACTGAATTGGTCTATAATGCTTTATAAGTATGGGGTGGGGGGCATAACTTTGGTCAGCTATTACTCCCTAACCATGAATGAGAAAGTAAAGTGATTTCATTTCCTCAAATACCCGCCAAGTGCCCTATCGTTTGAATGTAAAGTTTGAACATTCTGATAAAGAGATTGAATTTTAGACCCGAGCACTGAATTGGTCTATAATGCTTTATAAGTATGGGGTGGGGGGCATAACTTTGGTCAGCTATTACTCCCTAACCATGAATGAGAAAGTAAAGTGATTTCATTTCCTCAAATACCCGCCAAGTGCCCTATCGTTTGAATGTAAAGTTTGAACATTCTGATAAAGAGATTGAATTTTAGACCCGAGCACTGAATTGGTTTATAATGCTTTATAAGTATGGATTGGGGGGCATAACTTTCGTCAGCTATTACTCCCTAACCATGAATGAGAAAGTTAAGTGATTTCATTTCCTCAAATACCCGCCAAGTGCCCTATCGTTTGAATGTAAAGTTTGAACATTCTGATAAAGAGATTGAATTTTAGACCCGAGCACTGAATTGGTCTATAATGCTTTATAAGTATGGGGTGGGGGGCATAACTTTGGTCAGCTATTACTCCCTAACCATGAATGAGAAAGTAAAGTGATTTCATTTCCTCAAATACCCGCCAAGTGCCCTATCGTTTGAATGTAAAGTTTGAACATTCTGATAAAGATATTGAATTTTAGACCCGAGCACTGAATTGGTCTATAATGCTTTGTAAGTATGGGGCGGGGGGCGTAACTTTGGTCAGCTATTACTCCCTAACCATGAATGAGAAAGTAAAGTGATTTCATTTCCTCAAATACCCGCCAAGTGCCCTATCGTTTGAATGTAAAGTTTGAACATTCTGATAAAGAGATTGAATTTTAGACCCGAGCACTGAATTGGTCTATAATGCTTTATAAGTATGGGCTGGGGGGCATAACTTTGGTCAGCTATTACTCCCTAACCATGAATGAGAAAGTAAAGTGATTTCATTTCCTCAAATACCCGCCAAGTGCCCTATCGTTTGAATGTAAAGTTTGAAGATTCTGATAAAGAGATTGAATTTTAGACCCGAGCACTGAATTGGTCTATAATGCTTTATAAGTATGGGGTGGGGGGCATAACTTTGGTCAGCTATTACTCCCTAACCATGAATGAGAAAGTAAAGTGATTTCATTTCCTCAAATACCCGCCAAGTGCCCTATCGTTTGAATGTAAAGTTTGAACATTCTGATAAAGAGATTGAATTTTAGACCGGAGCACTGAATTGGTCTATAATGCTTTATAAGTATGGGGTGGGGGGCATAACTTTGGTCAGCTATTACTCCCTAACCATGAATGAGAAAGTAAAGTGATTTCATTTCCTCAAATACCCGCCAAGTGCCCTATCGTTTGAATGTAAAGTTTGAACATTCTGATAAAGAGATTGAATTTTAGACCCGAGCACTGAATTGGTCTATAATGCTTTATAAGTATGGGGTGGGGGGCATAAGTTTGGTCAGCTATTACTCCCTAACCATGAATGAGAAAGTGAAGTGATTTCATTTCCTCAAATACCCGCCAAGTGCCCTATCGTTTGAATGTAAAGTTTGAACATTCTGATAAAGAGATTGAATTTTAGACCCGAGCACTGAATTGGTCTATAATGCTTTATAAGTATGGGGTGGGGGGCATAACTTTGGTCAGCTATTACTCCCTAACCATGAATGAGAAAGTAAAGTGATTTCATTTCCTCAAATACCCGCCAAGTGCCCTATCGTTTGAATGTAAAGTTTGAACATTCTGATAAAGAGATTGAATTTTAGACCCGAGCACTGAATTGGTCTATAATGCTTTATAAGTATGGGGTGGGGGGCGTAACTTTGGTCAGCTATTACTCCCTAACCATGAATGAGAAAGTAAAGTGATTTCATTTCCTCAAATACCCGCCAAGTGCCCTATCGTTTGAATGTAAAGTTTGAACATTCTGATAAAGAGATTGAATTTTAGACCCGAGCACTGAATTGGTCTATAATGCTTTGTAAATATGGGGTGGGGGGCATAACTTTGGTCAGCTATTACTCCCTAACCATGAATGAGAAAGTTAAGTGATTTCATTTCCTCAAATACCCGCCAAGTGCCCTATCGTTTGAATGTAAAGTTTGAACATTCTGATAAAGAGATTGAATTTTAGACCCGAGCACTGAATTGGTCTATAATGCTTTATAAGTATGGGGTGGGGGGCTTAACTTTGGTCAGCTATTACTCCCTAACCATGAATGAGAAAGTAAAGTGATTTCATTTCCTCAAATACCCGCCAAGTGCCCTATCGTTTGATGATGATGAATGGTTTATTAAAAATAAATCCCTCGCAGCCAATTCAGCTGAATTGCGGATTATACAATGTTTAAAATTCATTTCTGTATAACATGGCAACATTATTACATAAACACATGGCAACATTATTATATAAAAGTCCGTGATAAACAGACAATTGGTTTTGCATTAGCAGAATCTAAAATATACTTCTAGTATTTTTTTTACAAAATGAGCATACACTTTAAAAGCCTCGGTAATATATAAGAAGTTAAGCATTAAGAAGTCGAACAATGTAGGATATGGGAGAGTTCTTAAGTCTGTCTGTTCTGCATTTGATAGGTCGATATTTGTCCCTGTTTCTAGTGGGTCTATCGTGACAGTCAGATCCCTTTGGTGGCAGCATTGATGAACTATGTGCCTCTAACTGAGTTCCGAACTTCAGACACAGTTTCTGCCTGCGGTCTGAGAGCAATGGCAGGTTTAAGTCTTTCCTGGCTTGTTTATAGCTGGTAAACCGCCTTCCGAGTATTGTCCGAACTGCTCTCCGTTGAACTGCTTCGAGCTTGTCCGACTGTGCACAGGTGAGCCCCGGATGCCAGACTGGTGCGCAGTATTCCAGTAGTGGTCGTACAAAGGATGTAAATATGGTGACAAGGTCCTCGGTGGGAAGGTTGAAATGTTTAAGTTTCCGCAAGAAGAAAAGGCGTCCGTTAGCTTTCCCTACCATTCTGGTAACCTGTGTCTCCCACTTCAAGTCTCTCTGCAGCCACACTCCCAACAGGCACGTGACTGGCACAACCTCAAGGGGGGATCCATTTATTGTGAGTGTTGGTGGTGGGGGCGGGCATTTCATAAAGCAAAAAGTGATGACTTTACACTTGTCTGGGTTGAGTAACATATGGTTGTCACCACACCATCCAGAGAAACTGTCCAGCTCGTTCTGCATTAACGACGGCTTGAGGTAGTGACGCGATTCAGTCATAGACAGATCATCAACATATTTCCAGTGATGAATCAGCGTGTCCCTCATCGCATCATCGAAAACTACGAGGAAAATCAACGGGCCCAGCAGTGTTCCTTGTGGCACTGAACATGTAAGTACTTCCCAGTCCGAGAGATGCCCTCCATAACGAACTCTTTGCCGTCGATGGCTAAGAAAGTCGCAGACCCACTGGATTAGACTCCCCCTCACACCAAGTCGTAATAACTTCTGGATGGCCAACGTATGGTCTATCCTATCGAATGCTTTCGAAAAGTCTGTCATTACCATTGTGCAAATGTTCTTGACCTTTTCCGATTCCCTGCAGAGAAAGTCTAACAAACTGACTAGGTACAGTGTTGTAGAGCGACCTTTCAAGCAACCAAACTGCTGTTGGTCTAGGGATGCACTTACATCTTCTAAGATCCATTTAGTGACGAAGGATTCCGCTACCTTGGCGAGTTGAGAGGTAAGAGAAACTGGTCTCAGTTTGTCGACCGATGGGGGATGTGACTTGGGTAAGGGCACGACTGTGGCGTCTTTCCATACTTGTGGGACGTACCCTTCATTGAAAGAAGCATTCATAATATCTGTGACCGGGTAACTTATTTCAAAAGCAAATTCTTTCAATATCCTAGCGCTCAACTGATCAGGCCCTGACGCCTTTCCGGCTTTCAGTCTGCGCAGACGGTTGTAGGTATCCCATACGTTCACGTCAGGTGGGCATGACTGTACGGGCCTGTATGCTGGTAACAGTTCCGGATCCAGTGGCGGTCTTCCCTGAGCTACCCCTGCAAACTTTTTGTTGATGTGGTTTGAGATGAAACTGCTGTCTGCATCGTCATGACCAGGGATAGTGAGTGTGAGTTCTGTCTGCTGAATATTCAGGATGGTCTTTATTTCTTTGTACCAATCCGCCGGATTTTCTGCTTTAAGGTTTTGTACTCTGTCCTGGTAGAAAGACTTACGAGCTTTCTTGACTTCTCTGTTCACCTTGTTTCGCAGGTATTTCCACAGCGTCGTCTTGTTGTGTGAGAATGCTTTTTGTCGTCGACGAATCATGTCCTTAATTTCCGGTTTTAACCACGGTTTGTCCTTGTTGTGCATTGTTACCTGCTTGGTTGGAAAGTATTTGTTTATAGCGTCCTCCATGACTGTGTAGAAGGTCGTAGCCTTGCTGGCACAGGTTGGGGATGCGTAAACTTCGTCCCAAGATTGAGAACATATCCATTGGCCAAAGGCCCTGCGGTCGGAGTCACGGATAGGTCTCAGTGTTTTGCGCTTGGTAAAGTTCTCTTTCCTTGTCGTCAGCGGCTCCCACAAAACTGTGTTGTGATCGCTCAGGCCCAGGGGAATGAATGTAAAGTTTGAACATTCTGATAAAGAGATTGAATTTCAGACCCGAGCACTGAATTGGTCTATAATGCTTTATAAGTATGGGGTGGGGGGCATAACTTTGGTCAGCTATTACTCCCTAACCATGAGTGAGAAAGTAAAGTGATTTCATTTCCTCAAATACCCGCCAAGTGCCCTATCGTTTGAATGTAAAGTTTGAACATTCTGATAAAGAGATTGAATTTTAGACCCGAGCACTGAATTGGTCTATAATGCTTTATAAGTATGGAGTGGGGGGCATAACTTTGGTCAGCTATTACTCCCTAACCATGAATGAGAAAGTTAAGTGATTTCATTTCCTCAAATACCCGCCAAGTGCCCTATCGTTTGAATGTAAAGTTTGAACATTCTGATAAAGAGATTGAATTTTAGACCCGAGCACTGAATTGGTCTATAATGCTTTATAAGTATGGGGTGGGGGGCTTAACTTTGGTCAGCTATTACTCCCTAACCATGAATGAGAAAGTAAAGTGATTTCATTTCCTCAAATACCCGCCAAGTGCCCTATCGTTTGAATGTAAAGTTTGAACATTCTGATAAAGAGATTGAATTTCAGACCCGAGCACTGAATTGGTCTATAATGCTTTACAAGTATGGGGTGGGGGGCATAACTTTGGTCAGCTATTACTCCCTAACCATGAGTGAGAAAGTTAAGTGATTTCATTTCCTCAAATACCCGCCAAGTGCCCTATCGTTTGAATGTAAAGTTTGAACATTCTGATAAAGAGATTGAATTTTAGACCCGAGCACTGAATTGGTCTATAATGCTTTATAAGTATGGGGTGGGGGGCATAACTTTGGTCAGCTATTACTCCCTAACCATGAATGAGAAAGTAAAGTGATTTCATTTCCTCAAATACCCGCCAAGTGCCCTATCGTTTGAATGTAAAGTTTGAACATTCTGATAAAGAGATTGAATTTTAGACCCGAGCACTGAATTGGTCTATAATGCTTTATAAGTATGGGGTGGGGGCATAACTTTGGTCAGCTATTACTCCCTAACCATCAATGAGAAAGTAAAGTGATTTCATTTCCTCAAATACCCGCCAAGTGCCCTATCGTTTGAATGTAAAGTTTGAACATTCTGATAAAGAGATTGAATTTTAGACCCGAGCACTGAATTGGTCTATAATGCTTTATAAGTATGGGGTGGGGGGCATAACTTTGGTCAGCTATTACTCCCTAACCATGAATGAGAAAGTAAAGTGATTTCATTTCCTCAAATACCCGCCAAGTGCCCTATTGTTTGAATGTAAAGTTTGAACATTCTGATAAAGAGATTGAATTTTAGACCGGAGCACTGAATTGGTCTATAATGCTTTATAAGTATGGGGTGGGGGGGCGTAACTTTGGTCAGCTATTACTCCCTAACCATGAATGAGAAAGTAAAGTGATTTCATTTCCTCAAATACCCGCCAAGTGCCCTATCGTTTGAATGTAAAGTTTGAACATTCTGATAAAGAGATTGAATTTTAGACCCGAGCACTGAATTGGTCTATAATGCTTTATAAGTATGGGCTGGGGGGCATAACTTTGGTCAGCTATTACTCCCTAACCATGAATGAGAAAGTAAAGTGATTTCATTTCCTCAAATACCCGCCAAGTGCCCTATTGTTTGAATGTAAAGTTTGAACATTCTGATAAAGAGATTGAATTTTAGACCGGAGCACTGAATTGGTCTATAATGCTTTATAAGTATGGGGTGGGGGGCATAACTTTGGTCAGCTATTACTCCCTAACCATGAATGAGAAAGTAAAGTGATTTCATTTCCTCAAATACCCGCCAAGTGCCCTATTGTTTGAATGTAAAGTTTGAACATTCTGATAAAGAGATTGAATTTTAGACCCGAGCACTGAATTGGTCTATAATGCTTTATAAGTATGGGGTGGGGGGCATAACTTTGGTCAGCTATTACTCCCTAACCATGAATGAGAAAGTTAAGTGATTTCATTTTCTCAAATACCCGCCAAGTGCCCTATCGTTTGAATGTAAAGTTTGAACATTCTGATAAAGAGATTGAATTTTAGACCCGAGCACTGAATTGGTCTATAATGCTTTATAAGTATGGGGTGGGGGGCATAACTTTGGTCAGCTATTACTCCCTAACCATGAATGAGAAAGTAAAGTGATTTCATTTCCTCAAATACCCGCCAAGTGCCCTATCGTTTGAATGTAAAGTTTGAACATTCTGATAAAGAGATTGAATTTTAGACCCGAGCACTGAATTGGTCTATAATGCTTTATAAGTATGGGGTGGGGGGCATAACTTTGGTCAGCTATTACTCCCTAACCATGAATGAGAAAGTAAAGTGATTTCATTTCCTCAAATACCCGCCAAGTGCCCTATCGTTTGAATGTAAAGTTTGAACATTCTGATAAAGAGATTGAATTTTAGACCCGAGCACTGAATTGGTCTATAATGCTTTATAAGTATGGGGTGGGGGCATAACTTTGGTCAGCTATTACTCCCTAACCATCAATGATAAAGTAAAGTGATTTCATTTCCTCAAATACCCGCCAAGTGCCCTATCGTTTGAATGTAAAGTTTGAACATTCTGATAAAGAGATTGAATTTTAGACCCGAGCACTGAATTGGTCTATAATGCTTTATAAGTATGGGCTGGGGGGCATAACTTTGGTCAGCTATTACTCCCTAACCATGAATGAGAAAGTAAAGTGATTTCATTTCCTCAAATACCCGCCAAGTGCCCTATCGTTTGAATGTAAAGTTTGAAGATTCTGATAAAGAGATTGAATTTTAGACCCGAGCACTGAATTGGTCTATAATGCTTTATAAGTATGGGGTGGGGGGCATAACTTTGGTCAGCTATTACTCCCTAACCATCAATGAGAAAGTAAAGTGATTTCATTTCCTCAAATACCCGCCAAGTGCCCTATCGTTTGAATGTAAAGTTTGAACATTCTGATAAAGAGATTGAATTTTAGACCGGAGCACTGAATTGGTCTATAATGCTTTATAAGTATGGGGTGGGGGGCATAACTTTGGTCAGCTATTACTCCCTAACCATGAATGAGAAAGTAAAGTGATTTCATTTCCTCAAATACCCGCCAAGTGCCCTATCGTTTGAATGTAAAGTTTGAAGATTCTGATAAAGAGATTGAATTTTAGACCCGAGCACTGAATTGGTCTATAATGCTTTATAAGTATGGGGTGGGGGGCATAAGTTTGGTCAGCTATTACTCCCTAACCATGAATGAGAAAGTGAAGTGATTTCATTTCCTCAAATACCCGCCAAGTGCCCTATCGTTTGAATGTAAAGTTTGAACATTCTGATAAAGAGATTGAATTTTAGACCCGAGCACTGAATTGGTCTATAATGCTTTATAAGTATGGGGTGGGGGGCATAACTTTGGTCAGCTATTACTCCCTAACCATGAATGAGAAAGTAAAGTGATTTCATTTCCTCAAATACCCGCCAAGTGCCCTATCGTTTGAATGTAAAGTTTGAACATTCTGATAAAGAGATTGAATTTTAGACCCGAGCACTGAATTGGTCTATAATGCTTTGTAAATATGGGGTGGGGGGCATAACTTTGGTCAGCTATTACTCCCTAACCATGAATGAGAAAGTTAAGTGATTTCATTTCCTCAAATACCCGCCAAGTGCCCTATCGTTTGAATGTAAAGTTTGAACATTCTGATAAAGAGATTGAATTTTAGACCCGAGCACTGAATTGGTCTATAATGCTTTATAAGTATGGGGTGGGGGGCTTAACTTTGGTCAGCTATTACTCCCTAACCATGAATGAGAAAGTAAAGTGATTTCATTTCCTCAAATACCCGCCAAGTGCCCTATCGTTTGAATGTAAAGTTTGAACATTCTGATAAAGAGATTGAATTTCAGACCCGAGCACTGAATTGGTCTATAATGCTTTATAAGTATGGGGTGGGGGGCATAACTTTGGTCAGCTATTACTCCCTAACCATGAGTGAGAAAGTAAAGTGATTTCATTTCCTCAAATACCCGCCAAGTGCCCTATCGTTTGAATGTAAAGTTTGAACATTCTGATAAAGAGATTGAATTTTAGACCCGAGCACTGAATTGGTCTATAATGCTTTATAAGTATGGAGTGGGGGGCATAACTTTGGTCAGCTATTACTCCCTAACCATGAATGAGAAAGTTAAGTGATTTCATTTCCTCAAATACCCGCCAAGTGCCCTATCGTTTGAATGTAAAGTTTGAACATTCTGATAAAGAGATTGAATTTTAGACCCGAGCACTGAATTGGTCTATAATGCTTTATAAGTATGGGGTGGGGGGCATAACTTTGGTCAGCTATTACTCCCTAACCATGAGTGAGAAAGTAAAGTGATTTCATTTCCTCAAATACCCGCCAAGTGCCCTATCGTTTGAATGTAAAGTTTGAACATTCTGATAAAGAGATTGAATTTCAGACCCGAGCACTGAATTGGTCTATAATGCTTTATAAGTATGGGGTGGGGGGCATAACTTTGGTCAGCTATTACTCCCTAACCATGAGTGAGAAAGTAAAGTGATTTCATTTCCTCAAATACCCGCCAAGTGCCCTATCGTTTGAATGTAAAGTTTGAACATTCTGATAAAGAGATTGAATTTTAGACCCGAGCACTGAATTGGTCTATAATGCTTTATAAGTATGGAGTGGGGGGCATAACTTTGGTCAGCTATTACTCCCTAACCATGAATGAGAAAGTTAAGTGATTTCATTTCCTCAAATACCCGCCAAGTGCCCTATCGTTTGAATGTAAAGTTTGAACATTCTGATAAAGAGATTGAATTTTAGACCCGAGCACTGAATTGGTCTATAATGCTTTATAAGTATGGAGTGGGGGGCATAACTTTGGTCAGCTATTACTCCCTAACCATGAATGAGAAAGTTAAGTGATTTCATTTCCTCAAATACCCGCCAAGTGCCCTATCGTTTGAATGTAAAGTTTGAACATTCTGATAAAGAGATTGAATTTTAGACCCGAGCACTGAATTGGTCTATAATGCTTTATAAGTATGGGGTGGGGGGCTTAACTTTGGTCAGCTATTACTCCCTAACCATGAATGAGAAAGTAAAGTGATTTCATTTCCTCAAATACCCGCCAAGTGCCCTATCGTTTGAATGTAAAGTTTGAACATTCTGATAAAGAGATTGAATTTCAGACCCGAGCACTGAATTGGTCTATAATGCTTTATAAGTATGGGGTGGGGGGCATAACTTTGGTCAGCTATTACTCCCTAACCATGAGTGAGAAAGTTAAGTGATTTCATTTCCTCAAATACCCGCCAAGTGCCCTATCGTTTGAATGTAAAGTTTGAACATTCTGATAAAGAGATTGAATTTTAGACCCGAGCACTGAATTGGTCTATAATGCTTTATAAGTATGGGGTGGGGGGCATAACTTTGGTCAGCTATTACTCCCTAACCATGAATGAGAAAGTAAAGTGATTTCATTTCCTCAAATACCCGCCAAGTGCCCTATCGTTTGAATGTAAAGTTTGAAGATTCTGATAAAGAGATTGAATTTTAGACCCGAGCACTGAATTGGTCTATAATGCTTTATAAGTATGGGGTGGGGGCATAACTTTGGTCAGCTATTACTCCCTAACCATCAATGAGAAAGTAAAGTGATTTCATTTCCTCAAATACCCGCCAAGTGCCCTATCGTTTGAATGTAAAGTTTGAACATTCTGATAAAGAGATTGAATTTTAGACCCGAGCACTGAATTGGTCTATAATGCTTTATAAGTATGGGGTGGGGGGCATAACTTTGGTCAGCTATTACTCCCTAACCATGAATGAGAAAGTAAAGTGATTTCATTTCCTCAAATACCCGCCAAGTGCCCTATTGTTTGAATGTAAAGTTTGAACATTCTGATAAAGAGATTGAATTTTAGACCGGAGCACTGAATTGGTCTATAATGCTTTATAAGTATGGGGTGGGGGGGCGTAACTTTGGTCAGCTATTACTCCCTAACCATGAATGAGAAAGTAAAGTGATTTCATTTCCTCAAATACCCGCCAAGTGCCCTATCGTTTGAATGTAAAGTTTGAACATTCTGATAAAGAGATTGAATTTTAGACCCGAGCACTGAATTGGTCTATAATGCTTTATAAGTATGGAGTGGGGGGCATAACTTTGGTCAGCTATTACTCCCTAACCATGAATGAGAAAGTTAAGTGATTTCATTTCCTCAAATACCCGCCAAGTGCCCTATTGTTTGAATGTAAAGTTTGAACATTCTGATAAAGAGATTGAATTTTAGACCGGAGCACTGAATTGGTCTATAATGCTTTATAAGTATGGGGTGGGGGGCATAACTTTGGTCAGCTATTACTCCCTAACCATGAATGAGAAAGTAAAGTGATTTCATTTCCTCAAATACCCGCCAAGTGCCCTATTGTTTGAATGTAAAGTTTGAACATTCTGATAAAGAGATTGAATTTTAGACCCGAGCACTGAATTGGTCTATAATGCTTTATAAGTATGGGGTGGGGGGCATAACTTTGGTCAGCTATTACTCCCTAACCATGAATGAGAAAGTTAAGTGATTTCATTTTCTCAAATACCCGCCAAGTGCCCTATCGTTTGAATGTAAAGTTTGAACATTCTGATAAAGAGATTGAATTTTAGACCCGAGCACTGAATTGGTCTATAATGCTTTATAAGTATGGGGTGGGGGGCATAACTTTGGTCAGCTATTACTCCCTAACCATGAATGAGAAAGTAAAGTGATTTCATTTCCTCAAATACCCGCCAAGTGCCCTATCGTTTGAATGTAAAGTTTGAACATTCTGATAAAGAGATTGAATTTTAGACCCGAGCACTGAATTGGTCTATAATGCTTTATAAGTATGGGGTGGGGGGCATAACTTTGGTCAGCTATTACTCCCTAACCATGAATGAGAAAGTAAAGTGATTTCATTTCCTCAAATACCCGCCAAGTGCCCTATCGTTTGAATGTAAAGTTTGAACATTCTGATAAAGAGATTGAATTTTAGACCCGAGCACTGAATTGGTCTATAATGCTTTATAAGTATGGGGTGGGGGCATAACTTTGGTCAGCTATTACTCCCTAACCATCAATGATAAAGTAAAGTGATTTCATTTTCTCAAATACCCGCCAAGTGCCCTATCGTTTGAATGTAAAGTTTGAACATTCTGATAAAGAGATTGAATTTTAGACCCGAGCACTGAATTGGTCTATAATGCTTTATAAGTATGGGGTGGGGGGCTTAACTTTGGTCAGCTATTACTCCCTAACCATGAATGAGAAAGTAAAGTGATTTCATTTCCTCAAATACCCGCCAAGTGCCCTATCGTTTGAATGTAAAGTTTGAACATTCTGATAAAGAGATTGAATTTTAGACCCGAGCACTGAATTGGTCTATAATGCTTTATAAGTATGGGGTGGGGGGGGCATAACTTTGGTCAGCTATTACTCCCTAACCATGAATGAGAAAGTTAAGTGATTTCATTTCCTCAAATACCCGCCAAGTTTCCTATTGTTTGAATGTAAAGTTTGAACATTCTGATAAAGAGATTGAATTTTAGACCGGAGCACTGAATTGGTCTATAATGCTTTATAAGTATGGGGTGGGGGGGCGTAACTTTGGTCAGCTATTACTCCCTAACCATGAATGAGAAAGTAAAGTGATTTCATTTCCTCAAATACCCGCCAAGTGCCCTATCGTTTGAATGTAAAGTTTGAACATTCTGATAAAGAGATTGAATTTTAGACCCGAGCACTGAATTGGTCTATAATGCTTTATAAGTATGGGGTGGGGGGCATAACTTTGGTCAGCTATTACTCCCTAACCATGAATGAGAAAGTTAAGTGATTTCATTTCCTCAAATACCCGCCAAGTGCCCTATTGTTTGAATGTAAAGTTTGAACATTCTGATAAAGAGATTGAATTTTAGACCGGAGCACTGAATTGGTCTATAATGCTTTATAAGTATGGGGTGGGGGGCTTAACTTTGGTCAGCTATTACTCCCTAACCATGAATGAGAAAGTTAAGTGATTTCATTTTCTCAAATACCCGCCAAGTGCCCTATCGTTTGAATGTAAAGTTTGAACATTCTGATAAAGAGATTGAATTTTAGATCGGAGCACTGAATTGGTCTATAATGCTTTATAAGTATGGGGTGGGGGGCATAACTTTGGTCAGCTATTACTCCCTAACCATGAATGAGAAAGTTAAGTGATTTCATTTCCTCAAATACCCGCCAAGTGCCCTATTGTTTGAATGTAAAGTTTGAACATTCTGATAAAGAGATTGAATTTTAGACCGGAGCACTGAATTGGTCTATAATGCTTTATAAGTATGGGGTGGGGGGGCGTAACTTTGGTCAGCTATTACTCCCTAACCATGAATGAGAAAGTAAAGTGATTTCATTTCCTCAAATACCCGCCAAGTGCCCTATCGTTTGAATGTAAAGTTTGAACATTCTGATAAAGAGATTGAATTTTAGACCCGAGCACTGAATTGGTCTATAATGCTTTATAAGTATGGAGTGGGGGGCATAACTTTGGTCAGCTATTACTCCCTAACCATGAATGAGAAAGTTAAGTGATTTCATTTCCTCAAATACCCGCCAAGTGCCCTATTGTTTGAATGTAAAGTTTGAACATTCTGATAAAGAGATTGAATTTTAGACCGGAGCACTGAATTGGTCTATAATGCTTTATAAGTATGGGGTGGGGGGCATAACTTTGGTCAGCTATTACTCCCTAACCATGAATGAGAAAGTAAAGTGATTTCATTTCCTCAAATACCCGCCAAGTGCCCTATTGTTTGAATGTAAAGTTTGAACATTCTGATAAAGAGATTGAATTTTAGACCCGAGCACTGAATTGGTCTATAATGCTTTATAAGTATGGGGTGGGGGGCATAACTTTGGTCAGCTATTACTCCCTAACCATGAATGAGAAAGTTAAGTGATTTCATTTCCTCAAATACCCGCCAAGTGCCCTATCGTTTGAATGTAAAGTTTGAACATTCTGATAAAGAGATTGAATTTTAGACCCGAGCACTGAATTGGTCTATAATGCTTTATAAGTATGGGGTGGGGGGCATAACTTTGGTCAGCTATTACTCCCTAACCATGAATGAGAAAGTAAAGTGATTTCATTTCCTCAAATACCCGCCAAGTGCCCTATCGTTTGAATGTAAAGTTTGAACATTCTGATAAAGAGATTGAATTTTAGACCCGAGCACTGAATTGGTCTATAATGCTTTATAAGTATGGGGTGGGGGGCATAACTTTGGTCAGCTATTACTCCCTAACCATGAATGAGAAAGTAAAGTGATTTCATTTCCTCAAATACCCGCCAAGTGCCCTATCGTTTGAATGTAAAGTTTGAACATTCTGATAAAGAGATTGAATTTTAGACCCGAGCACTGAATTGGTCTATAATGCTTTATAAGTATGGGGTGGGGGCATAACTTTGGTCAGCTATTACTCCCTAACCATCAATGATAAAGTAAAGTGATTTCATTTCCTCAAATACCCGCCAAGTGCCCTATCGTTTGAATGTAAAGTTTGAACATTCTGATAAAGAGATTGAATTTTAGACCCGAGCACTGAATTGGTCTATAATGCTTTATAAGTATGGGGTGGGGGGGCATAACTTTGGTCAGCTATTACTCCCTAACCATGAATGAGAAAGTTAAGTGATTTCATTTCCTCAAATACCCGCCAAGTGCCCTATTGTTTGAATGTAAAGTTTGAACATTCTGATAAAGAGATTGAATTTTAGACCGGAGCACTGAATTGGTCTATAATGCTTTATAAGTATGGGGTGGGGGGGCGTAACTTTGGTCAGCTATTACTCCCTAACCATGAATGAGAAAGTAAAGTGATTTCATTTCCTCAAATACCCGCCAAGTGCCCTATCGTTTGAATGTAAAGTTTGAACATTCTGATAAAGAGATTGAATTTTAGACCCGAGCACTGAATTGGTCTATAATGCTTTATAAGTATGGAGTGGGGGGCATAACTTTGGTCAGCTATTACTCCCTAACCATGAATGAGAAAGTTAAGTGATTTCATTTCCTCAAATACCCGCCAAGTTCCCTATCGTTTGAATGTAAAGTTTGAACATTCTGATAAAGAGATTGAATTTTAGACCGGAGCACTGAATTGGTCTATAATGCTTTATAAGTATGGGGTGGTGGATGTAACTTTGGTCAGCTATTACTCCCTAACCATGAATGAGAAAGTAAAGTGATTTCATTTCCTCAAATACCCGCCAAGTGCCCTATCGTTTGAATGTAAAGTTTGAACATTCTGATAAAGAGATTGAATTTTAGACCCGAGCACTGAATTGGTCTATAATGCTTTATAAGTATGGGGTGGGGGGCATAACTTTGGTCAGCTATTACTCCCTAACCATGAATGAGAAAGTTAAGTGATTTCATTTTCTCAAATACCCGCCAAGTGCCCTATCGTTTGAATGTAAAGTTTGAACATTCTGATAAAGAGATTGAATTTTAGATCGGAGCACTGAATTGGTCTATAATGCTTTATAAGTATGGGCTGGGGGGCATAACTTTGGTCAGCTATTACTCCCTAACCATCAATGAGAAAGTAAAGTGATTTCATTTCCTCAAATACCCGCCAAGTGCCCTATCGTTTGAATGTAAAGTTTGAACATTCTGATAAAGAGATTGAATTTTAGACCGGAGCACTGAATTGGTCTATAATGCTTTATAAGTATGGGGTGGGGGGCATAACTTTGGTCAGCTATTACTCCCTAACCATGAATGAGAAAGTAAAGTGATTTCATTTCCTCAAATACCCGCCAAGTGCCCTATCGTTTGAATGTAAAGTTTGAACATTCTGATAAAGAGATTGAATTTTAGACCGGAGCACTGAATTGGTCTATAATGCTTTATAAGTATGGGGTGGGGGGCGTAACTTTAGTCAGCTATTACTCCCTAACCATGAATGAGAAAGTAAGTGATTTCATTTCCTCAAATACCCGCCAAGTGCCCTATCGTTTGAATGTAAAGTTTGAACATTCTGATGTAGTTGTGTGGTTGGAACGTATTGAAAATCTGGTCGCTTTGGCGCCAGCCATTATTTTAGATGTTCCGAACGTGAGCGATTCTGACCGAAGAGTCCCGGAGGCCGGAGATTCAATCACGTGGCCATGGCTCAATGTGCTCGAACGTTATGACGTCACGCGGCCGGAAGTTACCGAAAGATGTCAACAGAATGCGCTTATGGCTGGATTCTTGGGTGATTATTGGTGGTACTGATAAATAAAATACGCCCTTTACGGCTTGTTGCTGCCCCCTTAGTTTTAAATGCCCAAAGTACGAAATAATGATGAAAATGTGCTAATACGGGGAAGCAATGTCAATTTCATACAGATTGCCTTGTTCAGAATACTTCCAGTTTTACCGCATGAAATCTCTTAGGGCACCTTTAACCTAAGCTTTTGGTCTCGTTTCGCCAACAGGACCGAAGGGAAACGTATGTAACGTTTCCTCCAGCCCTGTTGTTGTCCAGACGGCACCAAACTCGAGGAGGCGAGACCAGTCACCGTCCAACGGATGGGAACGACAGACAACCAGGTTCCTCTCAACAGACATTCTGGTTGGCAAAGTTTTAGGCCGAATAGTTGGAAGCATTCCAGACATATAAAGACAGTATGAAAATATTAGGTATGCCACGTACAATATGTTCATCACATACTTAAAACCGTGAAATTAGATGACTGAAAACGTAGACCAAAATAACAAAATACCTTGTTCTAGATCTCCCCGGTATGGTTCCGAACATAGAATTACTATTATGGTTGACCTAACAGAACATGTGATAATGTGTACACGGGATACGAGTTTGCTGAATGCTATTCCAATGTAAGTTATCAGACTGATTAAAATTTAAGTAAAGTGGATTATGTTTTGGTATTTCTTTCGTATTCTCAGTTGATATTTTGTGTCTATAAATGTCAACTTTGCCCCAAATTTTTAATCGCTGTTGAGAGGAGCTAAACAAGTGATGCCCACACACCACCTGTATCTGCCTGGAATCTGAAAATGAGGGGAATATAATGAAAACTATTGATACAAATTTAGTAAAAATAAGAAATCTTAATCAAGGATACTGGTTTACTGTCGATACCATACGTGCGCCGTTGAATTCACTCAAATACATTGCAACTAGTAATAAATCAAAGCTAACCTGTAACAATAGAAATAGGACAACTGGAACAATACAATAATCCTTTTCATACAACTGAAATAACTAAACCTAAACATAACGATATTAGTAGGGTAAATGAAATAATGCTAATTGATGTAATTATCAAACAACTAAAATATCAACTAATGTCATCATACAACTAAGGCAACGAAAGCTGTTGTCGAAAAACTAATAAATCAATGCAAATAAGGAAGAAGAAAAACGAAACAATCAAAACAAATAGAAAAGTAAAAAAAAAAGAAACAGGCAAAAAGGGAAAAATAGCCCAAAAAAGGAAAAATAACAAAAAAACAAAAAGGAAAAAAATGAAAAATAATAAAAAACAAAAAGGCAAAAAGGGAAAAATGCCAAAAAAGCAACAAAAATGAAAAATAACAAAAAGAAAAATGGAAATGAAAAAAGGGAAAAACAAGAAAGAGAAAAAAGAACACAATTGCATTCACTCAAAGACATTGCAACAAGAAATCAAAACTAATGTGTAACAATTTAAAAATAGGACAACTGGAACAATACAATAATCCTTATCATACAACTGGAATAACCAAACTTAAACATAACGATATTAGTAGGGTAAATGAAATAATGCTAATTATCATGCAACTAAAATATCAACTTATGTCATCATACAACTAAGGCAACGAAAGCTGTTGTCGAAAAAGTAATAAATCGAAAAAAGAAGAAGAAAAACGAAACAATCAAAAACAAACTAAAAATTAGAAAAGTGAAAAAAGAAACAGGTAAAAAGGGGAATAATAAAAAAATAACAAAAAGGAAAAACAGCAAAAAACAAGAGTCTTAGGACCCAAAATCTCCATGAAACTTTTTTTTATTAAACCTGTTCCCCCCATTCTATATCGCTCAATGGTATGACCCCCGGCCACATGTTGGGGGCTCAGGTTCCACAGTGACCCACTTTCGCTATCAATATTAAACAGCTGTTAGTAGTGCTACAATGGCCAAAACTGCAAATATAAATTTCCCCATTACTTAGGCAACTTAAGTCCAATTTGCATAATTTGCACTTCATTGTATACAACCCTCTCTAAGCTACCTGCCAAGTGAATAACATGAAAATCTGTCGCTCCTTTCTTCAGTTATTCTCCTTTGAAGATTTTGACAAATACGCCATTACAGTTCCAGTGACACATACCAGAGGGCCCAAAATCGACCTTGACCTTTCTCCTCCCCACACCTACCCACATAACAAATATCATTACAATTCATCTACACGTTCTATAGTTATGCTGATTTTACGCATTCGGTGACACATACATACACACGCGGTGACCAATTCATACACACACGCGCACACGCACGCAAACACACTAACTTTGCATGATTTGCACTTCAGTGTGTACATCTCTGTCCAACCTACCTACGTACCAAATAACATGAAAATCTGTTGTTCCTCTCTTCAGTTATACCCCTTTAGAACATTTTTACAAATAGGCCATTGCAGTTCCAGGGACACAAACCAGGGGGCCCAAAATCGACCTTGACCATTCTCCTCCCAGCGCATACCCACATACCAAATATCATTACAATCCATCTACATGTTCTACAGTTATGCTGACTTTAAGCATCCGACGACACCCATGCAAACGATTTACCTCCTTACTTATGCAAATTCGGTCTCATTTGCATAGTTTGCACTTAAGTGTGTACAACTTGGTCTAACCTACCTGTGTACCAAAGAACATGACGATCTGTCGATCCACTCTTCAGTTCTTCTACATTGAAGATTTTAACAAATACGCCATTGCAGTTCCAGTCACACATGCCAGGGGGCCCAAAATCGACCTTGACCTTCCTCCTTCTAACACCCACCCACATACCAAAAATCATTACAATCCATGTACAGGTTCTACAGTTATGGTGACTTTAAGTGTCCGGTGACACATACATACACACAAACACCAAACGCAAGCAAAACAGTATCTCCATGAAAAAGCCTTTTTTCATGGAGATAACAAAACGGCAAAAGGGAAAAATAGCCAAAAAAGCAACAAAAATGTAAATGAACAAAATAAAAAGAGAAAGACAACAAAAAGAAAAAAGAACAGAATAAAAAGGGGAAAAAAAGCATCAACATCCATCCACTACTTCTTGAGTTATATTGATATTGCCCACAAACTAACAAACAATTTTCAGTAAAGTGAATCATGGTTTGGTGTTTCTTTCGTATTCCCAATTAAAGGGTCTATGAATATCAGTTTTAGCCCCCAATTTTACATCGCTGTTGAGAGGAGCTATACAAGTGATGCCCACACACCACCTGCATCTACATGGAATCTGAAAATGAGGGGAATATAATGAAAATTATTGATAAAAATGTAGTATAATGGAAAATAAGAAACCAGACCTCAAAGATACTGGTTTACTGTTGATTTCAAATGTGCGCCATTGCGTTCACCCAAATACATTGCAACAAGAAACAAAATAAATAAAAAGGCAATGTGTAACAATAGAAATAGGACAACTGGAACAATACAATAATCCTTATCATACAACTGAAATAACCAAACCTAAGCATAACTATATTAGTAAGGTTAATGAAGTAATGCTAATTATAATACTAATACAAAACTAAAATATCAACTAATGTCATCATACAACTAAGGCAACGAAAGTTGTTGTGGAAAAAGTAAGAAATCTAATAAGGAATAAGAAAAACGAAACAATCAAAAACAAATTGAAATAAAAAAAGGAAAAAAGATTTTTAAAAAGTAAAAACGTAAAAAAAGTAAAAAAAAGTGAAAAAGTGAAAAAGCAAGAAAGTAAAAAGCAAAAAAATACAAGCAAAAAGGGAAAAATAGCCAAAAAAATAACAAAAAGAAAAAATAACAAAAAAGCAAAAAGGAAATATAGCCAAAAATGAAAAATAACATAAACGAAAATGAAAAAAATTAAAACAGACAGAAAAAAAAAGATTAAAAAGGAAAAAGAAAGCATCAACATCCATCCACAACTTCTCGAGTTATATTTTCTACAAGCAAACACACACTCTTTCCGTTCAAAGTAAAGAGAAATATAATATAAACATTACAGATCAAGATATTAGAACTTGTTGCATCCCGCAGTAAAAGATATTGTTATTTTCGCCGTTGTTATCATTATTCATCTGCAGCAATATAAATGACCATACGGAAGTCCAATTTACTTCTTGTCGTGTTAAGATAATCGTGTATCCACATCACACATTTAATCTTCATCTACTGTTTCTACAAATGGTCCTTTTTTAACGTCTTATGTTTGACACTAAAGGAGTTAGTAACCAGTTTTCTTGAAGTGATGTCGCCATGTCAAATTCGGTCACACTGAACAGAAAACGCATTTTGTAACTGAATCTGGAAGTAGAGTATTTCTGATATGTTTTATCAAACCAAACAGTTCATAAGTGGACACCAGTCCGACACCCTACACCGCACCCCCTCGACTTTCTACGACTCTGGGGTCTCCCCAGGGGGCTACCTCCCTGAGACTATCCGATGCTACTCCTCCCCCCTGTCCCCCATGTGTACCCTTGTTGGTTATCTTACCTAATAATCAAGGCTATCCCACTAAAATGTGTCGGAGGGGAAAGCTCATGACTATAACAGAACCGTTGGTACATAATAGCCAGCTTTTTTCAAAGACGTCGATGTTGTTTCTGCTCCGCTAGCGGTTTTTAGTGGGATAACCTTGAGTATATACTGGGGAGGTAAACGTGTGTGCGGGGCTCTATATGTGGGGGGAAGGGGTGTGGGTGCAGTTGAAATGGGGATGGGGGGTGGCAGGACAGACCAAGTCAAATCTATCTCAGCCAAAATGAGCAAAATGATTTCATTGAATATCATTACAAAAACACATCAGTGACTAAAAATATTATTACTAACTTTGCCTATCTGGGAAGCGTCAGTTTGTCATATTCTAATATCTTAACTACGCTGAGATTTCGAAATGTGCAATAAGGAAAGTACTATAGTATTACTATGCTAATAATTCTTGCCATAGGCGATATCTACGAATCTCATTTCATAAGATCATATTTCACAATACCTAATATTTTTCTATCATATACTCATTCTATCTCTTGACATTCTGCGCTCTCATGACCGAACCAGTAAACAAATGAATAAACTACTCTGCGCTCCTGTCATGTGGGTGTTTTTATATCATCCTTATACAATATACACAAATGGAGCGTCTAGTTTCCACTTGATCTAAATAGATATATATGATATTTTGTCTCAACATGACTTTTCTAAACTTTCAGAAGCAATTTAATTTGTTCTGTCCTGAGAAAAGAAGTGGGCATAGTCAGGGGAAGTTGTGTGTGTTGTTTGGGTGTAAAATGTGAACTTCCTTTTATTTTTTTCTTTATTTTTCCCAGTAAACAAAGGATCCCACATGGTCACGGCCGTAGGAGTGCTGTCTGAGTGCCCAGCAGTAGAGTAGGGGACTAACGTCGTTCAGAAACAAACTCAACTTTCTCAAGCCTTGAAATCTTAACGCAACACAAGAAGTTTTAGAGAATTAATGTGCAGAACAAATTGAGGTTAAAGGGGAGATAAGGTATGAATAGTCAAACGCACTCCCCCAGATTCGATCCACTGCCCAAGATGTTTTTTTCACAGCAAGTATGTAGCGTTGCTACGATTTATCATTACAACATTAAGACAATTATTAATGGTCTCATCAAATTGCACCGCCTATTTCTTTCACTCACTCTGATCCTTTCCTGTCTGTCTAAGGGGATGTGGCTTTGCTTGGGGGAGAAAAAGACCAAACATGTCTACTTGTCAGAAATTTTCAACGTCGGATTGTCTGTTCGCAGCACATTCAAACAATGGATGGATCCTTCCCATTGGAAGATCCTCCACGGAACTCATCCACGGATGTTGCTCGTACAACCACTTCTTATAGAAAACTACAAAACTGGCAAACACGTGCGCGAAACATGAAGAAAAAATGTTAACTTACCTCCGAACTTTCAGTCTGATTGTGCTACGGGACCTGAAAAAGAACTATTTCATGTTTGTTTACAATCACATGCCTTTATGTGCCGTCAAAAACCATTTCATTGTCCATGATATTGGGGAAGGCCTCTGTGTGGACGCCTCCGGACACGACCAGTCTTCTTCTGTTAGGCAAGATGTAGGAGAGGTTGTAAACAACGTTGTCGCTAAGCAACCGCTGTAACCTCAGATGACCTCATGCTCGTCACTTGCTCTAGAACAACACTGTCTGGTACACGTTGTCGTTGTACCGAACACTGAACACACACATAACTATATGTTCTACGTTCTTCCAACTAAAGAAGAACGTAGATAAAGCCGCCTGCCCGTAAAACCCGCAACACATTCACACCATCCATGTTATTGGAAGCTATAAAGAAAAACTTCTGCTTTTTATGGTGCAGATGCTCATGATTTAGGCGAAACCTAAGCGAAAACGTTATGTAGAGCAGTGTGATCTTCCATTTTGATTCCACCTAATTCGTAGCTCAAATTTATAACGTCGACCGTAATCAGTGCATTCTATGCAAAGCGTAGTTGGCTCCTGAATGTATCGTAACGCAACGCATGCCTTTCTAAATTCAATGTAGAGCGTTGGAGCTATTTACCACCACCAACCCCACCTGAGACCACCAACACCACCCAGAGCCCACGTATCCCCATTAAAATATGTGGGAGAAACACTATTCAGCGTTGAGTATCGACTTTCCATACATGTTACATGTTACATGTAAAGGAATTTACGAGAAAACAAGACAAAAGAAAGATTCTGTGCGACTATCCCAAAACAGAACCCCTTAGTTAGTAAAGCCATCTATCACGATTTGTTCACCAGGACATAACGTTATACCCGTGACCACCGTATTAAAATAGAATCAATGTCTTATGCCAATGAAGAGCAGAGTAACCGTTCACGCTAGGACTATTCTTCCTCTTAACCTTGACGGAGAAAAATAAAACGTTGGTAAACACAAGGAGTTTGCAAACGTGTGTGTGTGTGGGGGGGGGGGGGTCGCAATACAGTACAGTTTGCCTGGAAAACAATGCTGCATTGGGCTGCTAAAAAATTGTAGAGGGTGGAGTTACAAAATCAGGCATTGTCCCTACCCTAGTACCAATCCAGAAATTGCTCAAACACTCCCTAGTTTCTCATCCAAAATTGCCCAAACCTTCCCTGGTTCCTGGTCCAGATGCGTAAAACCTACCCCCTTCCAATCCAGCCTCTTCCACCCCACCCCCTTTCCAGTCAAGTTTTTAACAGCCCATTTCGTAGTTAATCTCCAAGCAGATTACCGATGGCAATGACATTATCCAGAGGGCAAACGCAGGAATGACAGTATGCAAAGGGCAAGAGCAATTCTGTTTTTGTCCTTTGGATACTGTCATTGCCACCGGCAGTGAGCTAAAACATAACACAGACCTTAGTTGCAAGAAATATGCATGTGGCAAACGTAGGTATAGTTTACGCGGGTTAGGTTACAGCACTGCAATGTCGCAACTGCATAGACTGACAGACTAGAAGTGGTTCCTTTATAAAAACAACGAAATAAAGTGAAATCTTACCTTTGTCATGCTCGAACCTGCTCCATAAGTTGCTAAGGGGTTACATTTTTCCGTGCAAACGTTTATTCGTCTTGAAGATTCATTTTTCTTGATAGTTTGCTCTACTCTTGAGAAGAAGTCCACCGCGGTCGCTTTCGTGTTGTTCCACATGCATGGCGGCGCTGTCAACAACCTGGTTGCCTGGCAACGTTTCCAATATAGCGTCATAGATAGAGCTTGTGACGACATGAAAAACGGCGGTTTTGTAGATCTGACTACAATGGCACCGCATTTGTACAAGAAGATACGGTTGCTCTAGATGATGGAATGAAAGTCAGTGTTGGTTTTAGTCCCCATCCTACACTGATGGTAGCATGAACATGATTGGCTCCACATAGTTTTATGTCCACCTCCTGACATTGTCATTCCCTGGTTGGAACTACTTCAGGGTTCCATGCCCCATACCTCCATGAGATATCTAGAGCTTTTGTGTAAATTGTAAAATCCTTGTTTTATCTTGTACTGATTATTGTTTTATCTTGCATAATCTGCTAGTATTCTACTTGGTGGTCTTCGCTACCAAAATTACATATGTTAACGTTATATGAGGGAATGTCCTGTTCTCCATCTTAATAGCATTTCATCACTAATTATGCCAATAACTTCCAAATTGACATAATCTATGCATAGTGACGTTCACCTTTTCCGAACTTTCACATATCACAGGTATGAAACTTCCATGATTTACGACTAAGGAGTTATGGCATTTTCCTATTGTTTGGCATCTGTTTCATCTGCCATAAATTTACATGTTACATGACATGTATTGAAGTCATTTTACGAAAAACTCTGGAGTTATAGAGCTTCCTCACTGATTATGCATTAAGTCGTAAATTAGATCCTCATTTGCATACTTTGCATCCAATTGTGTACATCTTTGTCTAAGCTACGTACATGTCCAATATTATGGAAATTGTCCTTCCTTTCTTCACTTATCCTTTTTGAACTCAGTTTTTTTAAACATATAATCACCCCTGCAGTTCCAACAATACTACTAGGGGACCAAAACCTACATCAACTCTACCTGACATCAAAAGCTAACTGCCACAAAAAAAAACCAAGAGCATAGCATGTCCATGACAAAAGATGCTAAAGCCGGAAATTCTGCTGCAGTACCCAACAAAAGCACTTGCACCGGTTAAGAAGTGGCGCGGGAGGGCTTAAACCCAACAAAAGCCGCCAGGAGGCCAAAGATGGACCCTGGCCTTCTTCGTCTTCCCAAAACCTATCCATATACCAAATATCACCACAAAATATCCAGAGCTTCTTAGTTATGCCTACCACAAAAGCACACACAGACAGCCATCCACACAGACACGCCGAAAGAAATACCTCCATTTTCACGTAGGGAGTGCTACAAAATCTGTTACCACCAACAAGCAAACAGAGTTCAACGTTAACAAACAAGCAAACAAACAAACATTATAAGAAACAGAGGAAAACATTTTGATTCCAAAGGGCATATTTATGTATTGACCTATGCTGCTGCAGGATAATAATATGGCTGATTATCACAAAGTGTCTCACGATCCCACCGGATTAGTTGTTTTCTCGTGTGAAACACACTGACGTAGGGGTGGATGGTTTAGAGATTTATCTCAGATCGAGCGTGATAATATGATGTGAATTTCTACAACGACCACAACAGATTAATCAGCAATTATTTTGGTCTGAGGATAAACCATGCAGAGCCTTTGGCCATTACCCCTAAGAGTGATAGTATTACATAGCGTTATGTGTAGCTTCTAAGGCTTCACAGCCCTTTCAGCGATGCCACTTCCACCTGTTACCCTAATGGGTTTATGAACCAAGATGTCAAACCGCATATAATAGCTTATTACACGAGCTCGTAGGAGGGTAAGTACTTCCAGACTGACGGTGAGGACCATATTGAAGACAACATCTCTGGTGATTCTGGTGGCGTTCTGCACCCAGTCCAAATTCGAGAGAAATCTCTCTCCCTCTTTTACATCACATCTTATTCCTTGTAATCACGCGACGGAATGATGGGTTCTAGAGAACTCTACATAGGGGTGGTGTTGCTTGTTTCCAGCGCTAGGATTGGCTACGTTGGGACAACGTCGGCTGCTGAACCGGGCTTCAACTTGACAAATGAAGACTTCAACGGAACGGGCTTCTCCAACGACTCAACCCTGCAGAACGGTTCGCTAGAGAACTGCACCCACACGGCCTTCATCACCAGTGGCAGAATAACAGGAAACATCACTTCAAACGTCTCCTCGTGTTTGAAAAAGGAATCAAGAGGCCCATCCGATTCCCACCGCATCGGCGTCCTGTACGCTACCATGTCTTTTGGCGTCTGGTCAGTTGTGGCAAACAGTCTCCCGTTAGCAGCCATCGTCAAGCACGAACATCTCCACACGCCCGCCTACATCCTCATGGCTAATCTGGCAGCAAGCGACGTCTTGACTGGTATAGACTTCCTTTTTGCGGGTAGTTCGGTTTTGTACTACGTACACACCGAGACCACCGCTTCCATCGCCATGTCACGCGTCCGCTTCACGTTGGTCTTGCTCTCCGGACTCTCCTCTGCCTACAGCCTGCTGGCCCTGACGGCCGAGCGCTACTGGTTCATCGTCTACGGGATGACCTACGTCAACAACGTCACCAACGACAAGTGCAAGGTCATCATTGCCGTCGTCTGGGCCTGGTCTGTGCTGCTGGCGATGCTGCCCAACTTCGGCTGGCTTTGCGCAAGTCGAACCGAGGAAGGGTGCCTGTCCTTGGGGGGAGGACTGCCGCTTAGCTATGTAGTGCTTATCCTAGTGTTTATTTTCATTCCGATGGCGGCAATCGTCTATTTCAACCTGAGCATATTCTGGTGCCTCTGGAAGCACATGAACGCCATCGCTGCACAAGAAGCCGCCGTGGGCGCCCCACCGAGCGTCAACAGGAAATCCGCCATCACCATCGTCATCATCACCATCGTGTTCCTAGTGGGATGGTTGCCGTTTGCTGTCAAGATGGCCATGTTGACTCAAGACAACGTTTCGCTCTCTCAGATGTTTGTGTTCATCATCCTGAACTCCGCCATCAACCCTGTGATCTACGGGTTCCGTCTGCAGGAGGTCCGTCGCGGCGTTGCACGGCTCTTCGGTAACAGCCACGGAAACGGAAATCTGGACCCGTGAGTTGAACAGAAACAAAACTTTCACCCTTGTGTGACGCAAATTCCGCCGGCTATAACGGGCTCCCTCCCGCCGGCTGAAGTTGGGCGGGTCGATCTAAAAGCGCGATTCAATCAGGCTACTCTCATTCTCATCATGCCATGCACTTTCAGGAAGCAGATTGAACATTCAAAAGGTAACATTTTTATTATCGAAACACCAGGTCAAATGTATCCTTAGTAAAACTTACAGTGCCTTAAGATGAAGACATGAATCTGGATTCTTATCGACTATGATCACAGCACATTTAACTGAACATGGTTCAACAAAGAAAGGATCTCCAACACACAACATACAAGATTTACGTATACCAAGAACAGAGAAACGTCAGGTCAGAGTTCAAAGTCGCCAACGTTGTGGCAAAAGTTAACTACCAATATGGACACCTTCATCAGTGACATGATAAATAGTCATTTACAAAAATCTTCAACGTTGCATGGATGTAATATGAAGAGGGCATAGTACAATTTCCTCTTACGAGAATGACGAAAATGATTCGAGTTCAAAAGACAGTAGACCTCTTGCCAATTACGGCGTCCACAACAATATTTTCTACACATGGCAGGTGTATGTACCACAGCATTTTACCTTAGAGGGGCAAAATGTACCACCAAAGATGGCATGCCCATATTGTAACGTTGCGTTGTCGCGTTGTGTGGCGCAACTGAAGAACACGCCGCTGTCAAACAATGGGTCCCGGGATCTAATCCCAGGTGTGCCCGAATGTGCGAACTTGCGCCCCGACGTTGTGCCCTTGGGAAAGGCACTTAACACGACTTTCCTCACTTCACTCAGGTGTAAATGAGTACCTAGCTCATCTAGGGTTAGGGACGTCCCTCGGATAGGACGTCCCGTGTTTGGGGAGAGCAACACCCCGCGCACGTTAAAGAACCCACCACACCTTTCGAAAAAGAGTAGGGGCATGCCCCGGTGTGCGATGGTCCAAATCTTACAGTCCGGTCTGGGATGACATCTTGAAAAGGTGATAGTTCACCTGTTATGTCAATCCTTCCACAAAAAATGTGGTAAATCAAAATAAATAAATAAATAAATAAATAAATAGTAACATAGGCTTATCATAGGCTCACAACAACCTGAGCCTCACTTTGGTGCATGACCTTGAGATGACCCTGGGAAATTCAAAATGGCCACCGTAACTGGCAAGAGGTCTATTGCGATTTGGTTGGTGAAGTAGAAACAGACTGTGAATGTGGTCCGTCAGAAGTCACCAATCCTCTGTAACTAACAGATATTATAGTTAACACAAAGGTATCTAATGTGCGATACCCGCTTAGCTGTAAATAATAGTATTGTGTGTTTTAGATGGGTCTTAATCAAAAAACGAAATGTTTGAATATGGACATTGTTTACTGTTTTGTTATATTATCAACAGCCGTATAATAGCTACTTGTTTCCACAAAATTCTGTCTATCGGAAGCTAAATTTCAGAGCTAGGAATGGTAATTATTCATCAAAGGCGTGTACAAATGAAAAGTAGTCTGAATGTATATGATATATAAATATTTGTAAATTTTAAGGTACACAGAGTTTGTAACTAATAGATCTTGTAGTTAACACAAATGTATTCAATGTGTGATACCCGCTTAGCTGTAAATACTAGTATTGTGGTCATGTTGTAACGTGTGTGACTGATATACAATAATGTACAGTAGTATGTTTTGCACGCAATTTGTATCGGACTGAGAGTTGAGATAAAAAAAGTCTTGGTGATTTCTCTGTAAGTCAACACAGTCGTGAACCTAGCTTACCTATATTATAAGAAATCTTTATTCTATAATATATAGTGTAAATTTTAGATACAAATACGAGATGTAGCATATGAAGTGTTTTGTAATAGCGAGCACAACGTCTCTCATGTGCACAGCCACGTCAAAAGGGAAAATAAATAAATCAAAAATGTAGATATATTGCTGCTGTCTCATATATTTATACTGTAGCCTTATGGTAGCATAGACCGTGAAGAATGAGATCGGTACTTTTTTGCTCACCTTACATTAGCGGATAATTGAGGGAACCTGTAATGCGTTTAAATTTAATCACAGTAAAACGACTTGCAACTACATGTGAAGCGAGAGTAGTAAGGTGAGACATGTCGCGCAAAACACGGACGAAAACCGTGCAAAACAAGTGGCGGAAACTGGCCATATCTAGCAGATCAATTAGTGAGAACGGATGTTTGGTCGTCTGTGTACAAATCTAGCCTGACAGGGGCCTGAAATGAGAGTAATAAGGTGATGTGTGCAGCATGCAGGAAAACATACCGCATAAATGTCATTTGAAACGTGAGCGAAGGAAAGGCCAAAGTTGTCGAGGTAAAGCCGATTATGTCTACACACAAATGTATCATGAACCCAGTCATTACGAACAAGAAGTGAAGTGTGAATTATCTAATGGCATACACAATCCCACAAGCGGGTGTCATATTTATTTGCAAGAGACCACATCTTTATGAATACAAAATCAACCAAATTTGTGAAAATCATTCACACATGAACAAAAATAAATGAACATTAATTTTATAATCCAAGATCAAAGTCTATTTTTGACCCAAATCAAGTGTAAAATACAGTTACTAACTTAAAAGCTATAAGTTGACAAACAAGTATTCAGAAACAAATTGAAATTGTAATTTTTCAGCACAACCCAAGGTTTCTTAAGAGCCGCCAAGTTGAAGTTTGCCCAATGGTCATTCGCGATATAACATGTTACACCTGGCTGTAATTAACATGAGGGGTACTCGGGAGGTTATCAGATTATTGATGCCGTTTAATGCAACTGCTGTCTAGTCCAAGGTCAAGTTGCTAATACATTTATGTTCTTGGATTCAGAGAAATATTATGAGCCGAACCAGAACACTCTCCTCTGGTCTTGTTAACATCCGTACTTCCTATGTCAACTCATGTTTTAAAAGTCTGAAAGGTCATTCTAAATTGACGTGAACAAGTCTGGAACTGTTTAGGGACGTTTTCCCTGGATTTGGGCCAAATGTGTTGTATATTTTCACATTTCTACAAATTGGGACCAGAAAAAAAAATTGAAACAAAGACCGTCATAACTGCCAAATGTCAGTCTTTACGGAATGGAGAAATTATTAAGGCTCGCAAAGGGTTTAATTCTTTTTGAAAATGTGACCCTTTAAAACCACAAATGACAATATAGAAGAACTTTATGGCACGACGCTTGTAAACGGTACAATATATGAGATATTTCAAAATGAACAAAACGATGATATACTAGGTCGTAAATGACATGTAACCTTCTGCAAAATGCCACTTCGAAATTTCTACCCTATTTTGTGATAAAAAAAATGATATCATGAGTCAGGATGTATGGATCGCTTGACAGAGAAATTTAAGTTTGAGTGCTAGGGGGGGGGGGCACTTGATGCGGATTTCTTTGGAACTGCAGAATCAATTTTGAAACAAAAACACTCAAGAAGGGATGAACCATGACTTTCGGTTTGTAGATACCATTGATGACGATTAACATAAAAAATGCAAATGAACGTGAATTATGGAGTATATCCTTTGATGAGACAACAGTTGCTTGACGAAGGTATTAGGTCGTGGTACTCTACTACATGTAGTTGAGGATATTCTTCACATAAAAAAAATAAGCATGTTCATCGATCAGAAAGTGAGAGCAACACTACATGCTTCTTGAAGTTAAGGATAATTTTTGTAAATTAGAAGAAAAAAACATTTTACGTCAAAACTGATGCGCAAAATTTGGCATTTTCGCGTAGGATAAAACTCGTAGAAAAATATTTGCAGCAGAAACGACTGATGTTGTCAGAAAGAGAAAAAACCTAGAGTATAATCGAGCCAGTTATAGAGAAAATTCTAGTACTTAGATTCCTGTAATTATCCAAAGTGCGAGGCATAGCAACATCACCCACAGAACGCTACATAGGTCAATCTCGGGCGAAAAGACAATTTACTACCAACGCGGATGGATATCAGGTAGTAAGGCTCGGACCGAAACTAGATTTTCACCAGAAACACACCAATTCATACCCTCTTCAACCACGTTAGTATTTAATGTCAGTTAGAAGCACATTATGAGAAATGTGAACTCAAACCCAGACCCTCGAAACCCTTTCGTCACTTTTTTGTCGCGCGCTACCACGGGCTTCTTGGTGGCAAATGTGCTAGATGTTGGCACATCGGCAACCAAATCAGTAATGTCTTTTTGGCACACATTTTGACAGATGAACGTGAAGGAGGATGAAATATATTCTCTTGGGAAAGGTGGAAGGCTAGGCCAGAATCTTTTTTCACTGCCGTTCAGGTGGTATTAATCAAATGTTTTACGTGACCTGCTTCCGATTATGTAAACGAGCATCTGTAAACGAGCCACCGTAGATTAACACATTACCTACATGAAGATGAATATCATAATACATGTGTAATTTTAGCTTACTACTAGAATCGTATAGGTCAGAAAGAATATTCAGTTAGCAGCACTCGTATATCTTTTAGATTGGTCTAAATCGAAAAACAAAACGTTTGAATATGGACATTGTTTACTGTTTTGTTACATTATCAACAGCCGTATAATAGCTACCTTTTTCTACAAAGTCCGGACTATCGGAAGCTAAATTTCACAGCTAGGAATGGTTACTATTTACCAAAGGTGTGTACAAATGAAAAGCAGTCTGAATGTATATGATTTATATTTGAAAAGCTTTAAGGTACACAGAGATTGAATGTTTTTCTATATAACACCCCTGATTACGACCTAACTACATATAACAACACAATCCCGGTGCCCCATATTGTGCTCCATTGACTATGTAGTAGACTCACGCTATAGTCTCACGGTAACAATTACCGCTTTATGCGTGTGTCATACTTTACATTTGCCCACAAATATTACATGAAAGACCTGATAGATAGACCATGATCCAGCGATGATAGGCATCGCCGGCGACGCACAAAGAAGATCCACCACAAAAGTGAATTTACTATGCGTTTGGATAATAGCTATTTCAATAGTTGAGGTGTTGTATTCTTTCCCGGGTGACATCTATGGTGTATACGCCGTCCTGTTACAAAGAGCTTTTCTGTGGTCTGAAAGGACACGTCACGACAGGAACATAAAATATCCAACGATCGCTGTCATCTCTATTCTATTAAACCGCGTCGAGGGTGTGTTGTCAATCATATCCTGTCTTCTCTCACAGATACACGTATAGAAAGACTAACTTCCGTCCGATGTACAGCTGGCAGATATGCAGCAGGAACGCGTATTGTGGTTATGTCGGGGATATTCTTACCTGTAGGGCGGGTACGTACACAGTATGTGTGACAGGTGTGACAGTGACTGATACATCCTTCTTATAACACAGGTCGACAAAAGCCTTTCTATTCATAATTGATCGCCCAGTACAGCTTTAATCGTGTTGAAAAAAGCCGGTCACAACCCAAATGATTTATTTGTGTTTCCATGGATATGTACATCATCTTCAGTTGTTGATAGATCGTGGAGTCGCTCAACAAACCTCCCCAGCTCTGCAATGCCAAGGACTCTTTCAACAAAACCGATGTAGGTTCCTGACTTGGACTACCGAGGGAGGTGCACTTGACGAGTTGTTTAGAAAGGGATATTTGTCCAATAGTGTGTTTGTATGTACAGCTGCCTTCTGCAAGTAAGGATTCGCGTTTGTTTTGGTTCGGTTGTCGTATCTTCTTAATGTTGCATACATCATAAATGATCTGTGCAGTTTTCAATGTTTGGGTTTCTGTGGACCGTAATTTGCGAAGGTGTCTTCTCACAGCAATACGTATATACTACACCGCTGAATCCACATCTCTTAACCGTTGGAGAGGGACATAAGTGAACGTTCGCACTTGAAGAGTCGATCACCTGTCCTATGTTTAGTCTTCGACTTTCGTGGTAACATAAGCAAGACCACCCTGTGTCTCGGACTCGTGTATCGGACTAAACAATTCACCACATTTAGTTACGGACGTTTGAATGCAGTAGGACATTTGTCTCCTTCCACCATATTGATATGTGCAGTGTGTATTAAAGAATGCCGCCAAAAGGAGAGGACATGTTGGAGTATATTTGATGACCACAGTCAGAAGTATAATATACCATGGCCACACCAGAGTTCGATAATGACCTGGGAGATTCGGACGACTACGAAACGGACCTGGAACTAGAAGGTAAACTGACCAATACTACTAAGCCGATAAATATACCAAAATCAGTTTTAAAGCTTAGTACGTAACAGTGGTGATTATATACATGTTACACTTGGCTGTACAATTTTTAGAATACTCCAATGGAGTTTTTTCTGTAGATTGTCAGAATTAACGCAATTCAGCCTGTGGCTTAAAGGTTCTTTCTTGAAGTTCAATAAACGATTCATTCATTCATTCATTCATTCATATATCATGATCACTACACAGGCTGTTTTACATCAAATGTCGTCGTCTAGTAGCCACGTATACAGCCTTGTTCAAGCTTGGTCCTCCTCCCAACTGTTGGTAGGGTTAGCGACGTTGGAAACGAGCAAAGATAAACAATGCTGGATACGGGGCTAGCAATCTCTGCATCATCAGCATGTAACGTAACGTGACCTATTTACGTGCAGAACCTATTTACGTCCGGCTTGGCTTATGTCCACATGTCGCGGTGTATTATGCCAAAGCCTGTTCTCATGAGCAATAAAGAACATCATAAGTATGATCCTTAGCCATCTCTTTAATTTTTGCACAGCAAAACATAATGGCCATGCGTTTACCACGTGAACGCCACGTGCCGTGCATGTGGGGGAAATATACAGATAAACATTGTTTTTTTCCATCGCGTTAAGCAAGTGGCCGGACAGACATAGTGATTTTACTATCATTTGTCTGCAGACTACTTTGGACAGTTACTGTGCATTTTTTTCTGGTCTATGTTCTTGAAGCATAGCGCTAGAAGGGAAAAGATTCAGAAGTGGACGATAATGGGTTACCCTAGCACAAGTCTTCATCATATACCTCAGTATAAATACATGCTCGCACGGCGTTAAACAGGCGGAGAAAAACTTACAGACCACGCATTTTCTTTTTAGAAGAGCTGATATTTCTGCCCATGGGTTTGAAATTTGGCTCTGTCCGCGCGGTTTTAAGATAAATACGTTTTGAATAAATTGGACGTTAACTGGTCACCTTACGTTACACAGACGCTGCATGCCCATGCAAGTTGTCATTTGCACCCTTCTATTGTCCATGGATCATGCATGCTGTTCTTGTATCTTGTCACATTTGGTCCGAGTCTAAATTATTGCACTTCACGTACGTACTGCTCGTATTGTTCTTGTATATCTATATTGTATACTGATCGACTATAATTCTTGATTTGTTAACTGTAACTTAATTTTAGCTGATTTAATAACGGTCACTAGTCAACAGCTAAGATTTAATCATCGCAAATATTTGATCACTAATATTAAAGACAGTAATGTTTATTCCCACCGTTAAAATCAAGTGCCGTGACCTACTCCATTTATCCCCCCCCCCCACCACTACATGTTCTTGCCGCTATATCAAAATGATTTACATATAGACTAGGCTACATCTAACGTAACATGACTAGTTTACGTCGATTTATTCAAAACGTTATTTATCCTAAAACCGCGCGGACAGAGCCAAATGTTTAACCCATGGGTAGAAATATCCGCTCTTCTTATAAGAAAATGCATGGTCTGTAAGTTTTTCTCCGACTTTTTAACGCCGCACGAGCATATATTTATACTGGGGTATATGGTGTAGAATTGTGCTAGGCTTACCCTTTATCGTCCACCTCAGTTGTTGTTTTTTTAACCTTTGTTTATTCATGATAAGCTCAAATCGGCACGCAGGCCGCTTTTCCCTTCTAGCGCTATGCTTGAAGAGCATAGACCAGAAAAAAAAATGCACAGTAAGTGTCCAAAGTAGTCTACAGACAGATGACAGTAAAGTCACTATGTTTGTCCGTCCGCTTGCCCGACGCGATGGAAGGAAACATTTTTTGTATTGTGTCAATTTCCCCGAAATCGGCAGCACGTGGCGTTCACGTGATAAACGCATGGCCATGGTGTTATGTCGTGCAAAAATGTATCATCTGAGCGGGGGTCGCAAGGTTGTATCAAACCTTCCTAAAACTGGCAAGAGTTTCAAACCTCGAATCACCGTGGATAGTCTGCATATCAAAGAAAGGTTTAATGTCAGCTACTTTTAAAAGATACTAGCTATCGTGTAACTTAGAAAAACATGATGGAATACGCCGTGTCGAATTACATATGAAATACGTCATGCATGACGCTTCCGTGCAACTTGTTGTTACTGGTTCAGGAGCTTATTCTGTTATGTCGCTGGACGTAAACCCTTTTAAATGTTTTGTATAATAGAGAGAGATGGCTGAGGATCATACTTATGACACCCTTTGTTTCTCATGAGAACAGGCTTTGGCACAATACACCGCGACATGTGGACATGACCCAATCTGGACGTTAACTACTCCCGCGCGTAAATAGGTCATGTTACGTTACATGTAGTAATATAGATGATTACTTCCGAAGACCCTAAATTTAATGCTAGAGCGAAGAAAGAAAACAAAACACGAAGGGCAAAAGGATGGCAACGTACTGAAAATTAAAAGATAGCAATTGTAAGAAATTAACGCACAGAAATTAGAACATATTGTAACATCCTCCTATGGTAAAAAAACAACAACATATGAAGTTTTTTTTTAAATTTAGTCGAATATCCGTTTTCTGCTTCATTTCAGATAACCATTAACGGACATACGGCATGTGAAAGGCCCAATCCAATAAATAGAATTGATTTCTTTCAGAAGAGGTCATAGTTATCATCTTTTTACCAATATTTGGATTCCTATTTCACCGCAGGGTAGGTTCAATATTCAAGATATTGGACATACGATGTACTGAGAAGGGGTGTTTTTCTTGTAGGTAGACCGACAAAAAGTGCGCAAAAAGTTACAAACTATGTGTGACACGATTTAACGGTTACAATTTAGTGATGAGCATACGTTTGGACTCACCTTAAATCCGGGTTGGTCAAAATTAAAACGACTTGATGATGCAGAAATAGTTGGAAAATATCACACTTTAAAACAAAATCACGACGTTCTACAGAAGGCGTTTCTAAAGTTTAATACCACCCATTTGTTGCAATGCACCATTTCCTGATCGACTGCAAATAATTCGTAAGATATTGGCCCGTTTCACCGTGCTACTTACGCTGATACATGTCCTTAAAGGCAATCAAAGCAATATAAGGACCAAAAAATAGAAGTACAAAAATGCTGAAATCTTTATGGTAGTGACATTTACTAACACTGTTTAGCACATTTGCTTAACAACTTCATACTTTGAGCATCTTAAAACCGCGCAAAATTGTGCTGTTTACGATGATTCCCTTGGTTTCACGAGCCTACAAAAACTCCAGCCACGATTTCCAGTAAGTTCTCACACCAAAACGACGTCATATTTTGGCATAATGGACGTTGCTAGACATTGTGATAATGTTGTTTGAACTAATCATGTATAGAAATGACTAAATAAACTGACTTTCAAAATCCGATTTTCGGGCCCTGAATTATTGCTGAGGTTTCCTTTAACAGCTTATTTTTTCCTTCCATCAGAATCTGAGGTCGTCCTTCAGCAGGAGTACGACCCTGTGAGCGAAATGACGAGGCGGTACCGGTCCGTGTGCAGAAGGATGGGCGTGGTCCCGGCTTCCACATTCCTGCGCCACCTAGCGGACAGGGAGCTCAGCATGGACCACTATGGGCTGGGTCCTGAGGGGACAAAGTGCATTGCAACCGCCCTCAAGGTGAGAGACACCTAGCGACTCTTACCAGTATCAACAGACGCGCAATCAAACACAACTAGAGTTCATTCACCCCATAACTCCTAACAACCATTTCCTCGTTAACTACTAGTATGCAAATCACACAACGCTTTGGAAAAGCTTCTGTATCCATCGTGTAAATGATGTATCAATTCATATATAGTGATGTTTGTCTATACCAAAGTTACTTCTGTCTCAAGAACGATTGACCGATGCCATAGCACCCGCCCAACTTGGTCAAAATGTAGGAATGCAAATGTAAGAGTGCATTTGACGGTCATGCAGCCACTCTCTCATTGATCAAACCTATAATTGCCATACTGTCATTGGTTGAAACTGCTAATTGTGATTGACAGTCAGGATCGGTCTATTTCACAGATCAACACCTTCATAGAGAGTCTGAGTCTGGAAGATAACTGGATGACGGGTGAGGGTGGAGTGTACATGGCGGACATGCTGAAGGAAAATCCCAACATCACTGACATCGTAAGTCTTTGTAGTGCTTCATGTCTGTTTTCGTCTCTCATATTTGCAGGTCCTTGTTACCACGCCCATAAAGACAAACTTGGAAATTTGCATATCTACACAAACAGATTCTGGTACTATCAATCTTGGTAATGCTGTTGTCGTTTTGCACGTTGTACTATGGTTTTACGGCCCTATACCTCCGCTAACATTTTTTCCATTAACTTTGAAAATTACAGCGTAATTTGCATGTTATGATTATCACAACCTATTTTACATAGGCATAATTCATTTTATTTCATGTATGTAGTGCCTGCTTTCCATGATTCGTATGATATATTTATCCAGGTTATTTATTCCATTCCACTATAGAATTGAATCACTTTAACAGATTTATCGAACATAATCTATCAATGTTCATAAGTGCCAGTTTGAAATCAATTATAGCATTTCCTTGTTAGTCATGCAAATAGTGTCCTAGTAATCAATTATGGTTAAAATCATAGCTCATTATGTTCATCTCTATTAAGTCACATGTATCAAATATTACAGTATTAACCACAAAGGACCTGTATCTACATATATATAGCCGGTATAACGGCCCTTTGGTGTAACACACCAGCTTTGCAGGCACGCGGTGCGGCAGCAGCTGGTTATATTATACTGAATGACCTGTCACACCCAACCTTTGCACATCTAACTGTAAGCATTGTTAAAAGCTATCTAGTGATAATCCTCCTACAGTCCAAATGGTGTATCTAATGAAACATGCAAATTTGTCGCACTAATCTGTACCTTATTACTAGCGTGGTATCGTGTGACCCAATCGGTAGGGTGTTTCGCCCAGAACCGAGAGGTCCCGGGTTCGGACCACCACTATGCCCCGATGTTGTGCCCTTGGGAAAGGTACTTTACACGAATTTCCCCACTCCACCCAGGTGTAAATGGGTACCTGACTTCGGTTGGGGAAGGTCGTATTGAGGTCACCTGCTGGCGCCGAATGGCAGCCACCCAGACCCTTGCGACAGTTCCACAAAGTGCAAGTGTGGAGCAAATATGTATCTGTAGTGTATTATGTGATTGTAAAACCTGCAGGAATTCAGAACTGGCTGCCATTGCACGGGTAATTTCTGACCAATAAACCATTATAAACAATAAATAGATAAATAGACACCAGAACACTGCATATAACAGCGTTTCGTTAATCTATGTTCACTCACTAGAGCCTGGCCAATAACAGACTTTGCTCAGAGGGAGCTGAGGCGATGGGAGACATGTTAGTTGAGAACCGGTCTCTCAGGACGATTAATCTGTCAGGTAAGATGATTGGGTAGTCACAGTAATTCACCCTCCTCTAACAGTGCTGAATCCTTGCTCGGCAAACCCTCCCGGCATCAGCTCTGCCCCCCCCCGCCCGATTTGAGGTATTGGTAACGTCCCCACCAAAAAGCTTTCAGCCAATCAGAGGATTGTTACAAGCTCATCATGTGGAAAAACTGCAAAAGTCTTTGGGAAACTATCAGCCAATGAGGTTACGTCTTACATTGTTACTTTTGGTTCAGAAGAACATAACGGCTGTTTGTGCCAAATAAGGCTAGCTCATTACTTATTTATGAGCAACTGTCAGTAACGTCACCAATACCTCAAATCAGTGTTTGCCAAGCGATGAGCCAGCACTGGTAGAGGAGGGTGCAGTAATCAAGCTGACAATATGCACGGTCTCAGTAAACTGAGCTTGTCATCTTTTATTCATTGGAACTTCGAAGACCTCAATGAGTAAGGAGAGGGCAAAAGGAATATTTGTTGTTCCATTGCATCCCTGGCACCTCTAGAGAAATACAGTAAACACTATTATCTAGTAACAACAAAACTAGAAGTATTAATATGAGGATTGTTCTGAAGCATGCTGTAAGGTACTTTTACCTTGTATCATTCCAACGGACTTCAGTCGAAATGGCTGCCTGTACAATTCATTGTCTTGCATGTATATCGATGCAGACATTATTTCATATGCGCGATCATAAAATACAAAATACTGCAATCGCCAGAAGACATGGCTAGTGTTGGTGTGCAGAATGAAAGGCTGTAACATTATAAGACAAAGCTGTCTTTTATGTGAAATATCTTGTAAACTCGTGAGGATGAGCATTCTCATCATTTGAGAGATCATCACTGGGGCATGTTTGTAGAAAATACATATTTTGTTCTAGCTGAAATGTTCTTTCTTTCTTTTGTACAGAGAACAAATTCAGCGACAGGGATGCTATGTTCTTTGCCGGCGCCATGCAGGTACATGCTACCATTGTTTGAATTGATCCAACATGCACATACAGGCAAGCTGAAAATGTGGGGATTCACTCAAGTTTTAAAAGAACATAAAAAGACATTTCCCCGTGGCGCAAGTGGTGACACAACCCCGCTGCTTCGCCATCTGGATCAAATTCCGTAGATCCTAGGGCCCGCATTCGATCCTAGGGGGCGGCTAGAGCTCGGACATGTTGTCAGGAATTGCATTCGTCATTTCGGATGGTGACGTAAAGCCGGCGGCCCCGTGTATGAGGGAGCTTCGGGCGTAAGCCTCAAGCGTCAAACCTCTGCACGTAAAAGAACCCAACACACTTATCGAGAAGAGTAGGGGTGACCCGGTGTGCTTGACCAAAAACGCGAGCGGTGGCGAAGCCGCATTGCACTAACACTAGCTACTTGAAAAAGCATAATGCTTCACCTCAATTGAGGATGACTGCTTTACCTTTTAACCTTTTGAAAAGAACCCCATGAAAGTGTTGCCACATAACAAGAAAAAAGAAGTACACTAACATCGGTAACATCAGAAGATGATTATTACAAATAAAATCTTTATTGACACAACAAAAGTAAAGCGACTTTCGTAAGGTCTACTACATAGATACATACATACAAACCAATAAGTGCATACAAATGTTTACATACAACCATATGGGATAGAGCAACATATTGAAATTAAACGTATGCTTATACATTGCTTGTTCTAATGTCCAAACATTCTTTACATATAAATTGTAACAACAATTGTAACAATATGTTTCACTTTTCCGCACTTTGTCACCAAAATGTGGACTCAACTAGGACCCTTTATGTGTTTGAATAAAGAAAACATTAAAGAATTTTGTAGTTTGACGCGAAGTATTGTAGATTAAAACACAAGATTCAGGGTTGAAAGGAAACAGTTTTTGTAATAGTGCATGATTTTGGCATTCACCAAGGGGCCCACTACCTGCTTTTGATGTTTTCCTGCTCCTTTATCATTCTATATACACCGTATCAAAGGTATTCAAAATTCTGCACGTTAGTCATGTGAATGTCTGACATCAATACGCATCTTTCCTGTCCCTCCTTATCAGAGTAACAGACATCTGGAGGAACTGAACCTGAGTGGAAACGAGTTCTCTGAAGTTGGCGGGGGCTTCATGGGGGCTGGGATAGGTGGGTGTTAACAAAAAACGTGTGGGTGTTGATCAGCACCAAGGACAAAACTGCTAATTTGTGAATATTGTTCAGCACCAAGGGCAAAACTGTTGGTGTGTGTAAATATTGTTTAGCACCAAGGATAAAACTGTTATTGTGTCTGACTGCTGTTCAACACCAAGGACAAAACTGTTCCATTGTGTGAATGTTATTCAGCACCAAGGACAGAACTGTTCCATTATGTGAATTATGTGAATTGCTGTTAATTACCTAGGGCAAATGGGTCCAGTGTGTGAATGTTGTTCAGCACCAAGGACAAAAATGTTACAGTGTGTGAATATTGTTCAGCACCTAGGACAAAACGGGTCCAGTGTATGAATGTTGTTCAGCACCAAGGGCAAAACGGGTCCAATGTGTGAATGCTGTTCAGCACCAAGGGCAAAACTGTTCCATTGTGTGAATGCTGTTCAGCACCTAGGGCAAAACTGTTAAAGTGTGAATATTGTTCAATACCAAGGACAGAACTGGTCCAGAATGTTGTTCAGCACCAAGGGCAAAGCTGTTCATTGTATGAATGTACTTCAGCACCAAGGACAAAACTGTTTCACTGTTTCAATGCTGTTTAACACCAAGGACATAACTGTTACAGTGAGTGAATGCTATTCAGCACCAAGGGCAAAGCTGTCACAGTGTGTGAATGCTGTTCAGCACCAAGGGCAAAACTGTTCCATTGTGTGAATGCTGTTCAGCACCAAGGTGTTAACACCACTTGGTGTTACAAACTGTTAAAGTGTGAATATTGTTCAATACCGAGGACAGAACTGGTCCAGTGTGTGAATGTTGTTCAGCACCAAGGGCAAAAATGTTTCTAAGTGTGAATTACTGTTTAGCACCAAGGGCTAAACTAGTCCATCATGTGAATGTTGTTCAGCACCAAGGACAAAGCTGTTTCACTGTGTGAATGTTGTTCAGCACCAAGGACATAACTGTAACAGTGTGTGGATCTTGTTCAACACCGAGGACAGAATTGTTCCATTGTTTGAGTGCTGTTCAGCACCAAAGACAAAACTGATAGTGTGTGTGATTGTTGTTCAGCACCAGAGACAAAACTGTTCCATTGTATGAATGCTGTTCAGCACATCGCTGTTACATTGTGTCTCCATTTGTTTTAGCCAATAGTTACTGTTTTGCCCTGAAAACCTTTCAAAGTCTGTTTTACCCAGGTGCGAATGACACACTCACTATCCTGAACCTGAGCTGGAACCACCTGCGGCAGAAGGGTGTGTTTGCTCTGTGCCGAGGAATAAGGGTAGGCATTTATGTACCGTTTTATAATCATGGTATTCTATATCAATGCAATGGCCTAGTGGGTAGAGTGTTCGCCTTGCATACAGTAGGCCGTGAGTTCGAACCCCGGCCGGGTCATACCAAAGACTCTAAAAATGGTACATACTGCTTTCTCTGCTAAGCACTTAGCATTTGGGAAAGAGTATGGTAGTTAAACATACACCACTTGCCCCCTGCTGTAGTAACTTGCACAAATAAAGACGTGTGGCCCAGGGCTGCTGGAGCGGAGATGGGCGCCGCCTTATGCACCGTCGGGTGACTTTAACTTAATTCTATATGACCCTTCTTAAAAGATTTCATATGTGGACTGTGCCCAAGTGCTGTACAGTTGCATACATACATGCAATCTTTATTGACACAACAAAAGCACAGCGACTTTCGTAACGTCTTCTACAACTATACATGCAACAAACAATGGGATACAAAAGAATTAACCTAGTGAGTACGTACAAGTATTTGAATAATTCAACATGTCGAGTTTAACATATCACTTACACTACTAGTTCTAAGATCTAAACATTCTTTGATACATTTACCTATTTGTACACAGTAAGTACAGTTGACTCCATACATACAAGTGGAGTTTCACTGCAAATAGACATGATATGAAAAATGGGTATGTTCTTTAAGGTATGATGTCCCCAGTTAAGGGGCATATGAATATTTCTCACAAGAAGGACTTTAGGCCACACAAGTTTGATTTGTTGGTTCACAGATTTTTTTAGAACCAAAGATGAAGCGACAGGGCGAAAAATTGCAATAGGTCTGGGGTAAAGATAGGGGCTTGCATAACATAAATAATAATATGATCATGCAGGTTTGCAGCGTGAAAAAAGCAAAGACTCTATGATAGACAACCAACTCATTGTACAGTAGAACCAGCAAATTAAATTGGTGTGGCTTAATTTCAATTCTAATTTCACGCATCCCTTTCACACCAAAATGGGATGATGTAGTGTCTGTAGGCATACGTATGATATTTTTGATTATGAGCACACAGAGGACCTGTAAAGAAACTATAACAAGATTGGCAACGTAAAAAGACGTTGCCATTGCGACGGTGGTCTCTGTTAATGTTTTCGCTTGTTAGGCCACATGCAAGTTAGTACATCACTTGCATAAATCATATCAGTTGATCACCTTTTCTAATCAAATAACACAAGTTTTCCAATATATGAAAGTTTTTTCTTCACAATAGAAGGATATTTTACTATTTCCTGATAATGTATGTAAATGAGGCCCTCATATGCAAGATTTATGTCTGATAATGGCCACATTTACTTAACTTCCAAATGTTGCAAGAATGAAATCCCCATCATTTACCACCATGGATTTAAGGTATTTTGTCATTAATTATGCAAATTCCTGTACAATTCCTAGAATTCTTGCAAAATGCACACAATTTATATACCATTGGGCTTGCCCCTGAGTCATCACCACAAAATAGTGCCATGTTTTATCATTACAGAGCAACAACACACTGCAGTGGCTTGACGTGTCGTGGAACGGGTTCGATGATGAAGGTGCCTCTGGTCTGGCCACTGTGCTGAAGTACAATGAGGTGCTGACATACCTGGATCTAACCAACAACAGGATCTCAGCCAAAGGCGCCATGAAAATGGCTAAGGCACTGTTTGTCAACAAAACCCTACAGACCCTTAGGGTAAGAAAGTTACTCTCCAAGCAGACGAGTGGGTCCGGCTGTTTTTTGACGTGTTTTGTAGACTATTTTGCCTGGCTTTCTTCTTTGTCATGTTGGTTGGTGAGATAAAATAAAAAGATGACAAAGTAGACAGCCCGACAAAAACGCCTAAAAACACGTCAAAAACCAGCCGGACCCAGTCGTCTGCCTGTAGAGTAGAAAATGATTCAATCGTACGATCGTGCCAAACTGCTGTATGGGATTTTAATGTCAAACCTAGGCTGTACAGCTGTCGGCAATGCAAACCCTAGCGGGGTATGTTGCAAAGTGTAGGCGATATATTCATACATACAGAACTACTTTATCATTTTAGTACCATATTCGTTGATGCTGCAAATGTGCTAGATGCATAATCTACAGTTACAAATAAGGCAATGGGGGATGGCAGCCCTTTACGTACTGTAAATGTAGCCTCCGTTGCAGTCCTTTTCCCCGCAGCGTGTTTTTTTTTTTTCAATTTTTTTTTTTGGGGGGGGGGGCGCCACGTATCTGCTTGGGATCCCGTATCCGCCGTGCCTCTGTGTCCGCTATAGACACAGGGTCTATAGCGGACACAGAGGCACGGCGGATACGGGATCCCAAGCAGATACGTGGCGCCCCCCCCCCCAAAAAAAAAAATTGAAAAAAAAAAACACGCTGCGGGGAAAAGGACTGCAACGGAGGCTACTGTAAATGCAGAAATGTTCGCAGTGGTTTTATGTTCACGGTTTTCGCCGTGAACTTTCAGCGCGAACTTAAAACCACCGCGAAACCTTTTTGCCTACCTACATGACTGTAGTGTACTATTGTTTCAAACACGTACTTAAAACCACTGCGAACACTCCATTTTCTCCCTACCGCAAAATAAAACCCCTGCAAAAATGCATTTACAGTATTTAAAAAAAACAGACACAACACCTGATATTCTAATTTTTAACTATGACCCATTTCAGCTTGGGAAGAATCCTATCGGGATGGATGGGTCACTGCAGCTGCTGAAGGCTGTCAGAGGCAACGAGCAGTCTGGTATGCACGTGCTGGATCTCACGGTGAGGATAGATACAATGTGCAAGTGAGAGATCATATCTCTGTCTAAGCTACCTGCATACTAGTACTAAATATCATGGAAATCCGTCATTCCTCTGTTCAGTCATTCTCCTTGGTAGATTTTGACAAAAATGCCCATCCAGAAGTTGTCAAGTTATGTTGACTACAAAATACGGAAACATAAACACAAGCTTGAATGATACAAAGAATCAAACAATAACCATATACGAAATTGCATGGAGCAAGACAATTGTACAAAGTTGGTTTTGGTGTAATGATGTTCCTCCCTGTGTGTCTGTTAGGATGTCTTGTTGAGTCAGGAGTTCCTGGACCTGTACACTGTTGTCCGACAGGAACGGCCACACTTCAGTGTAACGCATGGAGGGGTGGGGCAGGACCTCGGCTGGGTAGTAGGTGACATAAAGGTAGGACTCTCTAATTGGTCAGACCTTACATGATTGGCTGCCTCAGCCATTAAATGATTGGCTGACTCAGCCCTTACATGATTGGCTAACTCAGCCCTTACATGATTGGCTGACTCAGCCATTACATGATTAGCCGACTCAGCCCTTACATGATTGGCTGACTCAGCCCTTACATGATTGGCTGACTCAGCCATTACATGACTGGCTGACTCAGCCATTACATGATTGGCTGAGTATGCAGGACTGGCCAATCCTAACAAACTTGGAGAATAAACTTATTTTCGTGGTAGGGTTTGAGTTCGCGTTTGAAACAATAGTATCGCTTACAGTCCCACAATGGAACGGCTTTCTGAGAACTTAAATCCACCACAAACATTTCTGCATTTACAGTAGGCATGTCAATATCACAGTGACAGGCAAGGTTTCTCTGTATGCTTCATGTTTGGATGGCTATAGTTGGCTGCCAATGACTGTGGCAGATGACCATGTTACATTCTTTCAGACATATCCCGTTTTAATGTGGGGTCGTGTGGCGTAACGGCAGGGTTTTTGGCCCAGAACCCAGCGGTTCCAGGTTCGAATCCCCTGACAACACCGATCTTGTGCCCTTGGGAAAAAGGCACTTTACACGACTTTCCTCACTCCGCCCAAGTGTAAAACGGGTATATTATACTTGGGTATAATATACAATAGCTGCCTGTGTCTCACGTGTATTACACTGTTGCAATTCTAATAAAATCAACACAAAAAAAGTAAATAAAAAAAAGTAAACTGAAGCTAACTACAAAGCTGATACACAGTATTAGAATCTTGTTCCTGAAACCGCACCTTCCTTCCACCCTCGCAGAAATTGCGGCGAGACCCGATGCAGGTCTTCCAGGACTACATCTGGCAGAACCACACACGAGTCATCACTGTGTTCCAGAGCTTTAACAGGGAGGACGGGGATAAAGTCACAAGGGAAGCCTTTAAAAGGGGCATAAAGGTCAGGGCATGGTGGATAAAGCATCATCATCAGGCCACACCAATTCAATTTGTTGCTTCTCGGATTTTTTCAGAAAAAATTGGAGCGACAGGGAAAAAGATACAATTTTTTGCAATAGTCTGGGGTGAAGATAAAGGTTCACATAACATGAAGAATAAGAAGATTATTCAAGTTTCATCTTTGTATGGCTCATTTTATGCAATGCACCCCTTTCTTTGATCTTAAGTACTATAATTTCAGTAACAAATTACCTTTGGCCATGTAATATATGGATTGATATTGAGGAATAGTTTTGATAAATGAAAAATTGTAATTTATGATGAAAGGTGACTTTTTAGGTAATGTATTTTGGTGGCTATTGAGTTTTACAACTGAACAAATAGTAAAATCGTGAGTAAAAAATTGTGAATGGGAATAGCAGACTTCTATCTCAAATTCCTCTTCAGTTATTAGTTACATATGTTATCTGAATTAGAGACACGGTTTTTAAACACTAAAGAAAAATATTGTAGATGTTTGGAGGTGTGTGTGATTGATTGAAACTTTGGTCAGATATGTGTTCTGGAAATTTTGTACAAATCACCTTGTTGTAGGCCGTACACATGAGGCCAGCAATCGTGGTCCTAACAAAAAAAACAGCTCTTAGGAAATTTGGAAGATTTCAGTGGTTCTAAACAAGCCCTGTGTGTTTCAGGGGGCCAAAATACCGCTGTCACCGTATGAAATCGAACACATGCTGGATAAGCTGGATTCTGATGGGGATGGCATGATCAGCTACGGGTACGTATCCTACTTTATGTCATACCTGGGCCGCGAAAACGTTCGATACGGGTGTTCCGCATCGGGTGATAATTTTACGTATCACTCTACTTGTATCACATGGGCTTCCATAGACTATTTCGAATGTATTTAGAGTGCGCCGGTTGCGCCGCTGTCGAAAATTCGAATACTGGATTTTTTTTTGTTCGGGGACACAAAACTCTCAACTTCAGGCGCATTTCGCATTGAATGTGTTTTTTTTCGGGTGGGTATGACATAAATAAATGCAACATGGTGTATTTCGTATCACCCTCGGTCCCAGCCCTCCCGCGGATCGGATCCTACCCGCAGTCGGGCTGATACCTCGGGTGATAAGGAATACCCCGTGTTGTATTCTATATGAACCAAATGAATGATTCCGCATGCTATTCAATAAGGAGTTTCAAGACCTTGGAAAAATTACAATGATAAGGTTACATATAAAAGTCGTTCTGGGCATGGCCATAAATAGCTGGCTCTAGTAGCTGACATATACATGTATGTCGTTCAAGGGTCATTTTTGTGTTATCTTTCATAACTAATGCTGTATATTGTAACCATGATATGTCTTTTTTTGTTCATGTATATGTTTGCTGTGAACAAACTAGAGTTTCAGGGTTGTCTCGTCAACTCAGTGGTTCATTCACATATCTCCTTTTGTTTACCAGTTATTATCAGATGTATAATGTTACATTTTAGGAGTGGCGGACAGAATCCTTAGTCTTATTTCTTTGTGACTGCAGTGATGTCATGGCTGGTCAGAAGGAGTTGTTTAAGAAGAAGCGAGAAGAGGAGTGGAAGAAGTACACTGAGGTGTTGGAGGAGCGCAGGCGCAGAAGACAAGTCAAGGAGAAGTTGGAGGGTGCCATGGACGTGCTAGACAAGGAACCCAGGACTGCAGAGGCCTGGATCAGGGTAAGACATGCTGGGACCATGTTAACCTGGAAACCCTACCATCGGGAGCTCCCCGTATCTCTAGGGGCGCTGGGAGTGATGCCCGTCCGCCCAGACAACTTAGCCCACTAGGGGGTGGGTTTACGCACTTGGCTTTAATTACATGTAGCTCGCCCCCTACGGTGACGGCGAAACTCTCTATGGCAGCTAAGTAGACAGGCTGCAAAATTCTATCTGGCAGCATAAGTAGACAGGCTGACAGAAACGACTCAATATAGCAGACTGGGCCCGGTAAAACACCCCTAGAGACTGGGTCCAGGCTAGGACCATGTAGAAGCATTTAGGGATAGGGCTGTGAACCTACAAATTTTTCAGGTACAGCGTTTTAGGTACAGGCCTACGTCCGGACGTGAATAAGTTTGGCCAATCATCTGTAATAATAATAATATAATAATAATGAGAGTTTTATTCATTGAACACCTTGCAGCCTGGGGGCTGAATTACATGTTCATTACAAATTACAAATTACACATGATAAAATACTTAAGGCTTTAAAATCATACAATGGTTACATTAAAAGGTTGCGTACCGGACTAAGACTAAACTGCACGTATTAGCAAGTAACATATGAAACGGTGGATCAATTAACTGCCTGGGTTACACTGGGCCCTTGTACTGGAATTACAATGAGGTATTCAGAAGATGGACAAGGTAAGGGATTGGGCTACCGGAATATCGTGCAGTGCGGACTGGCAACTGGTCAAGTTGTGACATGGAGCACACTGTCTTTTTTTAGTGGTAAATACTAAATTGTCATCTTTGCATAAGGATTTACATATTATTCTACTCTAAAAAAAAAGAATTTTCAAGTTTTCTTGACTCTCAAGTGAAAGATTATCAAAATGTCATCTCTGACAGAATTTACCTATCTTAAGTCTAAAAAGATGGTGCCCACTAGTGTTTTAGCTTGTTCAGGTTCATGTACACTAAAGTTTTGATGTTCAGGGCCGTCCTGTACCTAAACAATTTTACACGTACAGGGTTTAGGTACTCAGCCCTGCTTCCATGCCTTCCTCTATACTCAAAACCGGTATGAGGAAGAACAGAAATTCAACCTTACTGTAAGGCCACACATATCTCATCTAATGGACAACATCCACGGATAACATATCTCTTATATCCTACCGGTTTTCAACTTGGAATAATAAAGTTACCTGTTTATAATTTACATATTTGATATGAATTTTGCTTACCTACGGTATATCTTATATTACTTCCTTATTTTTGGCTTTGTTTCAGTGTTTGATTGACTGTATCTGTTTGATTGTATCTTGTTATATCATTTGCTTCGATGATGACACTAACATAAGCCACCAGCTTGAGTATGTCGTCTTCAAGTCCTGTAATTAAATGTCATTTAACAAAAAAAAAAACGTGGTTCTGCATTGCTAAGGCCCATATCACCTAAACATGTTGAACTCTAAATAACGAGCAAATGTTTGATGTTGATTACTGCAGGCCCTCCATCGCATGAAGGTGAAGCAGACTCCGTCACGATCCAGTACAAGATCCGGATCCCGGCTGGGCCTAAGCAGACCTGCCAGCAGGGCGAGCTCTACACAGCCTGGAACAGCGGAGGGGACCCCACGGGAACCACTGGAGAGGGCCCCACAGTTGATGAGTGTTGTAGGCAGTGTCTGGAAGAGGGCACATCGAAATGAGAGGTCGTCGACGGCATCGCCAGTCAGCGACCAACCTCGCCCCATGCTCAGCAGGGCTGGGAGCGCCGCAAGCAGAGCAGGCGCTGATCCGCGGACATGATCCACGACAGATGGGAGAGGACACCCTCCTCAGCAGGCCCGACTCGCTCGATACGTTACATGTACCTCCCGCATCGGCTCTGCTATTCCAAGCCGGTATTCTGGCTTCTGGCGACGTTACTGACAGTTGCTCATGAATAATTAATGAATTAGCCTTATTTGGCACAAACAGCAGTTATTTTGTTCTTAACCCAAAGTAGCAATGTAAGACATAACCTGATTAGCTCAGATAGCTTCCCAGTGACCTTTGCGGTTTTGCACAAGATGAGCTTGTGCAAAGGCTGAAAGCTGTTTTGGTGGTGACGTCGCCAGAAGCCAGAATACCGGCTTGAAATAGCAGGGCCGATGCATGAGGTAACGTACCGAGCGAGTCGGGCCTGCTGAGGAGGGTGGGGGAGGACAGCAAGATTGACAGATACGCATGGTCGTACATTAACTGTAAGGACGAACTGCAGATGTAGGAGGGACTGCACCGAGAAGTGACAAAGATTCTATTGGGTAACGTCAACCCTACTACTGCACCTGAGCAAAATTCCTAAGTTTGAAGAAATTCACGCTGAAGAAATTAAGGTTGAGGTAATGAAGGTATTCAGAAAGACTGAATGCAGCTGCAGGACGTTTCCACGACTGCAGATGCAGAAACCTGTGGATGACGATGCATGTAAATTTGCAAAATCGTCACCTACATGTACATTTGTCCTTCCTTCCTATCAACAAAATACAAATCATACAAGATTAACTGCAAGCAGCTGAACATACCAGCACGCATTTGAGAGATCTGCAAACGAATTTGGTTTCACCAGCATTAACTCATAACCCCATTTTACAAATGGTAAAGGACGTACGAGTAAAACGGTGCTAACAGGTGACCATCAGAACAGAAGGCACACATAGGACTGCTTTGGGAGAATTTTAAGTAACAATATCCGATCTAGAGCGGAAGCGTGCTTAATGTTTAATGAGGATATTCAGAATGTCTTCTCAATATGTAATCATCATGGTGCACCTTTGCATTTATTTTCACCCCAACCAATCGCTCGCTTTGAAACTCAGATTCGAATCAGCAATGACCCGACAAATTGCTTCGGAGTTTGCTTTAATGACAAAATCTGGCAAAACAAACTCGCCAGTGAGATACTGGAAGGTGTAAGCTTTTAAAAGATGTTTTCAGATTGACAATTTTGGCACTCTGGAAATGATAGAATCTGACCGCGATTTAACGTTTAAAGAAAAGTAGTAGAAACTATTTTTTTTCAAAACATAAGTTCCAAAGTGCCAAAATTGTCAATCTGAAAACATCTTTTAAAAGCTGACACCTTCCAGCATCTCATTGGCGAGTTTTTTTTTGTCAGATTAAGTTGTTTGGTCGGGGTGATTTTGTGACTGATAAAATTCCAGCTTGAAATTTACTGATCAACAAAAGGTGCCTTAGAACATCATGAAAGTGGTAAGTGGTAACTGTACCATATGTGGTATTGCACTTCAATGAAATCTGCCAGCTTTATAGTAAATATTGTTTAATATATAAGATGATACTGGTCTGATAAAGTGATTGTTCAAGCAAATTGGCGAACACTTTTTGACAACATGCTTTGAGTGTTGGTAGGTCAAAATATGCAAGTGTTCTACAAGAGTCAGCAGAATATGGAGGTGAATAAAAGAATTTATTGTACAAACTTAGTGACTGGAATCAGACAGAAAATAATTTGCTAGACAAATGACACCATCCTTAGTGTAGGGTACTTGTTCACCATAAGTCACCTCTTTCTTGCAACTACATTGTTTATATTTTCTTCATCCCCAAGATGAAAAATCATTCTAGTTTTAATATTCATTCTGAGGACTACTCCTATAAAATAAATCAAGAAAATCTGCATCAAACTGTGGGCAAATGTAAAACTGAGATAAAAGTAACCTTTCAAAACATTAATTTCATATATTAACAATACATTTGATACTAACATTGGTTTTGTGCAGTCATCGTGAAAAAGTTTAAACATTTGGAATAAAACATGATGCACTTTGCAGCAAGTTCACATTGATATACAAATCACATACTTCAAAACAACTGGGCAATGACAATGAGAAACTCCAGTCTTTTCCAGTAGTACATTACTTCTGTAATGAATACAGTAACTGAGAAAGAGCATCTGGATTTTCTGAATCATTGGTATTCCCAAATTACTACAGCTGCTTATAGCTGTCACAATTTTGGAGTGTGTAAATTTTAAAAGGACAGCTCTTTGGAGAAATTAGGCTGTCTCTTTGTCCGTGCACGTCTGTGACAGCAACCGTACTTATTTTAATAATAAATTATTCTGCTGCTAAAATTGTTTCAGGGAGACCCACATCACAATTAAATCCAAGGAAAATTTCATCTTACTCATAAACTAGCAAAACTCATGTTGAATCAGTCCATGGTAAATATTCTGGAGGAGATGTCGTCAATGATCCAGTCCATGCCCTGTAAGAGATTCTCCCCTGTCACCGCGCTGCAGCCCTGGATCAGCCAGTGGTGGGTGGTAATGGCATCCAACTCAAGCACCTACAGAGGAGGAAATGACGCACAACAGGGAACATGTCTCTAGGGGAGTTTCTACAGGCTTAGAGAACACATAATAGGGAACATGTCTGTAGGTAGTGGTGCGGATCGAAACGCACGTTCCGGTTCCGGTCCGGACTCGAGTCCAGAGGTTTCGGTTCAGGTCCGGACTTGTAAGGTCCGGTCCGGCACCAAACATTGCCGTCACATTATGTGACTGATGCTGTTACCATTGTTAATCCCCCTAAATTCTCTAAACTAGGGAAAGATTCACACAAACACACGTCTGCAGTCAGAACAACGTGTATATTTATAACAAAAGTACTAGTATGCTCTCTAATCAGCGTGGTGACCTACATGTCGGGTTGTTTCTGGTGGCGTCTCAAGAGCCTTGCAATATATTTTGACGCCCCCGGCACACCGGATCATTTTTCTCACATACTGCCGGCATTGTGTTTACCTGACCTGTACCCTGTGACACGCAATGTTCCCGAGCTGCAGGCAAAGGCCGCAAAACAAAGCTTCTTCTCTCTATCTCAGGTCAAACATGGCCGCCACTGGGCCCATTGGGGAAGTCCCCCAACGCATGACATGGCTAAGCCAATCACATCGCTAGGTTCCCTTGACGTCACCCAGATCTCGCGAGGAGTTGTGAGACTTCCTGATTTCGGCAATAGCGGCCATAGCGGCCATATCAGAAGCCAACAACAAATGTTTGCGTCTTTTCCATCGCAAACTTCGTGATTTATAGAAGGTTTTAGAGAGTTAAGGATCAAACAGAGGATGTACATATGTACATAAGTGCTAATTATTTTGACAAGTCCAAAAACCGGTTCTCAGCGTTTCGTTTTTTTTGGACTCGGACCGAAACGTTTTACAAGTCCGGAACCGGTCCGGCCGGACCGATCCGCACCACTATCTGTAGGGGAGTTTCTACAGGCATATGGAACACACAACAGGGAACATGTCTGGAGGGGAGTTTCTACAGGCATACAGAACACACAAGAGGGAACATGTCTGGAGGGGAGTTTCTACAGGCATATAGAACACACAACAGGGAACATGTCTGGAGGGGATTCTAAAGCCATATAGAACACACAACAGGGAACGTGTCTGTAGGGGATTCTAAAGGCATATAGAACACACAACAGGGAACATGTCTGTAGGGGAGTTTCTACAGGCATACAGAACACACAACAGGGAACATGTCTGGAGGGGAGTTTCTACAGGCATATAGAACACACAACAGGGAACATGTCTGGAGGGGATTCTAAAGCCATATAGAACACACAACAGGGAACGTGTCTGTAGGGGATTCTAAAGGCATATAGAACACACAACAGGGAACATGTCTCTAGGGGAGTTTCTATAGGCATAGAGAACACATAATAGGGAAAATGTCTGTAGGGGAGTTTCTACAGGCATATAGAACACACAACAGGGAACATGTCTATGGGAATTTCTACAGGCATATACAATACAGAACACACAGCAGGGAACATGTCTGTAGGGGAGTTTCTACAGGCATATGGAACACACAACAGGGAACATGTCTGTAGGGGAGTTTCTACAGGCATACAGAACACACAACAGGGAACATGTCTGGAGGGGAGTTTCTACAGGCATATAGAACACACAACAGGGAACATGTCTGGAGGGGATTCTAAAGCCATATAGAACACACAACAGGGAACGTGTCTGTAGGGGATTCTAAAGGCATATAGAACACACAACAGGGAACATGTCTGGAGGGGATTCTAAAGCCATATAGAACACACAACAGGGAACATGTCTGTAGGGGATTCTAAAGCCATATAGAACACACAACAGGGAACGTGTCTGTAGGGGATTCTAAAGGCATATAGAACACACAACAGGGAACATGTCTGGAGGGGATTCTAAAGCCATATAGAACACACAACAGGGAACGTGTCTGTAGGGGATTCTAAAGCCATATAGAACACATAACAGGGAACGTGTCTGTAGGGTATTCTAAAGCCATATAGAACACACAACAGGGAACTTGTCTGTAGGGGATTCTAAAGGCATATAGAACACATAACAAGGCACCTACAATGCCAAAAGTATAACCATTGAATGCTTGCAATGATACCAAATGCTAATGACTGTAGTACTTGCAGTACCTCTCTAATCTGCTGGGCGGGAAGGGCACCTGGTAGGTCCTGCTTGTTTGCAAACACGAGAAGGGTGGCACCAGCAAGTCTCTGGAAAAGGAAGCATAAGACGCTAACATTGTAACTGTATGAATAAGGATATTTCCAAAATGAGTCATTGATTATTGATTACATGTGGTGTGTGCTTTATTTCGTTTTCAGTTAAGACATACACATTTTTGAATATCAGTACTTTTCCTGAAAAACACAGTGATGGACACATGGGTGACCTCCTTTGCAAAAATACATGTTTTTGGTTTGACTTTGCCAGAACCTCCCCATTACCTTGCTGTGCCTTGTGCACAGAAATAAGTGACCCACACTGTCCTTGTTTAACATGCAAAAATAATTTTCAGACAATATTTACATTTATGTCATACCTGGGTCATAATGAAATTAGACACGGGCGTTGTGGACTGGTTCGTAACTACGGTATCCCACGGTCTTCGTCTGAGGATACCAAATTTTCTCAACTTCTGGTGCATTTTGCATTGAAAAATGTGTTTTGTCAGACATTATGAGACTACGACATTAAAAAAAATACAAAATGGCGTATTCTGCATCATCCTTCACCTAGCTCTCCTGCAGTTCGGACTGCCCTTCAGCTTTTGGCTGTCGAGCGATCCTACCTGTGATTGTGCTGGTACCCAGGGTGATACAGAATACACCGTCTAGTATTCGCTATTTATGTCAAACCTGGGCCACAAAAACCTTTGCAGGTGTTCTGCATCGTGTGATAATTTTCTACTTTTATTACAGGGGCTTCCATGGAATATTTAGAATGTAATTCGAGTGCGTCGGTTGTACTGCTGTCGAAAATTTTAATACTGGATTCGGGGGTTGGAATCGATGTTGTTACGATTTTTTATTTATTCGAGGACACAGAACTCTCAACTTCAGGTGCATTCCGCATTGAAATGTGCGTTTTTTTGGGTGGGTATGAGTATGACATAAATAAGATACAACACGGTGTATTCCGCATCACCCTCGGTCCCGGCCCTACCGCAGGTTGCATGTCGGGCCGGTACCTCGGGCGATACGGAATACACCGTGTAGTATTCGCTATGTACAATATGTACCTCTTCTAACAGCAGAGCCTGCATCTCTTTTTTGCAGTCATCCAGTCTCCGTTTGTCTGCACTGTCCACCACCCAGATCAGTCCGTCTGTGCTCTCATAGTAGTTCCTCCAGTAGGACCGCAACGACTTCTGCCCTCCCACGTCCCACACGTTCAACTTGAACCTGGAAAGTGAAAATGAAACCTTGGATCAGTTTAGATCACTTACTAGTAACTTCTTAAGAGCTACCATAAGCTTCCAGGGGTGGCGTTGTATGGCAAAGAATATCCAACTGTCAAACAAGGGGACCCGAGTTCAATCCTGGGTTGCCCCCAGACATGTCTGGACATGCGCCCCAACGTTGTGCCCTTGGGGAATTTCCTGACTTCACTCAGGTGTAAATGAGTACCTAGCTTCAATTAGGGACATCCCTCGGATAGGACGTTAAATTGAGGTCCTGTGTTTGAGGAGAGCCACACCTCTCGCATGTAAAAGAACCCACCACACCTTTCGAAAAAGAGTAGGGGCATGCTCCGGTGTGTGATGGTCCAAACCTTACAGTCAGTATATAGGCTACAAAATCTTCAGCAAGTTGAAGTTGGTGGCCTCAAAATTAAAGAAGAAAGAAATAAGAAGGGTCAAGACAGGAAAAACAGACTAAATGGACTGCTACTGCAAGAAATGTTGTCATACCCTCTGTGTTCTAGAGTCTTGATGTTGAATCCTAATGTTGGTGAAATGGTGTTGATGTCCTCTCCGTTAAACTTCTTCAAGATTGTTGTTTTTCCTGCATTATCAAGACCTCTGAGATGATGTTAAGGAACTTAAAAACACGATGACATTGTGACCATGTCAATGCATTTACACATAGTAATTGTAAGGCACCTCTCCCACAGACATAGAATTCTTGAACTTTTACATAATTTATTACCGTAAAAATAAACAGGATCATCCTGTCAATAGTGGAAAAAATTGCACTGTTGACAGGATCATTCTGTCAACAGTAGAAAATTTGCACTGTTGACAGGATCATAGTCATGATCGACGCGTATGTTACTATTGGGTTGACGCGCAAGTAACAGCCGTTTGTTGTCACAACTGCCTCTTTTTGTATGCTGAAAATTGAGTCAGTCAAACCGAGAGCTTGAGAAACGGACCTTACAAAGAATACACCCCGCCTCCTACTGGTCATAACACTGAATCATTGCTATGTTCAATAAACCCCATTGATTCGCTGACAAGCGTGATTTTTGCTTTACATACAGTAGTATGAGTCATTTGTGTAGTTGTTCATCTCAAACATATGGAGGAATAGCTGGTAAACAATTGATTTTTATCAGGAAATTCAGAATTTCAAAATGATCGTCAGCAGTAGAAAAATTTGCACTGCTGGCAGAAAAAAATGTCAACAGTGGAGAAATTTGCACTGTTGACAGGACGATCCTGTCAGCAGTGCAATTTTTTCTGCTGTTGACAGGATCATCTTGTCAGCAGTACAAATTTTTCTACTATTGACAGGATCGTCATGTCAGCAGTGCAATTTTTTCTACTGTCTGCTGACAGGATCATCCTGTCACCAGTGCAATTGTTTCTACTGTTGACAGGACCATCCTGTCAAATTATAGCCACTTCCAACATTCAAACAACGACGTAAATAATGTTACAACAACAACACAAGTTGGTCAACAACTAAAAGATACAACATCAGCAGTCGAACTTCCTTCTCCTTCTGCTTCATCTTCTTCAGGATCGTCAGCAAACCCATTGTGAGCTTTTGGTCGGCTTATACACCAAAATATAGACTGCATAAACCGGTAAAACTAAAATATTCCCGTTACTCACTGACAAATTTAGGTCACCGGTTAGAAATGACTCATTCCAAAATGGCGCTTTGCCGCAAAACGTCAAAAACAAAATCGTATATTACGACATCATTATATTACGACAGTTGTGTCCTATGAACTGTCCATTTCGCGAAAGTAAAGACACAAAAGCAAGAGAATAATGAAAGAAAATAATAAATCTTTATTCATGCTTAAGTATAAAGCCAATGAACATATGCATGATCTATCCTTTAGCAAGAAAAATATTTATCGCAAAAGGGGGAGAGTTGACCTTTGATGACCCTTGATAACCTATGACCTTTCTATCAAACCAAAATGGCAGGGCGGAAGGGGAAAGAGAACGATGGTTGGATCCGCTGGTTTGACGTGTCAGATCCTCAACTACACGAGAAAGGCTACACCATATACAAGGTTACACTGAAAGTGAGATCTAGACCTACTGCGTAAGATCCCTGTGTACAAAAATAATTATAAACATCGCATTTTATTGCTACTTTTGCTAGACACAAAGTTACACTTGCAGTATGTGTTATAATTTACTACAAATATTGATTGAATTATTTATTGACCGAGGATCAACCTGTCAATAACACTATTCTTTGCACATTTGACGGGGTGATCCTGTCAATAAGCATTTTCCTTGCACTATTGACAGGACTACTTATTTGGCTGGAAACCAATCAGAAGCCAAGAAAAACTATAACCAATCAGATTTAGACCACACCTTACATTACTTACATCCTTTGATAGTCCAGTCATCCAATAGATTTTTTTCATAATTGACAGGATCGGCCTTACCCTAACCTCAGCCAGAAAAAATTGAATATTGATTATGACTATTGTTATATTTTAAGACTGATTCATTAGAATAAACCGGTTCACTGTTTGAACTGCGCATGCACGAGGTCAAAGGTGAAGGACCCTGACTTGTAGAGAGTTTTTGTCTAAACTATGCTCGATACGTCATAACATGTTCAGATGTGGCATATTATATGGGAGGGTAACATGTAAAGGTGCGTAGGCACCTGTTTTGCCCTCCCTTTCACATGCATTGTGATGAACCCAAATAAAGATATATTACTCACAGTGCATATGCTCAGTTCAAAATGTGAACCAGGTTATTATTTATGGGCCATGTATGTAGTCAAACTCACTAAAACCCTCTCTAGGATGTTTTGCAATATCGTCTAAAAGTTTCTAGTTTTGGTCTCCAGTTTTGCTCCAATCCTTGCTCAACTCCACATGATTAAGCATGTTGAAACACACCAAGTACTGACTGAGACTCTGCCCAACTTGTCACCCACCTTCAGCATGGTAGCCATGCTGTCAGTGGTTGTTTCGGTGTGAAGTCCCATATGTGCAGGAAGCGCTGATTGGCTGACATTGCTCTAGCCAATAAGACTTTTTGCATGGTCAGTCAGGCCATTTATTTGCATAATCTATGTCTAAGACTCTAATGATATTCATCCTTACTTAACTTTCAAATGCTGAAAGTATAAGATTCCCTGTCTTTTACAGTCTATGGAATTTCTCATTTATTATGCAAATTAGGTATTGATATCAATGATTTATATCTGTCAATGATCCTCTATTTCTGAGTAGCCTGTCACATGGTTAAATAGTCCTGTCATGGAATGCATTGGATTTGTAAAATTTCCTCATTGATTATGCAAATTAGATCCTGATTTGCATTATTATCATCTAATTATTTCAATCATTACTTCAACTTGTACCTACATTGTACATACGAAAACTGTAGCAACCTTGCCGAGTAGCTAATAGGTGTGAGGCTGTGCGCTTACTACATGTACTATATGATGTAGTAGCAATCTTGGTTTCCGACTGGCTGTCCGTAAAATAAAGGTGCCAGTGTTTTTATTTTGTGACTTAAGGCCTACTATCATTTCAACAGCAACCTTCAAACCCCCACAAATCCACCATATCTCCCTGTGCCAAAATTGATTCCTATCGACCTTAAACTTCATAGCTATTTATAGTATCTCCAACTAAAAAAAAATTAAAAACATAGTTGGTCCAAAACACGAGATTGGAAAACTAGACCTTCCACTTGGTACCCCTGGAAAGCTGCCAGGAGGCCCAATATCCAGTTTTTGTCTTGACCTACCTGCATAGAATTATACACAAACAGATCTGATTTGCATAATTGATGAGGAAACTTTATAAACCCAAAGCATTTCATGTGAGGACTATTATTAGTATGTCACATGGTTGACAAATGTAAGTAACCAATTAAGAGACAAATATCGACAGATGCAAATTATGCAAATAAAGACCTGATTTGCATTATAATCAATGAGAAAAAATAATAATTGCATTGACAGTAAATTATATTTCATTTGGAAGTTAAGTAAAGGTGACAGACATGAAAAATGCAAATCACATCATGAGTGATTAGGAAATGCTGCAATAAGCTTCTTTACTCAGATATTCTAAATAAGACTTTGATACTCATCTGGTAGTAACTTTGAACAACTTGTGTTATTTAGGTAGAGAAGTTGATCAACTTATATGATTTATGCAATGGAGGATCTGATTGTGCTGAATGGAAAGTACATTTATAATATGCCACTCGAAAAGCGTAACATTGTTTGACAAATTAAAGGTGAGATTGTACTTGTAGAACACTAGCCTGTCATAACTATTTATTTCCTTCAAAATGCCCAGAAACAAGAAATCAATTTGATGTGGACTAAGCAGGATAAGTGCAAGCAGCAACATTATCAGTATGATTAAGTGGAGAAAACAATGCATTATACCCCAGAAAGCACTCCTGTGAAGGGGTTTCAAATATGCTCCAGTGTATCCTGCTGATTCGAAGTCAAAGGTTTCAAATGTCCATTTCTATTCAGAAGATCAATGCAGGGGTGGCTAACGGCTGGATGAATGAGAATGTTTGCAACTTGAATCTAAGCTATGTACTGTATGTCTTGATTGCTGTAAATTGTATTCTTGGCCTGACTGTACTTACTTTTTACATACTTTTAACAAAAGAGTGCTCCTTAATATGCCTGACTCCATTTGCAATTTGAATATGAAAATTATTTCTCTTACTAATTTATCAGGAACCCTAGAATGTTTTTACCTTTGCCAAGATGGTTATGTTTAAGGTGCCGCTTGTGTTTTTGTGTGTCTGTCGACAGCAGACATGTAGCTCGAGAAGCTGTAGATTAATTTTTATATCAAAAACTTAATCTAAGGGGAACTTCCATTCTTGTTTCAATATTGATTTTTCAAATTTGTTAAAAATACCCCTGTCACTGAGATGGAACGATCTACAGTGTCAGATTACTGCTTATCCTAAATCAATAATGCTTGACCCCCCAGCTGCTCAAATGGACTGACCCAACAGCTGTATGCCCCATTTCAGTCTCCACATCAACATCCTGCTGTGGAACATTCCATAGAGTCTGAGGACAAGTTTGCCCCTGTGGGTCAACTCTCCTTCCTGATAAGTTTGTCTGAATGTTGTGGAAGTGTTGCCAGCTGTGGTAATGTGCACCAGAACTACTAGGGGAGACCTTCAGTGCCAAAGAGGTCATCATCAGTCTGCTTGGGACATTTGTACTGGAATGCAGCTTGGAAAATGATTTGCATAGCCCAAGGTTCTAAACAGTTTGTGCTTTCTCCTTTCAGACGTTTCCCCGGGGAAAAGCAGATGCAGACTCAGAGGTAAGTTTGGCAGTAGAGTTGATATACAGCAGCTTATTGAAGTGTTTTTGTTCTGTACTAAAGGTATGGGTCATATGGTTAAGAGTCTCTCTTTGACAATCTTGCAGTATTGAAAGCCAGTTTGTCATTTATACAGTATCTTGAGAATGTTCGGAAACCTAGTCAGTCTCTGCAACACCTTTCCTTTTTAAGTTCACAAAATATACAATCAAGCAATTCTCTTCTAGATGCCAGAGAAATTTTTCTGTATGAATTCGAAAAGGCTTTTTTAAGTACTGTAATTCTTGTTTCTTTCACTGTAACTTTATGTTCACTGTATTCACGGTCACCTCTGTATCGTGAACTTATCATCACCGTGAAAAACCTTTTGTGATTATCTATGATTCCCTAACTCATCCGTTCCGTGAAGTTAAAGTTCAGTGAAAATGTCAATTTTCCTTTCACCGTGAAATTTTGCTACCGTGAAGATAAAGTAAATTACAGTATATTGGACCTCTGCAGGAGACAATTTTATACTATGCACAAAACATTAGACAATGCTGCAGTTTTTTTCAGGAATTTTGTAGTTTGTACCCTTCTTTCAAACATCTGTTCTTCATCATGTTTCTCTTTTGCACCCTTCTATACTTTTCAGTGTGTTGCTCTTACTAGTCTTAGCTTGTTCTAGTTACGCGTAGGAAAATTAATGTTCTGTTTCTGATAATATGTTTTTTTAAAAAGTAGAGTCGGTAAGCAGTGATGTCTTATACCCTTACAGTTAGATATTAGATTAGAAGACGAAATATATTTGAAAGTGGTATCAGATACACTGAGTAATGGCACCTTCCATTCTTATAACTTTGCACCCCCCTTATACACCCGGTCTTATGTTACAAAGTGAAATCATGTTAGTGGACATTAAAGGGATGTATTGTAATCGGAACATAAAACAAAATTCAACTTTTGGATTATTTTTCTACATCATAAGTTGAATCTACCTTATTACACTGCACAGCGATATTCATCACGCATGAATGCAACTTTGTAGTGTCATGCAAATGTCTCGAAAAAATTATATACGCAATTCCCACCGCTGCTTGAGTTGTCCGACAGTTTGTCCAACATTCCAGCGAACCACTGAACACGCGATCGAACGTGTGAAGTTCTGAAGTTAGTTCGCTTGTGGAAATTTTCCTGTGACGCTCAATCTTTGCTAACTCTTAGCATTCTACAGCTGGCTTATTTGCATATTTTTTCTGGGGGGGGGGGCATAAATAATATGCAAATAAGCTAGATTTTGCATGTTTTAGTCGTTTATCAATGTGACAAAATAACGGAAATATGGTGGAAATAAATTACAAATAAGTTACAAATATATGAATCTGAATGTAGCTTTTTCAAATTATGAGTATTTGTACTTTTTGCCTACCAAATTCTACAATACATGGTACGTCCCTTTAAGTATGTGATGTTCTTTTGTTATTCCAATTACTAGTATGGTTGGACTCACTACATGTATGTATTGTTCCTATCCTGTTCTGCACACTAAATCACTTTCTTCTAAATCTCCTCGCACCTCCAGCCCACAGAGATACTGAGACAGAGCAAACAGGTTAGCACAAATTAGGGAAAAACAACCGTGTACACTTACAAAATGTTGTGATCTTTTTTTAAATGTCATTTTGCTATTTTATACATGATTGTGTAGTATAGCGCGACTTTGTATTGTCATCTGTCTGCATCTGTCTGTCTTATTCTAGTGACCATATTCTCTAGAAATTGCGATAAAGGAGATATTCAGAAAAAGATTAACTCTTAATATATTGTCATGTATTGTACATATCTGTATTGTTATCTGTCTGCATCTGTCTGTCTTATTCTAGTGACCATATTCTCTAAAAATTATGATAAAGGAGAAATTCAGAAAAAGATTCACTCTTAATGATTCGTTGCCTTTTACTGTATTATACATGTAGGTGTGGGGTAACTTAGAGTGATTTAGATAAAAGTGCAGCAATCATAAGATACATTGTAAATTGATTTTCATATTTTACATATTGGAATTCTATAGAGTGACATGCAACATTGTATAGTCTGCTTAAATGGCATCTTCTCTTAAACTAAAGGAGAATATGCTCCCGATCTTACATGTAGAATTTAACCACCGTAAAACGTTTAACACAATATTGCTCTCCAATATCAAGGCTGGTTAAACTCTAGATCTGTGATTGCACTTAATCCCATTGTCTACTGTATGTCTTCAGGTAGTTGTTTGGAAGAGATATAATGACTTTAAGAAGCTCCACAAGGCTCTATTTGCAAGATACAAACACCTGGCCAGATCTGAGCCCTTCCCAACATTTGCAAAGGCTAAGATATTCGGTGAGTACAAGTAGTTATGACCTTAGCTTTATGGCAATGTATATAAACTAGATTAACATGTGCATGTACATGTATGTTAAGATGATATCTATTTCAAAATTTTTGTTTAAGTCTTAGGATTAAGTACTGTAAATGCATAAAGTTCGCATGGTTTTTATTTCACGGTAGTGAGAAAATGGAGTGTTCGCGGTGGTTTTAAATTCGCTTTTGAAACAATAGTGGCGCTACAGTCATAGGTGGGAAAAAAGTTTCACAGTGGTTTTAAGTTCGCACTGAAAGTTCACGGCGAAAACCACGAACATAAAACCACCGCGAACATTTCTGCATTTACAGTAGTTTTGAAAATTAAACTTTCTAAAACTAAGTTGGTGTTTGGCCTATGATAAATGTTTCTAAGATAGCTTTGCCTGTAGAAAGTTACCACAATAAGCGATATAGTACCTGATTCCTTGATGACTAATAAGCAAATGAAATAAAACTGAAAAAAACATTTATTCTTTCAGTCTTAAATCCTTTTTCGGCTGTTTCTCCCCCAGGTCGGTTTGATGAAGCGGTGGTTGAAGAGCGGAGACAGAGTGCACTCCAGTTGTTAGAATTTGTAGGGAAGATCCCGTACCTTGCCGCCAGCAGCATTTTACAGACATTCTTTGAGGTAAGGGAGTCATTTAAAGAGAGTAGGGTTGACGTTTAAGGTTTGCCGGACACTGCCTTAGAAACAACAGGGAAATAGTCTCGGACTTAGTGTTATGGACCCCAGCACATGGGAAAAGAAGACAGGGAAGACCACCCTTAACATACATAGATGTCCTTAAAAGAGACACTGGCATACAAACTGATGGCATGGGGAAGGCTATGCAGGACAGGAGCTTCTGGGCGGCTACAGTGGTTCGGGTGATCGATGAAGGAGACTGGCACCCGACATAAGTCAAGTAAGTCAAGGGTAGCCGAGGTGATAAAGAGAAATAGAGAACTTAGTACATGTACTTGGTTTAACTATAAGGAAACAAAAATGACAGTAATGTCACAATAAGACAAGGAGAAAGGTCATGTTGTCCTGAAGTAAGCATGTCCCCACTGCTTCGCCATCTGGATTATGTTAAACTCATAAATTTACATTCGAAGTTAGGTATTAGTACATGCATACTTATTCTGGATCTACAGTTTGTGTCTTTGGCTGTATGATTGAAAATCAAAGTTAAAAAGCTCATCTGCTGACCCTTTGATTATTTACCCTTGGACCCTGCCTCCTCTCCTTTATTTATAATCACTCTACCCTTCAAATTGGACATTAGATCATCCATCCTGACTTGCTACACGTAGCTTATGTTGATGTTTTGGCAAAAATATAGGGAACACTCATCACAGATCCTAGGGCCCGAGTTCGATCCTAGGCTAGGGGTCGACTCCAGCTCGGACATGTTGTAAGGGATTGCATTCATCATTTCGGATGATGACGTAAAGCCGGCGGCTCTGTGTACGAGGGAGCTTCAGGCATAAGCCTCAAACGTCAAACCCCTGCACTTAAAAGAACCAACACACTTATCGAGAAGAGAAGGGGTGACCTGGTGTGCTTGGCCAAAAACGCGAGCCCTAACGAAGCCGCATTGCACTACTAGCTAACGAAAAAGCGTCATGCTTCGTTCTCCTAGACATGTAGTTGACGATGTCCTCTACAAAAGAAGGACGTCCAAGGACACAAAGTGCCTGTGTGGAACACTATGTTTAATATTTGTTTCTGCCATACATTTGCATAATCAGGGAGGTTTGCAGGTGGATCCGGAGGGGGAGCAGCAGGTGCTGAGAGAAGCTGTCCTCCAGCCCGATGTGGTCTCCGCAGTCCCAGCAGATGTGGACGAAACAGAAGAAGACAACAGGGAGTCCCCTCAGCAGGAGTCCGAGGGAATCAAGGAGCCGAGTTTAGGTTCGTTTTAGTCTTCATGTCTTGGTAGCGTGGCATGGCCAAGAGTTTGACAGGTCATGAGTTTGACTCCCGTCATTCCACCAGGTACTCTCAAGAACGACCTAAAAAAAAAGGTGAATTCTAACCCTCGTCGTGTTTTTTCCACAATTTGTTTCATTAATTTGATTTCTTAATCAGGTCATTGGCCCTTGACTTTCTCTGCGCTGCTGTGGCATTGTGACTTCCGCATTTGGTGTGTTTCGCTGCGGTGTGATGCGTTCAGCTGAAAGATACCCACAATCCGTACACATACGGGACCCACATACAGGCTCTGTCATGTGCAACCCATATATATATATATATATATATATATATATATATATATATATATATATATATATATATATGGGTTCCAAAGGACAAGGGTTAAGAGTTCTATCAATGTAGCATCAGTAATCGTGGCGGCGCAGTGGCAGGGTGTTTGGCCCCAGAACCTAGAGGTACAGAGTTTCGAATCTGGGGTTCCCTGATTTGTCCTGTTTACGTTGTGCCCTTAGAAAAGGCACTTTACATGACTTTCCTCACTTCACTCAGGTGTAAATGAGTACCTAGCTTCGGTTAGGGACGTCCCTCGGATAGGACGTTAAATGGAGGTCCCATGTTTGAGGAGAGCCACACCTCGAGCACGTTAAAGAACTCACCGCACTTATCGAAAAAAGTAGGGGTCCTTCCCGGTGCGAGTGGTTCAAAACTACAGTCCTTTGGCCGCACATGGGGCAATTGTCGTATTGAGGTCACCTGAGTTAGCGCCGAATGGCAGCCACTCCAGACCCTTGCGATCTAGCCCCGCCAAGTGTGCACTCCTCACAATTCAGCCCCTGGCTGCAAGAGAGAGTAGTCGGCCTACCCAATAATGATAAAAAATAATCCCCGAGGTATGCACACTTCGGATATCCAGGTGTTCAAGACATTCTTGAAAAGGCCTCAAAAACACCATTAGTTTTAGGTGGCAGTATTAGGGTACCCAGCAGAACAATGAGGGTTGACGTTACCTACATGTGTTTTTAACCTTCTCCCTGCTGCCTAACTATGTAACCAGTAGGAAATCTGGTTCCAAACAGCTACTTCAGGGTGCTAAAGGTTAAAAGATCCCCTCCTTGGATATAGTTGAACTTAGGACCATACTAGCATGTGTTATTTTCATTTGCACAAGTAGAAAGAAAGGTGATAGTTTTATATAGCACCGCTACCGGTACATGTATATGTTTTTCTTTATGTTAGGCCACATCATTTTGATTTCTTGGTTAACGGAATTTTTAAAAAAAGTACTAGATTGGAAAATCAGTTACAGGAAAACAGAATCTCAGAGGAAAGTTTGTACTTTTGTGCACACAGTTTCAGGGAGTGAACAGGGTCAGGGGCAAGTTTTCACCCCAGCCTTCTGTTTTCATTATTTTTTTTTGCCAAAATAAAATCTGTTAACCAAGAAATTAGATTGATGTGGCCTTAATTACTTTATCAATAGAACGCTGAAGCTAAGAGAACGTTGTTCTTCCCTTGTACAGGTGGTGTGTGGTTACACAAGACTGCTGATGACAACATCAGTCTACACTCGGATGACATGACCTGTAGCGACGACGATGCAACAACTTTCACAGACGATTCCATGCCCAACACCCCGCTGCCGTCACAGGAAGAAATGTCTTTCTTCGACCCTCTTAACAAAAAAGGTACCAATAATATACTTTATGTCATACCTGGTCCGCCAAAACTTTCGATACAGGTGTTCCGCATCGTGCAATAATTTACCGTATCACACAGGGTTCTACTTTTATCACACAGGCTTCCATAGAATATTTAGAATGCATTTCGAGTGCGCCGCGGTCAAAAATTTGAATACTGGATCCGGTTGTTGGACTTGCGGCTGTTACAATTTTTTGTTTGAGGACACCAACTTTTCTCCACTTCTGGCGCATTTCGCATTGAATCGTGTGTTTTCAAGGTGGTTGTGACATAAATAAAGATACAACACGGTGTATTCTGCATCACCCTTGGTCCCAGCCCTCCCACGGGTCGCATCGCCCTGGCCTGTACTTCTGGTTCCACGGAAAACACCTTGTTGTAATCTATATGTACGGAAGCAATGCCTCACTGTTTGGGATCTGCAAGTTTTGAAAATTTGAGGTAATTTTTGTGACCAATTTTTGTTAGCAAAATACAATAGCCTGATGACCTTGCTAGTTACAGTGCTGTTCTTTGGATCACATGTTTTCCATGGAAAGAATTTTCAATTTTTCTTTTTATTCATTCTCGAAAGTCTTGATACAAGAAAATTTGTCTACGAGTTAAGAAAATCAAGACAAACTAGAAAAACGAGGAAAAAAAATGGTCGGAAGGAGCTATCTACCACTCAAGAATCACAACCATAGCATGTCCAGAACACGAGATATCAAAACAGGAGGTTATGCTGCAGTACCTTAGAAAGTTGCTAGGGGGCTCAAAATCTAATCATTTCTAGCTCTCATCAAGACCTACCCACTCGAGTTATGCTGGTCTTCTACATACACACATACAAACGCTACCAAAAATATAACCTTCTTAGCGTAACTGTCACTGAGTTGAATGCCAGCTAACTGTCCTGTTGTCCCAGATCTGCTGGCTCTGCCTGAGGAGGAGGAGGTGGAAGGGGAGGGAACACTGCGGCGCAGCAACAGTTGGCTGCTGAGGGCCATGGACGAGTGCACGGAGCTGGCCTCAGGGAGTAGTGCAGAGGACGGAGGTAAGCACTCAAAGTCTCAATAGAAATCACTGGGTCGTGTTCCGTAACGACAGGGTTTTTGGTCCAGAACCCAGCGGTCCCGGGTTCGAATCCCCTGATGCCACCGATATTGTGCCCTTGGGAAAAGGCACTTTTCTCACTCCACCCAAGTGTAAAAACGGGTATATATATGTTTGGGTCACAACACCAGCAATAGCTTCCTGTGTCCCATTTGTATTGCACTGTTGCAATTCTATAAAAAAATATTTGAATAATAGGAATCACTGAGGGGAGGGGTATGCCTGCAGGTTTTGGTCAGATAGGACTGCTGTACAGCCTTAGATGCCATTGTTGAGGGCTTTGAGTCGGGTATGTTGATATGAATGAAATGGGTGTAAGTATTAGTATTATGCAATGTCAATCTGTGTTTTGATAATAAGTAATATTGCCCCAGTTAGGTGAAGTTTTTCTTATCTGTTTGTTTGCCTGTATGTGTGTGTCTGCTTGTATGTGTGTCTGTCTGCTTATATGTGTCTGTCTGTTTGTGTGTCTGCATGTGGTTGTGTTTGTCTGTGTATCTGCATGTCTGTGTTGGGGTGTTTGCCTGTATGTATGTCTGTCTGTGTGTTCATGTGTCTACTTGTATGTATGTCTGTGTGAATGTGTGTGTCTGTTTGTCTGTCTGTGTATCTGCATGTCTGTGTATCTACTTGTCTTTGGGTCTTTTTATGTTCTCCCAGAGGGCATTTTTTGTCTGAGGTGGTGAAATCTGCTATCACTGACTACTTGTTGAAAATGCATTTCAGATGAGGGCTTGACAATGAGACTACCAAAGGAAGATGTGGAAACTGATGTAGCTAATTATCTTGCAACAATAGACAACAGTAGTGCTGCCGACTCTGGGATCGTAGAAAGCCCACAGCATGACAGCCAATCAGGCGCTGTGGAAAACCCACCCATGGACAGCCCCTGGGCCCCCTCCAGACAAGATAGTTTTGAGGAGAGAAGCAGGCACTGGCAGGGGTCGGTGGCCAGGGCTTACCTGGACAGTGTTAGACACAGGTGTGTGTGATGACTGGATTTTAAGTACCCTCCAAGCAAAGGTTGGGCTAGCGTTTTTTTTACATGTTTTTAGATGTGTAGGTGTAGGCTGATGACAAAAAGACAATGGAGCAAAATAGAAAGCCCAACGAAAATGTCTAAAAACATGTCAGAAACCAGCCAGTCCAACCTCTGCTTGGAGAGTAGGATTTAAGTGACATACATGATTGAGAGAGACAGAGAGAGAGATGGAAAAAATGTTAGACAACAGTGCTTGAAACACCCACCTACAATTTGCAGAGGGAATTTTCAAGAGTGCCGAAGAAAAATTAAACAACCTGCAAATTTACAGAATGAAAAAATCAGGCTCAGGATTTCATGGTTCTCAATTTAGCACACTAGTGGCGCTGTAAATAAACTGAAACCTGAAAATTAAAGGTTGAGTCAGAGACTAAGGAATTACAGCAATGTTGCAAAGCTACATGTAGATATGATGTAAATAAGTACATTATCAGGTTGAGAAGGTTGTAGTATGGAAGCTTGTATTTGCAGAATATATTTTTAAATTGCAGAACAAAATGTTCACATTCTGCAATAATGCAGAACACTGGAAAAAAAGTATTTCTACCACTGAATAAAAAAAACTCTTTTTACACAACTAAGAGATTTATTCCACCAGCGTTTCGGTGACCATCTGTCACCTTCTTTGAGGCAATTCTGACTGCTTCACATATTAATGCAGCACAGGTGTTGCTGCTTATACATAAAAATGAGATACATTCCCAAATGCAAAGTATTTACATATGTACAATCACAGGGGATGACATCACTATGCAGTCTCAAACGTAAGAAGTGTAACACATACATGTACACAACTATCAATCAAAAAACAATGCACCGATTGTCCTCTATTTCTTAAGGATGCGGTCCCAAACTGACTATATCCCCCCAGAAGGTAACAGATGGTCACCGAAATGTCGGTGGAATAAATCTCTTGGTTGTGTAAAAAGAGTCTTTTCATTCAGCGGCTTACCAACCTGATGAAACTATTCACGAATAATCATGTATGCTAACTTTGTGTTCCCAGGTCCAGGAGAGAAAGTGGTCAACAAGGCCCAGGGGCAGATAAGACTAGTGATTCTGACGACAGGGTTGATGGGATAGTCGTGGGTCCCGCCACGCCCGTTCACGTGCACAACAGAGTGCGAGCGTTGTCGGGGAGGAGCGTGGGGTCCTTCGACCTGGGAGCGGAGATGGCGGACTACATCCACGAGGCGGCACAGATGATCCGATTGGCTCTTGAAAACGAGGCCTGTGGCGGCTTTGAGGCAGCGTTTGGGTACTACAAGTCTGGTGTGGAGATGCTGCTGAGGGGGGTGCAGAGTATGTTTGTTTGTTTGTTTGTTTGTATTGCATACCTGGTAAACCGCCTCATGGCGTAACACACTAGGTTTGTACTACACAGTACAAGCTGCATATCCGGACAGATTTGTTGATCCACTGACACCAGGAAGGACCCCTATAAGTGTGGTGGGTTCTTTTACGTGCTCGAGGTGTGGCTCTCCTCAAACACGAGAGCCCCATTTAACGTCCTATCTGAGGGACGGCCCTAACCGAAGCTAGGTACTCAATTTTACCTGAGTGTATGTGGCTATTGCTTCACATGACTGTTTAATTACAAGTTTAAGATTTCAAACCAATGACAGTAAGAGTAACCTTAGAGGGCTACTCTTCATCTAACATGGTGATTCAACATCTCAGGTCTGTTCTTGCGTTTATTTTTTATACAATGTTTGTTGGTGCGTAGCCCAGTGGTTAGCGATCTTGCCTCTGGAACTAGAATCCGCGAGTTTGATCCCGGCTGTGTCGCTCACCCGACATGCAAGCTACCGGAAAGGGTCGCAGTCCTTAGGACAGGACGTTAAGTCGTGATCCACTGTTCATTGTGCTTGTCGAAAAGAGCTAGGGGAGTTTCCCTGGTACAATTAACTTGTAAATATTGTACATAGTGTCTGTCTTCTCTGTCACAACCAGTCTCTTCACTGAGCTGGATTATGATCACTTTCCTTTCTTTTGGTATGACACGAGCTCTCATTTTGCTTAAAGATGACACCAACAAGACCAGGCGTGAAGCCGTGCGTAGGAAAACAGCCCAGTACCTGCTGCGAGCAGAGGACCTGTATAACAGACACCTGCCAGGGACAACAGCCAACAGCAACAGATGGGCGGTAGGTCAACAACATTGTGCTATTGTGTAGATACAAAATACTACACAGTGTATTCTACTCTCCAAGCAGAGGTGTGGTTCCGGCTGGTTTTTGACATGTTTTAGGCGTTTTTGTTGGGCTTTCTACTTTGTCATGTTTTTTTTGTCTCTGTAAACCATAGATACATGTACATATTCGAGCTAACTTTGATCCAAATTCGATGTATTGGTAATGTTAACAACATAGAAGAGTGTTACTGTATTATTGTGATTAAAACTGAAAACAAGAGTCTTAGGACCCAAAATCTCCATGAAACTTTTTTTTGTATTAAACCAGTTCCCCCCATTCTATATCGCTCAATGGTATGACCCCCGGCCACCTGCAGCTGTCGGGGGCTCAGGTTCCACAGTGACCTACTTTCGCTATCAACACTAACAGCTGTTAGAAGTGCCACGATGGCCAACACTGCAAATATAAATTTTCCCATTACTTAGGCAAATTAAGTCCAATTTGCATAATTTGCACTTCATTGTATACATCCCTCTCTAAGCTACCTGCCAAGTAAATAACATGAAAATCTGTCGCTCCTTTCTTCAGTTATTCTCCTTTGAAGATTTTGACAAATACGCCATTACAGTTCCAGTGACACATACCAGGGGGCCCAAAATCGACCTTGACCTTTCTCCTCCCCACACCTACCCACATAACAAATATCATTACAATTCATCTACACGTTCTATAGTTATGCTGATTTTACGCATCCGGTGACACATACATACACACACGGTGACACATTCATACACACACGCGCACACACACGCAAACACACTAACTTTGCGTGATTTGCACTTCAGTGTGTACATCTCTGTCCAACCTACCTGCGTACCAAATAACATGAAAATCTGTTGTTCCTTTCTTCAGTTATTCCCCTTTAGAACATTTTTACAAATAGGCCATTGCAGTTCCAGGGACACAAACCAGGGGGCCCAAAATCGACCTTGACCATTCTCCTCCCAGCGCATACCCACATACCAAATATCATTACAATCCATCTACACGTTCTACAGTTATGCTGACTTTAAGCATCCGACGACACACATGCAAACGATTTACCTCCTAACTTATGCAAATTCGGTCTCATTTGCATAGTTTGCACTTAAGTGTGTACAACTTGGTCTAACCTACCTGTGTACCAAAGAACATGACGATCTGTCGATCCACTCTTCAGTTCTTCTGCATTGAAGATTTTAACAAATACGCCATTGCAGTTCCAGTCACACATGCCAGGAAGCCCAAAATCGACCTTGACCTTCCTCCACCTGACACCCACCCACATACCAAAAATCATTTCAATCCATGTACAGGTTCTACAGTTATGGCGACTTTAAGCGTCCGGTGACACAAACATACACACAGACACCAAACGCAAGCAAAACAGTATCTCATGAAAAAGCCTTTTTTCATGGAGATAATGAACCCTCTTTTGAAAGTCGCTGAATGGTTGGGTGTAGGTTAGGAAGGATTCGGGGCTTGGTTGGGGGTAAACCGTGTATTGGTTAGGAAATGGTTGGGACATGTTCGGCGCAGATTTGGCGCATGTTCGGCGCAGATTTGGCGCATGTTCGGCGCCAAATATAGGCGTGGCCTAATTCTGGTCAGACTGCTCCCGGGAGCCATGTTTGGCTATGTGTAACCTGTAAAACACGTCAAAAACCAGCCGGAACCACACCTCTGCTTGGAGAGTATTACTAAGTGTATTCCATATCACTGCGGGTCTGATTGCCTGAAGGCCGGAAGGCAATCCAACCCATGGAGGACTGGGGCAGAGGGTGATGCGAAGATACAATGTTGTATTCTTTTAATGGCATACCTACCCAAGAAAGCACACATTTTAATGTGTAATGTGCTAGAGGGTGAAAAATTGTGTCCTCAAAAAAATCAATTCGAATTTGGTATAATTCAAATTTTCAACCGAGGCACATGCAAAGCCTTAGCGTTCAAATTATTCTATGGAAGCCTGTGGGATGATACATGTATATCATATACATGTATCATTTCTACACAAATTTGGATGAGCTAGCAGGTACAGCTGTGATAGCATGTCTCCTCTGCATGTAGTAGTGGCGTTATGACAAGTTCATGTCATTCAAGTTCATAACATTCAATACTATGTACACGAGACTGCATATAAACATTGCTGCAGGAGTAAATTGTTTCTATATCATGCAAAAATGAGGTGGTTATTTGTATAGATTGTCCAGAAGTCATGTACTTGTCATTGGGATGAATGATGCCTACTGTAAATGCATTTACATGTAAGTTTTCATGATTTTTATTTCGTGCTAAGGCAAAAATGGAGTGTTTGCGGTGATTTTAAGTTTGCCGCAGCTCTATAGTCACACATTGCTACAGTATTGGACAAAAATGTTCACAGTTGTTTTAAATTGACCATTTCACCGTGAAGACCTCAAACATAAAACCACCATAAACATTTTTGCATTTACAGTATTTTTTGCATGCTTGACATGTTTTTACTGGATGAATATATTTGTTCTTATTCCTTTGATGTGTCAGACTGACAGTGCGGACTTGGACTCAGTCACTGCACATCTGTGTGGACCAACCTCTGACCTTCAGAACTACAAGGTCATAGGCGTGGTGGACAAGGTGAGTGCAGAACGTCTTTCGTTTCATAAAAGGGATCAGTAGTTTTGTATGTGTACATTGTATATCAGTTTGTCCTTTTAAAGGCATCCAGAGCATTTTATGAGGCTTGAAACTTGAATTTAAAAAATCCAATTTCTAGTCATTCCTACAAATAGTAAGTTTCAACTAGAGTTCCACAAACACATTATCTTCGCCAAATGATCAAGGCTTATTATGGAAAGTGATTTATATTTACGTGCCTATCACCCCCTGCAAATTTGATCATGCACCATACCATTTGGACGTTATGATTGGGCCAATGAGTCCAGTTAAGATAGGGTTAAAAATCATTTGGTGGTACAGGACTAGTATATGTGTAGAGTGTGCTGATATATGTTATAACTGGTCATGAAAAAATATGAGTATGTTGATATTATATGGGCCACAAAGGTTCGATATGGCAGTGTTGAAAGTTAAAAGTGATGATGAAATAGTACAGTCAATACATATGAATAGAATAAATCTGGCACGTTTTTAGGTGTTTCTAGTCAGGCTTTCTATTTTGTCCCTATTTCGTTATGTCGCCAACCGCCAAAAATGCTTAAACTGAACGCGTCAAAAACCAGCAGGACCCACACCTCTGCTTGGAGAATAGTTTATTTATTTGACCTACATGTACGTTTATGCAATGTTTACATGACCTGACACTGTCCCATGTCCCATTGAAAGGCAGTGGGTTAACAAACTTTCCTTACTAATTATGCAAATTAGCTCCTTATTTGCATAATTAGTCATTGATTATGTAAAGCACCATCCAAGCTCTCTACATACCAAACATCACGACGATCTGTCGACCCATTCTCAAGTTATTAATGTCCGAATGTCAAAACAAAAACACCCACTGCAGTTCTAAACAAGCAGCTAGGGGGCCAAAATTTACAGAACTTACTTTCTGTGGCATGAACTATCTACCACACAAAAATCATGACCATAGCACTTTCAGAAAATATGCCCCTAAATTTTGAAGCTCTGCTGCAGTACCTTTGATCCATCAACAGCTTCTTGAGTTATGTTGTCCACAAGAAAATTCACATCCACACAAAGCCCGCTGCAGTACCGACGGAAAGTGCCAGGAGAACCATTTTTGAACTTAACCTCCGTTTTCACAACATCTACACACATGCAAAAAATCATGAAGATCCATCAACGTTTCCGTCACTTTTTTTGCCTACATACAAACACAAAAAAATGCTAAGTCCGCTGCAGTACTATTGAAAAACGCAAGGTAAACCACTTTCGAACTTGACCTTCCTTTGCACAACCCCTACACACCTACTAAAAATCATAAAGATTCATTGAAGTTTTCTTGAGTTATGCTCCTGACATAACGTTGGGTAACATAAATTCGTGGGGTACTTAAAGTCGGGATTTTTCGAAAACGGGGTATTTAGGGATATTTGCTAGATGCAACATCAGTAATACCGCTAGAAATGCAAACTTGATAGACTAACGTATTCAGAACACTGTCTGAAAAGCTTCGATAACCATGCCTTAGAAGTTGGCTACGTCAAAAACTCTCCGTCCCTTATTGTCACAGTCTGAGGGCTTCGTGGGAGAACTGTATTACATAGTTGTTCGCTGGTTTATAAGACAAATGTCACATCCGCTTCCTGCTCAACACAATTATTTACAATACAACTTATTAGAATCTCTTTTGTTAACCTACAAATGGACTCTATAAGTGTGATTAATCATCAAAACGCCTCTTTGTTGCTACAACCAGTGGCTACGGCACTACGGTGAATTTTCCCGCCGCCATATTCGTTACCCAGAATCAGGCCTGCTATTTGGCAGACGACAAACGTTTGCGAGGAACACTTTTTTGTCTAAATGTTGTGTGTGATAGTGGACTGATGGCGATATTTTCCTCAAAGTTTGCTCTTAGTACAAACAGAAACACATGGACATAGTAGTATAACCATTTCTACGGCATCCAGCTAACGCCCCGATGAATAATGTACAAATTTCCATGACGGTGGGGGTTGACTTTGAGTGACGTTCTACCGACTCAACAAACGGGATGTTCCCGTAGGCCAGATGTGTGCGGTACGGCCGTTTTTTCGTGTATTTTTTTTACTTGGACACGTCTATATCCATAGCACTCTCTTCAAGCCAAGGATGGAACGAATAGCTGCTGTATAAAATGTGATTAGCGGTAAGATATTCAAGACGAATCTTCTCTCCCGAATTAATGTGCCCCCCTGTCCGACAGCACCGTAATTGTGCGTGCGGCGGACGGTAGCTTTAAGTTGAAATATTATGGTGTCAGCACGACTAGAGACAAAATCTACCATGTATATGATTAGTGCAAAGATAGTACATGATACTGACAGAATAATAGAAAAAAAGGATGGTTTATTGTTCTGCTTGATTGATTTCAGTCAACCATTATCGGAAAAATCCCGAATTTAGGTTACCCAACGTTACATTCAGACCCACCCAACAGATTTTTCAACCGAAAACATAATCCTCACCGAGTACAAGTACTCGGCGAAGATAATAACACTTTACCATTACACATCGACATTAAAGGAGCAAAGATACGATGTCGTTGTGTGGCGAGAAATGATAGAAAATCCAAGCCCTAATAAACTGATCCTGACTGTCAAACACAATTAGCGGTTTGACCAATGAAAGAGTGACTGCATGTCCGTCAAATATTTGCAACTTTATGCTTTAATTTTGCATTTCTACGTTTTGACGGAGGTGGGCGGGGCTATGGTATCTACAGTATTTACACTAGGCGCGTGAAACTAAAAGATCGCCATGTAGCTTATTTTTGTGCTGCTTTTGAGCACTTTTGATAAGAAATCCGCACGCAAATGTGGTAAACAGTGGCATTAAATGTCAATTTCATAAAGATTATAACAACTAGAGTATTTCCAGTTTTCAAGCCTCATAAAATGCTCTGGGTGCCTTTAACACTTAGTAACAGTACTTTGATTCCCAGTTGAAGTATGCTGCATTGTACTGTACAAAAGTCAGCTGCTACATGTAGACTGTGGGACACCAACAGTCATCATGGTCTCGTGCCTGTATTACTGCGAGTGTGCATTCTAAAATAATCCGGTCTAAAAAATAATTGGGCCCAAAAAGCGTGTGTTTAAGTCGATCATAAATTCCCTTTTATCAACTTGATATAAAAAGG